>NC_088295.1:43098036-43442989 GCF_032854445.1 Liolophura sinensis
TAGATGAGACTTTCTGATCCTTAACCTGTGCCAGATTTAAATTTACAGTTTTTGCCATGGTTGGTCTGTGGGTGGGAATTCTGTGTATTTTCCCTGGCTGGGTACTTTGACTTGATCCTGTGTTATCAGTTAGGCCACATATCTGCCAGAACCCCATATGTGGCCAGCAGCAGCCTGTGCCCTTTACCAGTGGTCAGCTGTGAATGGGCTGCCACACATTGAGCCATGGCCCTGTGAAAATACCTAGGTGATAATTGCCAGTCAATCGCAGATTATAAACATAGATATACACTTTGACACAAACAAGATGGCATTAAATGGAAACTGTATACACACAGCCTGGTTTTTTGGATGAAACAATGGATCACTGATGTGACTTTGGTTTAGAAAAGAAATTGAAACCATCAACATTGAAAAATACAGTGGTAGCTATATAAATAACAGAGGAAAGAGGAGGAAAAAAAACAACAAAAAAAAAACAACAACAGAAAAGTGCATACTGAATCCCAAATACTCATTTAGTAAATAATATATTATGTTACCTACATCAGCAAAAACAGAAAGATGTATTTGAGTGATGCTGTACCACTTAATTACATCATAGCAATTTGCTCTTGTAAAGTACATGGTACCGTAATATGGAATGTGGATAAATTGTGAGACTCCGTACATTTACAGTTATAGTGTAACCTTGATGTTAGGAGATACGTTTTTAGACTACACCTGGTAGACAATTAATCTGTGAAAATGGAAAGGCACAATATGATTTGAGGAATAGAGATAAAAAAATCTGCAACTATAGAAGAATAAAAATTTTAAGGAAATACAGGTAGCCCTGATAAGGACTACTGCAAGATTTATATACAAAGCTATTGAAAACTGAGACTTCTTTTTTTTTAAAGTTTTTTGGCGCTATTTATGGAAAAAATGTGGTTTGGGAGCACAAAGGCTTACTGGTAGTGCTAGTATATTCAGGCCAAATATGGTTGTCATTAGAGAAATAGAAAATGTAGAGAAAAAAGCACACATAGAAAAATATGTGTTACTTAACTGAATTCTGCGGAATGCGCAACTGTTGAGTGTCTCTCATTTGGTTACAAATATGGCTGAATCATTATACCTTCTGCAAAAAATTTCTGTAAATCTGTTATGTACATTAACCGAGCCTTGCTAAAACAAACCTCGGGCTAATTAGAAAGATAACTTGATAAGATAGTTTTGAGTTTGGTTGTCTTTCCTGGCATGGCTGTGACTTTTGAATACTGTAGTTGCAGAGACCTTGGGCAGTATAGCGCAGCTAGGGTTAGTGCAGATGTTGCATTTAGTTCATTTGCTTTTAGGAAGAGCGTTTTTCTAAGCCATAGCCATAGTTGTGTATTCTTGGTTACAGATGAGGCTTATCAAATGCTGGATCAGCATATGCTGTAACATCTGCTCTTGTTTTATTTGAGTTTTCCTGTCACAATGATACAAAAAGTAGCTGCCATGGTGTTGGATAACTGCACACCTAATGGTTTGTTAACAGCTTTTGGGGCTATCCTGATGGCCCAGTGGACTCAGTATGCTGTTTACCATTACGGCTTGTCATCAGTGTTTACCTCTCACTAATGTGTCTTCAGTTCAGGGTAATAGTGGCCTTCACTTGCTCATTTGGCTAAAATGATGCTCGTGCCATAGTCAATTAACCTCTGACCAATGAGGTGGTTAAGAGTCCACACTGAAATGTCGTCACCAATGAGTGAAGTTTTGCTCTTAATTTTCAAGTTTTGTTCATAAGATAGAAATTTGTTATGTATTTGCTATAGTATAGGAATTATCAGAAAATGCGTATAATGGTGCGTTTAGGTAAACTGAAATTTGCTTTTACATGTACATTTACATATAGGTGCCAGGATATAGGTGTTTAGTTTAAGTATAATAGGAGCACTCATGGACTTAATCGGCTAAACCGACTTTCTTACCACGTACATCCAATTGGCACCTGAACAATGAGGTCGCAGGCTCAATTCCAGCTCTTTTTGTTATATGGAGATACTTAGTAAACAGCAGGGGTTTTGCTCCAGGTAGTCAGACTTCCTCCTGCTGAACATGTATTAGAATTGTCAGAAAGTTATGGTGTATGATTTTATATTTGGAAAAAGGAGAATTTTTTAGGTGCAGAACTGAACAGTTCTTATTGAAAGTTTAAGATAATGTATATTTGTATTACTTACATCCATCACATATTGATGTAGATATTGTTGTTAATTAGCTTCATGTATTATATATAGTGTGGAGGGTAAGATAAGCAAATAAAAAAAGGTGTTTTGAAATGAGCATACTCTTGTACCTTATACATAACCTACAGATTTGAAAGTCCTTGTATGGTTGTTTTTTTTTAAATTTATTCCGTATATTTGATTGCCAGTAGCTTTTTTTATGTTTACATGCAAGTTACATGTTGCTGGGAACAGAATAGAGCTACATATGTTTAAAAAACATACAGTCTGTCTTAAGTTGATCATATTAAATATAGCCAATGCCTGACATCCTGTTTGTGAATAATAAGCAGTTCTTTTATCATATCCCCAAAAAAGAGAGCTTTTTATTATGCCACTTTTTTTGCTTACAAATGTGAGAGTTATGTCCCTTTTATTGCCTCTGTCTGTATAAACAAAAACAAGTTCTGATTGAAGTAGAAATAGCTGTATCATGTGAAGGTGAAACTTGAATTTCAGCATCAGTTAGCTGTAAATTAATGGAGCGTTGTATATGTATCGTGAATACAATAGTGTCATTATAATCACATTCAGCAAGAAAAGCTGTAAGACTGCATGTCAGTGCTGAATTCAGTGTCATCATAATACAGTGTAAATGCACTGTACATGTTAATGCTTTACACAGACATGTTCTGTTGGGTTTGTTTTAACTGGACATCCAGACATAAAAATTTGGCCATCTGCATGGTAATCGTTTGCAAGAGTATTGTTCTTCCTTCTCTACACTAAACTGGAAAATCTGCTGTTCAAGAGTCTGAAAACGTGTGCGCGTCCATAAAAAGCAGACATTAATTTTATTCCTTGTTAAGAGGCTGTCAAAATTGTCAGGATTATCTAATGCAAAGTCTAGACTTCCCTGAGGTTAAAACCTAGTGTTTAGGGAAACAGAATGGCAAGAGCATATAATGGTGGGCAAATCCATCTCCAGGTCAGATCAGGTCTAATGAGAGGACACATTAGGCATATACTATATTTTCCCTAAAATTTTGCCTCCATAAGTATATTTTTGGAGTTAATAAATATTACAGTTACTAACAATTTTCATTGGCATATCAATCTACCCATGAAATAAAGCTCAAAAAGACTTCCAAAGATCATTATAATTTTCAGAATCTGGAAAACTGAGCATAACTTAGTCATGGATGAAAGTTTAGGTTGAATACAGTACATATGATGAACTTTGCCTATTCCTCGGCGAGAACAGCTATTATATCTGACCCTCAAAGCTCAGCAACTTGATTTGCCAGCATCAAGCCATTGCTTACATTTGCTGCTTCACAGCTTCCGTAATTTACTAATAAAATTAACACACTCCCTGCTAACATTTTATTATTATCATGGCCTTGAATGTATGCGTTCACATTTGATAGCTCTTTGTAATCTACTGTTATTCTTTTTGTTTACGAAGTTAAGTCTGTAATAAAGTATGGATGTGAGCAGTTTCTAGTGAGTCTCTCTGTACAGGAGTTTAGCCATTTTTCCCTATCTCTCCCATGTTAAAAGTGCTGAAAACAACCAGTCCAAATTTCACTTTCCATTTCACCCGTTCAAGTGGTTGGCTAACCCGGTATGATTATATATGTATCAGCATGCCCTCTATAAATACTGTATTTCATGTAAAGTTTTGCCCTTTATAGAGCACTTAAAGACTTTTTTGTGAAGTTGGATTAATTTCTTATCAGAAAAACTGTGAGTGTAAAAAAACATCATCTTTAGGTCTTGATGAGCTTCTGAAAGTGCATTTTTACCTACCAGACTCTTGATTAAGTATACAATATTACAAAACTTTAATGTCAAAGTTGCTGACAGAAAATATAAAAGAATTATGCCAGAAAGCTCTTTTGTATGCTGGATTATTGAGCCTTAATTCAAAAAGTTTAATCTTAACAGAATTATTTTGTAATTTTATCTCTACAACATAAGTCATGGTTTTATTTCAGCTGCTTTTCGGCATGCTTATTTATAAGTATCTTTCTGGAAATGGCCCGGCTAGTTTTGCAGTATGTATTAAAATTCAGGTCACCATGTAAATGTAGTGGGATTAGCAAATATAAATATGGATGTGTGTACCTTGTAACAAACGCTTACATGTACGAGTTAAGTGCACTAATTAAGTAGATAAGGTTACATTTATCATGTGCCGTGTGTCAGTCGAGTGTTGACATTGTGTGGGCACTTTGACATGTCACAGACTTTAACTTATGTTGACAGGTGAAAAAATTAAGACCAGGCATGTAGTATACAATATTTGTTTCACTTCAGTGATGCTGGACACTAATTGTCTTGGATCATTTACTATGTTCACTACCTAGGGGCCATTCATTTAAAACTATTAACAGTGCTGGTGTGTAGTATTGGTACAGGTTTAGTGCAGCATAGAAAAAGTACCTGAAGCTGACTGTGGTAATTCCACATTTGGAAGTTTAATTGTCTGACATCGTGCACAGGAGTTTACAATATGGGTTTATTTTGTTGCACTGCCATCTGAAAACAAGAAGTTGTTACAATAGACATTTCTGAAGTAGGTTTAAAGATTTCATCTTATCACATCCTCATTGATTGTTAATCTGTACTTGAAAGTGTTGCAAGAATCAAAGAAATGATATCAGCTTACTTCCTTCTTCCACTTTTTTGTACACTGCACTATGAAATTAAGAGTATCCCAAAAATAAGTAAGCTCCAGTGAAAATAATATTGAACCCTATATGTATATTGTCAATTGCTTGAATTCTATGGTGGGTTTTATTGACAATATGATAATGTTGTATGCTGGTAGGGGGAAAACTTTTGAGACTTCATACTTTTTGATTTTCACCTTTAGATGAAATTCTTATTACAGTACATTTATTCAAGCACAAAAAAAGCTGTTCCAGAAGAGAAAAGAGGGTATTTAGGATGGGAAAACATTTGTGTTCTCATGGAAACCCAAAGGGGTTGAAATAAAAAATATTAAAAAAAAAAAAAAATAAAGGTAGTTTTGGACACACAGATTTCAGTGGTCTTTCCACAGACACATATTTTGTATATCCTATTACATGAAATATTTTGGCAGGTAAGACTGGCTGCTCTCTGGCCATCAAGAGTTGATGCATTGAGATTGTGCACATTTATGAAAGTCACTCAAATAAATTAAGACCGATGACTTTGTTTAGTACATACTATTTTGTAGGACTATGAATTACACATTAATGTTTTGTAAGCTCCAGATGACGAGGCCTATGAGTTTGATAATTGAAGCGAAATCCTCTGTCATAATTGGTAATTATATTAGCAATTATGGCCTAAAGAATAAAGTGCTAGTTAAAGCGGGTTTTTTACAGACTTAATGAGGTTTAGATGAACCTTAGATCTGTGTTCATTTTAAGTATGACACACATTTGCCCAGCAGCCATGATGCTAAAATAATGAAAAAATTCATCATATACCATATATTTGTCCAGATATATTAACTTCCACAGCTAATAACCCTTATTATTTATCTGTATGTCTATGTACATACATAAGATAAGTTTTTTTTACTCTAAATACCTGTTGGAGACTCAACTCAGTTTCTCAGATGACTTCACCAGTGACCTAGTGATTAAGGAGCTTCTAACCTGTGTTCAGAATAGACTCCAGTTGAATTTCTCCAGGTTTGTTCCAGAGATGAGAGATTGTCTTTTACATGTCTGCACAGTGCTTAGGATTTTGGAAAAGCAAAAGATCACTAAAATGGGATGCCATGTCTAATTTGACATGTTAAAACAAGTTTTAATCTTGTTCATGTTTACCCAGCTATACATGTACTTTATGTGATGAAACTATAGCGTTTATTCTTGCTGGATTCCTCTCCAACCCTATGTTGGAAGGTCTGCCAGCAACCTGCAGATGGTCGTGGGTTTTCCCCGGGCTCTGCCCGGTTTCCTCCCACCATAATGCTGGCCACAGTCATATAAGTTAAATATTCTTGAGTACGGTGTAAAACACCAATTAAATAAATAAATGCAACAGGTTGAGAGCCATTGCTGAGTATCATTGACAGCTTGTGTGTTTTGGACGAAAACACAGCCAAATCTACATTTATCCTGTATTCCTTTTTAAAATGTTAAGAGCAGGACAAACACATACTCATGAAATCTGCTTGTATTTTCCGAGTGATATGGGATTATACCTTATACACTTTTAACTGCTTTCTTGGGTTAGCCACACGGCTTGAGTATGTCGTAAAACACCACTTATCGTGTGGCCTGTAGATAAATAAATAAATAAATACAGCGTTCATGATGATTGTTGTGTTGAGATTATGATTGTGGTATTGAGATTATTCTTTTGCAAGTAGATATTGTTGTGACTGTTCTGCTGAAATATCAAAATTATGAACGTGAAGCAAATGTCATGCAATGCAGTATAAGTTTTTGAAGCCTGCCAGATGCATTCTGCTTAATGCACATGTTACATCATTGTTACACATGGTGAATCATAAGTGGAAGCTAGGTCTTGTCTCTGTTTGCATTTCAGTAGGTCTGCACATGTGTATTCATCAAGTCATGGCAGAGGTGTCACATATACTGCTGTTCATGTTGATGTGACAAGCTATACTACTGGCTGTAAGCCTTTTCTGTTTACTTGACATACTTCTTCAGTTCCACTGTCATCCTGGCTGCCAGACAGTCTGTATACACATGCAGGCACATGAACTTCAGTGTCAGCAGTAGTGTGTGGCTTTGTAATAGTAGTAGTACAGGTACATTGTACAAATATAGGCCTACATGTATGTCAGTTTGTATAAATACTCCTAGATAGGTTAGTAAAATCATATGTCCCAGAATTCTTAACGAACGAAATAAATAAAATAACCCATTCAGATACTTATGTATATCTTTCAGTAGCATGTATTTGTAAAGCGGTTTAAATTCATTTTGTGTGCAAGTTTATTAGAGCCAAATAAATGTTGTTAAATAAACTTAGGTGATTGACATATAATGTGTAATATTGAAGAATTTCTGGGGTGTTATGATATTAGTTTTCTTATGATATCTTGAATTGTGCAATGCAACATCCCTGATAAGTTTATACCAATAGTTTGGAGCATACATTTCCCATTGTGGCAATAAAATAGATTATATCGGTACAGATTCACAATAATGAAAAACATTATCCTTAAGCTAGCTATATATACACGTACATATTATTAAAATTGGTAGCCAAGTTAGAGCAAGATGGATTGTTACACTACCTGAGCAGGTATATGTTAACCAGCATGTTGTATATCTGAAGGGCAAGATGAACTGTTTGAGTGTCATACTGTCGTGTTCCAGGACGGCAGAAAACTTTTATCAGGTTTCCTGTGATAGATCGGATATGCCAAAAGCAGGACATCCTAATATCAAGAAGAATTTTAATTCCATTTAAATATTGCAGCCTTGTAAAGATGGAGACAGTGGATAACATAGAAATTAACAGAGGTTCTAATGTACCTGGTTGAGCTCAAACAGCCAGCCTGAGGCTATGTAAGTGTTGTCGAGGAATACAATGGAAAAAATGTTCTTGATAGAGGAGATATCTTAGCCCAGCTCACTTATCGTGTGGCCTGTAGTGAGATCTGGTCAGAAGTACTGCTCAAAAGGAAAAACTATCATACTGATCTTGTAGCTTTTGTCACAGCCATTGATATTCAAGTACATTGATTCTTTTGTTGAGTAGTGAAAGGAATGATATGAATGGGGGAGCGGATATAGTGTGTTTATTGAACTTCCATGACTAGTATCTCATGACATTACAACTTATTAGGTTTTCATTCTCATGGCACTATATTCATTGAAGCTACATGTAGCGGTTTCTGTCTGCTAGCTCCCTTATGAAGTGCATTCTGAGCTCAAAGGCAGTCTCTTTATACCATGCATATAAATACTTAATGCCTATAATAATAATACTGAAAGTAACACTCACAAATTTAAGGTAACATTGTATTCATTTCAGTATTTTGACATGTGGTCATGTTGAAATAGGATTTTCCCGTGTGAAAGTATATGTATATTTTATTAAGTTCTTATCAGAAACTGCCTGGGTAAGTTTACTTTTAAAGGACATACATGTAGATTATTTTGCCATTAAATTTTCGTAATGCAAGGAAATCTTTCACAAGTCTCATTTTAACTGTAAGTATGAGTGTTATTCTGTTTTATTTTAAGTTCAAGATATACATGTAGATGAATTTCAGATTTTAAGGAGACATTGTGTGATAAATCTTTGATATATACATGTATATATGTGCAGATATACTTTATATAATTCCACTGGGACGTAATATACATGTATAGTAATTTTGTGCATAAATATATGATTAGTTAAATATTAAGTTTTCAGTGCACATGTATATATCCCTTTAATTGCCATATACATTGTACATCCAGTTACAGTGCAGCACATTGAACCGGCTGTACATGGAAAGGTCTTGCAGCAACCTGTGGATGGTCATGGGTTTCCCCCCGGGCTCTGCCAGGTTTCCTCCCACCATAATGCTGGCTGCCGTCAAATGAATGAAATATTCTTGAGTATGGTGTAAAACACCAATGGAAGAAATAAATGCAACAAGTTGAAAGCCTTTGCTGAATATCATTGACAGTTTGTGTGTTTTGAAAAAACACACAGCCAAATCTACATTTATTCTGTATTCTTTTTAAAATGTTAAGAGCAGGACAAACACATACTAATGAAACCTGTTTGTATTTTCTGAGGGATATGGGATTATACCTTATACACTTTTAACTGCTTTCTTGGGTTAGCCACACAGCTTATATTTTTGGCTTTGCACACTTTTTTTTCACAAGTTTACTTAACAGGTTTGCTACATAGGCTACATGTTCTCTTATGTTGTACGTGTAAGTGCATGCAGACTATTTAAGGCAAGGAGGTTCTCAGTATGGTGACAGTGGACTTGTTTAATATGGCCAGTGTGTTTTTTTTCTTCTTCTTTTTTTGTTTTTTACCTGGCCTTAATTTTTTCAGTTCTGTCTGAAGTCTGGCAGTATTCAGTTTTTAAATATAGCTTTTTACGACAGTCCGCTATTGTTTTGGTGCAACTGGAATTTCATATTACAGATCCTTTTTTCCTTTAATTTTTTTTTGTTCCAGCAGAAATCAAAGAAGCAAGATCGTTCAAACGTGGCATATAAACTAACTGTTGCTTGAGAAATCCTGGTCTTTGTTCTCAGGTCAGCTGTTTGGTTTTACAGGGCTATATTTGTTATCTGGCACAGAGTCTTCTGTCTTTACCAGCCAGGTGTTAGCTGAGGATCAATAAGAGGCTTTCTGTCCAATGTCACAGCTTATTTGTCATCCCCACAATCGTGTACATGTACGTGTACAAGTCACACTTACCTCCCCCTTATCATGCTGATGTGCAGCTAGCGAAATGCTTGTATGTTCAGGATACACATTGATGAAGATCTGTTCTTGAAGGCATTGCAATACCTTGCTCGGTGATTCGCATGTACAGTGCGCTACAGTGATTATAGGAGTATTTGAAACCGTTCCAAATACCATTCGTTTCCATGTAATTTGTAGATGTAATGTATTCTGCTTAGTTTTCTTTCTTTGTTGACCGGTGAATTGTCCAGTTACTCAGTAGTAAAAGTGTTGCCTATGAAGTTTGCACTGTTATGAAGAGAAATAACTGGATATTCTTGTTGTGAAGAAATAAGACATTTAATGCCAGTTAACACAGATAATTATTAGGCTACTGCCTTAAGTATTTATCCGGACCCCCAACAGTTAGCTGAATCAAGATGTTATCCTACTGACTGTCAGGCTTAGTCAGAGACCCACAGACCATTACCAACGAAAGTACCCAAATCAGATGTTCTATTTTGAGACAGTGCCATTCTCAAAATCGTAAAGATAAAAAGTTCAAAGATATTTGTGGTTGTATAGCTTCAAGGACTGTAAATAGTGCAAGCAATTTTTTTTATAAGATTTGAAAAAAGGTTTAAACTTCAAGTACGCATTTGGCATATTACTTCAAAAGTTAAATGCAGGCTTGTACATATTTGGTGGCACAAGAATTCTGACAGCTGTGGTAGCTGAGATTGAAAGTCACGGGTGGTTTCCTGCAGTAGCTAGATGGCATTAGAAGAGGCTACTTGACTTATGCTTGACACTCAACGTATAAATCAGATGTACTGACATTAAAGGTGTCAACCTGCGGGGCTTTATGTCATGAGTTTGTACCTTTCGTCAGCCATTTTAACGGTTATGTTCCCTACCAGGCATGATTTTTGGTGGTGTTGGTGTTATCAAGGGGTTATCCCAGCTAACTCTGTACCACTGACATAGATAGCGGAAGGGTTCCAATATCAGCCTGCGATTTCATCTTGCAATCCTGTTGGCTTATACCCGCAACTGAAGATACATTCCTGGCTGTTTCTGGGATTGGCTAGTTTTGACATGAAGGATTTGAGATAGTGGGGAAACGCTGGGAAGTAAAACCAGAGTGCCTGTGAACTTGATGCCTCCTAGTTTCAAATGGTTGGCTGCTGATATCCACCCAACAGTATTAGGGCTTAGCAAGACCAAAATACATTTACCAGCATGGAAAGTCTTAGTGTGACTGTCTAGAGACAGAGCAAACGGGGTTTAATGGCAGTTCAAACATCTCTTTCAATCCCAGGAGAGGCTTGGCAGATGAAACTCTGAATGATACATGATTATTTTCATTTCCATAGCCATCCCACTTTGTGTAAATAGACTTTGGTATAAACACATGTTTACATGTTATAAGACTAATGGTAAGGAATATCAATATGTATATACATGTATGAAGATGCATATAGAAATAGACTTTTCGGACGATAAGCTGATCTTTTGGAACATACAGTACATACACATTTCAAGCCACTTTAGAGAGAAGCGTGCTTCTAAATTTGTTGAAATACATTGTAAACTCATAAAAGGATTTCTTAGACCGTTAACTATGTGTGTAAGAGTGGTGCAATTTTCAACATGTGTAAATCACTTGAGAAGGAAGACATTTAATTTATTGTATAAGAGTACTTGTCACTGAATATCTCAGTGGAGATGACAAAAAAAGTATTTGGAAATACTAGCATGTAAAAATTTCCCCAAGAGTTTTAACTTTTACACTATATGTAATAAATGTGCATGAGAGTTATTTGCAGCATGTCTTTCCTTTGTAGGAAGAGAGTCAGCTTTCGGGGCGGCAGACCAAGGGTCAGCCCTGGGTCTAGTCTCACATAAACACCTTAAAAGAGGAAGTTGTAGCTTCCTCACTTGGCGTTCAGCATTAAGGGGATAGTGCAACGACTGGTTGACCCGTATCAGTATAGTGGCTTGGGTGGGGTGGCTTACTTGCCTCAGTAAGTCGTCTCAGTGAAGCAGCACTAAATAAAAGAACGGTGGAAATCTGTCCTGCAACAAGGAGGCACATTACACGTACATGCACCCTAATGATTCCTTCGTCGTCATATGACTGAAAAATTGTTAACTATTATGTTAAACCATAAGTATGCATGCACGCACTCACTCCTTTGTAGGAAGACCTAAAGTCCTAATTATTCAGGGCTAGGATAGATGCAGTGTTCATGTCAAATTGTTCATCATTGCACTTACACACATGAATAATGCTTAGCTGTGAATATGTACATGTGTGACAAGCTTCAGGGAGCCATAAAGCAAATGTGCACAGTTACATTTTGAATTAAATTTCAAGTCATATTCATGTGGAGGTTGTTTTGATTAAATTCTTGTGAATCAACGTGGGAAAAAACACCATAAAATCTTATGTAAACATATACATGTATGGCTAGCACTCAGTGGAAAAAAAACTGTCCCATGCACTTGGCCCACACACACGTGCGCACACACACAGCATAGCTCTTGGAATTGGTTAGTTCGATATAACTGTGTATATTTTAATAGAAGACCACATAAAACAGTTGCACAAAAGGGCTAATTAAGGTTAAGAATTTTAAATTGCAATAGCTCTTATCTCGTCCTATGTGGTCCATTTGTGTAACTTTGAAGCCTGCCTGTCATCCTTTGTTAGAGAAGTGTCATTACTTTTATTCTCATGTCTTGAATAAAGTTGATGGGCATGGGATTTGTAATGGTACTGGATTGGGATTCACCAAAGGTACCTGTTTTGTTGGAAAATATATTACAAGCAAGCGTACATGTGCTTCATTTGAATTAACAAAGGGTCTTTGCCATACAGACATTTAATGCAGAAGCTTGCTTTGTCTGGCATAGTGTTTTTTTTTTTCTCCCTGCATTTGACTATTCAGGGGTATAGAAAATGCTCTCTTGTTCTGGTGAGCTTTCAGCCAACTAAATGCTTCAGCGGACGTTGGATTGCTCTGAGAATGGTAACCAACGAGTATAGTGTTGTGTGCACTTGTCTGTTCCTTGCCTTCTGTCTGCCACCTGGCCTGGTGAATTGTCCACCCTGAGATACATGGCATTTCTCTCCAGACCCTTGTACTTCTGTCCAGGAATTGTCCACAGATGTGCAACTTGTCCTGAAGTTATGCCAGATGGTTTTGTTCAATGTAAAGGGGCTGCTGGACCATCAGAAAAATGCTTGGAAAGAGAGTGAAGGGTCATTCCATAGGCTGGCCATTCCCTGACAGAAAATCACGCCCAATAATACAGTCCACATACTCTGCTAGTCTACAGCCCAGCCTCCAGCTAAGGCTTGTAATTGGCACCCTTATCCATGTAAACTATGGGACAACCTCAGGTGCTTCACATCTGTTGTGGACATTGCCCCAGAGGAACCAGGAGAACTGGGTGTCTTCATTTGGGCCTAGTTATGTAACAGTTTCCTGCTACATGCCATGCTGTATGACATGTTTTATCAGTTGAAATGAATCTCCATTTAATTCATCCTGTCTCACAGGAAGTGCATATGTTATTGTTTTAAAAACCAGGCAGGGAAAAGAATGAGAAAGAAGCCTGTCAGCTGAGTTTAGCCAATGGCGTAAGTTCTACAACTAAAGTCAGTCCAAAAAAACAAAAATCAATTACTTTCCAATGTTGATGAAGTTAATGTTAAATTAATGTAATAGAGATGTACACGTTATGTCATGTAATAATTATTAAAGATACATATTGATGGCAGTATACATACATATGTATCAAAAAATGCTGATGGAGAATCTAGCCATATATGCTATTATTTATGACATGATCCAGCTAGTGTACACCTTTGAGGCCAAGTATACACATGCATTACCTTGTATATAAATGACAACCAGGTACATGTAACATTTGTCCTAGTTCTCTGTGTATGGGTTGGTAATAAATTGAGAACGATGTTTACATTTGTCATTTGTTTTTCTACCTGAACTGTAACAACAGGGTGACCTGGTATCTCATTGAGTTCATTAGCACAGGCTACACTGGTTTTGGGTGAAATAACAATTCAGGAAAGGTCACTTTGGTGTTTTGTGCAGCGTTCCGATTGTTCTTCACAATGAAAGGGTTGAGGTGAAGGGAACACGTATTCTTCATTTATTTACTGAAAACGATCCACACTTTGTGACACTTGTGGCTGTAGTTTTGTATTTTTATAGTTACAATAAAGGTGTCATTGGAAGATGATATATATGTGTTTTTGCTGATAACAGGTATCATTGTTTAGGCATATTTTTAGGTCACAAAGATAAGTGTATGGTAATATATGTATAACTGTGTTAAGAATACATAATTGCCAGTTGACAACATCCCTGTAAGCTAGCTGATCATTATCACTGAAGCCTTATTACAGCTACAGCTCTGTCACATGTCTCTTCCTCTAATATCAATTAGTCAGTGTTAAACTGTTGATCAAGTGAAAGATTAATGACACCAGAGGCACAGTTAATGCTACACATTTTAACGATCTGCATGTAGCTGCAATGTGATGTTATAAAGCTTTCCTAATAATTTACTCCATTATGTAATGAAGTATTGAAATTAAGATTTTTATTCCCTCTTCAACACCTCACAGATCTAACCAGCACCTTTCAAAATTTATGAAAGTGAATTAAGAATTAATGCACGGTTACACTTAAGTGGAAGAGCACATTTACCAGATGAAATCATATTTAACATTGCACATATGAGAGAGAATTATATGCACAAGGAGATTGTTGGTTATGACATAACAAGAGCAGTAAAAATCTTTCAGATAATGAGACATTGGCTTTGTGTAATTTCGTTTAGCCCATTGTGGCTACCATAGATATTCATCAATTAAATGGCATGAACACTTAATGCTCTGGTTTGTCAGGAACTGCTTGTTGCTACTACATTGTGTATAATAATCTGTCTTTGCCTTAAGGGGAACATGGCTCTTTTATTAGAATACGGTGGTAAAAGTTGCTTATTACAAATGCATGTGAGGAAGGTAAAAAAAAAATTGTTCTCTTTTGACAGGAACACTTTAGGGCAAGCACGTCCTCAAATGAGCAAACTACTTGTAGTAGGTAGTAATTTAGTCTGAAAGTTGCTCGTTTGTGTTCTTCTAGCTCTCATAACCGGCTTAAATGTGGAACTTGCTCTTATTGTATAATGTGTTCGAATAAAAAGAAATTTGAACATTAAAATGGACCATCAGTATATGACTAGGCACTGTATTTACAAGGTAGCAGTTATGTGCGTGTGTTCTTGTACCTGAAGCAAGTAAACACAGTAATTGTTTGTCTAGTTTGGAAAGAGGTCCTTAACCACATGAGGGTATAAATTTATGAGTGTCCTCTGTAGCCTGTAGGTATAAGAGATAGTGTGTTACCTTAACGAGCTGTGAGGCTCTACAAGGTGGGATTCATTCTCTGATGTTAACTTGCAGAGAAACCTAAAGCTGCTCCTGTTTGTTTAAACAGAAAGTTAGCAAAGTTGCTACACCCTGAAGACAGTTATTAAGTTTGCCAGATTGAAAAAGAGCTACGGTAAACATAAGTGACAAGAAAAACAGGACAGTTTCAGTCGTGTTTGACCGTGTCCCACCGCTTGGGAACCCACTAGGCCTCAGGTAGGACAGCCTTCGTCATGCTTGGCACACTTTAGCTGGGATGAGAACATAGAGGGCTGATAGCTTTACTTGTGTACCTGTCTGATTTTACCTGGACGACTTGTTTGTCAGAGGCTCTATCGCCGTGTAAGATCTGTGTGACCTAGCTAGCAAGCAGTTAGAACAGATAGCGTCCCTGGCAAAAGCAACGAGGCTCTGTCGCTCAGCAATCTGATCAAACTTCAGGTAGCCCTTTTTTCTCGCACTGTTACTAGGTGTGTTATTTCAGTGGTTCATGTTCAGAGCAGTTTCTAAAGGAGGTGAAGTACGAATCCTGACATAGGTGCCTTTTCATCAGGTATGTGTGAGTATTACTGTTTATGATCCGACAGTCAACTGTGGACCATGTTAGTGTATGTAGTTGACATGTTTGTCAAGCCTCATAGAAACTATCAAAGGCAACCTAACATCTGTGTGTTAAATGTAGCTGATATCCCCCTGGGACCAATATACCTAGTCTTAATGTCCTCTCCTGTCCTTAGTTCTGGGCTTTTTCACTTAGCAGGGCTATAAACAGCCCCTTGTTAACACCTTTTGGGGGTTGTCATTTGTTAGTATTATACATGTGTCTATTGCAGGATTTAAGTACAAGTATCTGTGAAGAAGGTGGCAGTTTTTGGTGATGTTAAGTGCAGGGTTTTTGTCAGTTCATTCCATGTGAAGAGGTAACATATATAGTTTTGTCCTTGCCATGTGTTTTCTTAGTCATGCCACATGATATTTACGTGTACAATTATGTGAGTAAACAGTGCTATAAGAGTAAAGCTGACACAAGCATGGACAGTTGCTGTAGTCACATGCCTTTCTGATGTCCTTGCAGGGTAGATTTTCTGTGACCTTATCATTCATAGCTATAAAGGTATTGATGCAGTTTGAATCATACTTGTAAAAGAAGTAACATGCTACATAAAAAGGTTCCTAAGAGTGGTTCTCTTATATGGGTGAATAATTGATTAATTGATTAATTAATTAGCAAGATTCATGTATTTTGTTATTTTTTACAATAAAAAAAGATGAAAGGGGGACAGTTTTTTGGTGATTTTGTTTGCGGTATTCTGTTAAGGTTAGTCATATTCTCTGAGAGTTGTACAACTGTTATATTTAAGATGGCCATTATAAGTGTTGGAAGAAAAAAAGGAAGAAATAGATGAATTGTAACCAGTTTTATGTAGATAGATTATTCCATTATATCAGTGTGATAGTAGAATGAAGCCACTGAACATATTCTCCAAGTTCAGAATATATATCTATATGGATTTAAGCTAGTATGGAAGGTTCAGCAGATCATAATTTACCTAAGTAAAGCAATATGTGTTAAGTCTTCCATAACATACTGATAAATTTCTACGAGTACTATCAAAAGATTCAGTTTCCGGATCATGTCCTAGAATGTCTGAACTAGAAACAGTATTTTTTAACACTGATATAGATAAAACTAGTACTATCTGTCTAAACTGACTTAATGCCGCTGAATAGTTGAAGAACAAAGGGTGTGACTGTGGTGTGAGTGTGGGATTGTATTCTGATATGGTATGATAAGTGATCTCTTAGACTTCTAACACTTGAGATTTTAATGTGAAGGCTGTTTTACTTGGCAGATTTGAGACTTTCTGTAGAACTCCATGGATCTTCATGGATGTAATCCCATCGTACCTTGATGAAGGACTAATTAGAACGTTGAACCTAACAAAATTTTGTCCTTTCTCTTCACAGTGAACAATAAATTGACCTTTCTAAAATATGCCAATGTTGCATGATATATGCCAATGTTGCATGATATATGCCAATGTTGCATGACATATATATTCACCAGTGGCTTATTCAGGCTATATAGGTACTTGTAATGTGAGTACATGTATGTATCCTTGCAAAACCTCTTGTTCTGTATGTCTTACAATGAGCATGGAAAATGGCTGTTTTTTTTTTTGTTTTTTGTTTTTTTTGATTGGTGTTTTACGCCGTACTCAAGAATATTTCACTTATACGACGGCGGCCAGCATTATGGTGGGTGGAAACCGGGCACAGCCCGGGGGAAACCCACGACCATCCGCAGGTTGCTGGCAGATCTTCCCACTTACGGCCGGAGAGGAAGCCAGCATGAGCTGGACTTGAACTCACAGTGACCGCATTGGTGAGAGGCTCCTGGGTTATTACGCTGCGCTAGCACGCTAACCGACTGAGCCGCGGAGGCCCCCAAAATGGCTGTTGAGGTGTAAAGAGTTTAAGAAGTGCTGAAGTAACACAAATCACAAAAAATCCTTGTGAATACTGTTTCTAACATGCCTTTTTAACAATGTATCAGCTTTTGGATCCAAAATCACTTGATCTATGAAAATAGAATAGAATCCAGAATTATATGGTCAGGCATGACTTGTTACTGGTGTAGTGTACAAGGTTTGAAAAGAATGCATATTTTATTAATTTTAGGGAAATAGACAATGAGGGCTTTGAAAAAAATAATAACTTAATCACAGTTCAAAGTTGGATCGAGAGATCATTTATAACAGGGTTGAAGTAGCTTCCTTTCCTCATAAATTTACTATGATATTGTTTTTAAAAAAAGTTTAGGTTTCTATCATGAGACCAATATATTATAGCTGTCACTATAAATAACCAGGTAGGCCAGGATAAAAAGGCTGTGCGTCATGTAGTTCCCATACAAGCCCCTTTTGTCTTGGGTAAGTCACTTGCTGACCTTTTCCCAAGTTGTCTTCCACGGATATGTCTGTCTCAAATCATGCAGAAAGATGACAAGTGGGTTGTTCAGCCTGATGAATTGGTGTCCACAATGTGGACTTTTTTAAAACAAAGAATAGAATTGTGATGTGTTTTTACGTGAGCATTTGCAGATAGTTTCACTGGTGTCTATTAATAAATATCCCAGCATGGAGAAGTGTGATAAGCTTGACTTAAGGTAAAGCTATTGCACGAGATGAAAACATGAAAACATTTGTTGTACATGTACATCCTATGTCTCCCTGTTGTCAGTGGTGGTCATAGTGTATGCAAGATTTCCAGATTACCTGTCATTTGCAAGGTAGATACAACACTTTATCGTTACTGATACATCCAGATTTGATCTTTTGGACTGATAAAATCTTGAATTCACTTGGTTTTATGACAACAAAGATGAAAAACATGTTCATGTATGTTAATTTAAGTAGTTTGATTAACTTAAATGTAGACTGCAGCCTCATTTTCCAGAGCGGATACAATCAAAATTTTACAGGTGTGTGTACATGGTAGAGTTTTGCATGCAAGTTGTTAGGGAATAATAAATCTAATTGTATACTTCATGAAAAAACAAAACAGTTTACATCGATATGTAGCATGTAAAATATGTAGTATAACAAAAAGTAAATAAATAAATAGCAGATAAGTTGATTGCAGTGTGTTTTGCCTTGAAATTCCAGCAATTTCTGGTTACATGTAAGCACTAAACATTTTATTTTATGATAAATGTTGAAGAGATTCCAAGACACTGGTTATGTTTTTTAGAAAACATCTGCATGTAGTAAACTTGATTATAATATGAACACACGTGATAGATCAGACTATTTTCTTTTCTGTCCTGCCCAAAGATTCAGCTTTTGATGAGAGTCAGAAATATGCCACAATTCATATGCAGAAGTTTGTCATTAACAAATACCTGAGCTGTGTATTTGAAGGTACTGGCAGTCATTAACATTGATGTTCCCAGGTCAAACCTGGGAATACATTTAGCAAATGCGTACTCAGAAACCTATAGTTAATTGATTGGCCTGTTAATAATGCATACATGAGCTGCTTATGATCCCATTGTCTTTACATGTACTATCAGTCTAGGCTTATCTCTTAATTGGTTTGATATTGTTCAGAAGAGCTGCTTAAACTGCTATACCAGAATAGGTGTGGCTCAAGCTTTGTGGATATACTGTATAGTATGTGTACTATTCATGTGTACATATGAATGTAACTGCTATCTCTGTTTTCATGCATGCTGCTGGTGTACATTTAATGTCATTTTTGCATGTTGTGAAACCAGGAAATGTAAAATTTTAGATGAGGAACTGTAAATAATTTTAGAAAAATGTTTTACCACAACACACTGAGTCATGGCTGCATTCCTACCTTAGTTTTTTTTTTATCAATGTGACGTGTAAGTTTTGTGTGTGGAATTGTATATGGCGTGTAAAAAAACATGCATTACGTTACAGCTGTATATACATTTGTTTGCCTGAAAATGACGAATGCTTCTGCTCAGTTTAATTTGTGAAAAGCATTTAGTCTTAATAACGCTCTTTCGCCTCTAAGCTAAGGGGCCGTTTTTTTTTTAACACATTAAAAGTTAACTTTTATCTTCATCACACAGGAACTTTAATAAGAATAGAATTGTAAATAAAATTTTGAGTATTAAAAATACTGAATTTCAACCTAAGTTTAATTGACATGTAAAAATGAATTTCAGTAGCACATTAAGGTATTAAAATAATGCTTTTGTTGCCTACACTTAGGTTTGTTGATAAGAAATTAATTAAATTACGCAAAAAAGACTTATGTGGCCCTGTAAGTTGACTGAATCAATCAGAATCAAGAAAGATGGCAAGAAGCTGAACTTCAGGTGAAATACAGTAGTTACACGTGAAATAGCTGTGACTTTCCTGTCTTTTAAACTCTTCAATGGAGTAGATATACTGTCACTGTGATTTTATTGTATTGTCTATCATATCATGGAGCCATAAGTTTGTAGTGTTCATGTACTCAGGCTAGGTCAACTGTTTGTTGACGTGAGTTTATCAACCTTCTGAAAAGAAATCGGTCAAGTTAGTTAATCAGTCACCAGGAGACCTGTATATTGTCAACATTGTATGAGGCTAGTAGATTTGCTTATGGCCCTCAAAAGGAAATGATGAATGCATTGTGGTACACTTGAAACAGTAATAATTTTATTGGAGTTTTATGCAATACTTAAGAATATTTCACTGGTAGAAATCTGGTAGAGCCCAGAGGAAAGCCATGCCCATGGCCATGGAGACCCTCTGCTTGAAACAATATGTAAGCTGTGTATTATAGGTACATGTAACCCTGACTTTTACATAGCCCTTCATCAGTTGACATTTATCCTCATAAGGACAGACACTCATGAACAGGTGCAACCATGAAGTGTGAGGATGCAGCCTACATGCCAGGTCCTGTACGCCTTTGTCACTGGTGACTTCAAGTCTGGCAAGTCATGTATTCTTGTAGTGTACTGGGTGCATACGCTTAGTTGGAGACATCCCTGGAGTCACTTTCTGACCTGTCATACCCCTGTCATCATCGCGTGTAAGAGTCTATAACACTTACATACTTATTGTATTTTACATAAAAATTTGCCCCCAAGACGTCCATTTTTAGAGCAGTATACATTATGTAATATTACTTTCAGTGCTGAAGCTTACATTTTCCCAGTAGGATATCATCAGAAGTGTTATTAAGCCATAGTCATCCATTCTAAACAAACCTGAAAGCACTGTTCTAAGATCAACGAATCTTTCGGAATCTGGCAAAATGTTAACTTATTCCTTTGATGACATTAGATGTCACATGGCTTCATGACAAAATGTGTCGATCCATCTGATTTATGCAGGCACCATGACAAAGTATGTTTATTTCTCTGATTTGTGCAGGCTTCATAACAAAATGTATTCAGCTGCTTGATTTGTGCAGGCTTCATGACAAAATGTGTTAAGCTGTCAGATTTGGGCAGATTTCGTTATAAAATTTGTTTACCGTAACAGGTTTATGATAAAATGTGTTTAGCTGTGTGATTTGTGCAGGTTTAGTGTTTGGGTTGATTTATAACTAAATGTGTTTAGCTGCCATTTGGGCAGAATTCATGACAACATGTATTTAGCTCTCTACTTTTTGGAGGATTTTTCATGTTCATTTGTGATGTCTCAGTTTCATTCATCAGATTAGATGTTAGATGTTTTTGTGGTTTTGCTTTTTTATTTGATTATATTTTCATGCCATATTAAAGAAGTTTTCACTGATAAAACACAGGTTTTATTGGTATGGCAGAGGAAACAGGAGTGCCTGGGGTGAACAGACTTTCTTGCAACCTTTCTTTGTTTTTGTGCCAGGTGACTTTGTTATAGTTCAAGTACATCATGTAACGTAGTTTTTCGAAAAATACCTGAGGAATGAGTACAGAAATTTCGGAACGATGTAAGGCTTATGACAGGATGGAGAACATTCCACCTGCCACCTCTTAATAAACCCTTGTAATGGCACTAACCAGGGCAAACACTGAGTCGTATTGCCACCTCTTAATAAACCCTTGTAATGGCACTAACCAGGGCAAACACTGAGTCGTATGATATTGATGTCCAAACCAAACAGTCGGAAGACATTTGGACATCCTGCTGCTTATGGGGAGCATACAATATTCAGTATTGTTTTACCGGTTATGGCTTTCTATTGCAACAGGGACTGAGAGTTTTGCGGATTGCTGTTGATAGAGATCAGGAATGTGGACTAACCCTGCTACTATCTGATCACCTGTACAGGGACTTGTCCATAGACATCTGTCATTGTTAGCTTTCCTTGGACAAAGTAAACAGAGAGACCCCTTCATTATCATACTGGTCTCACAAGAGCACAAGCCCCTCTTTCCTGCGGTAATCAATCAGCCTGTGGGACAGCCCAGGCCTGCTGTCCCCCCCCCCCCTCCTTTCTGTGGGAAGCCTAACCCCTTGTGCACTCTGGCATAGCTTTATTACTTCAGGATCTTTTCACTCATTGGTTACCTAATGACATCCTGGTTGTAGACAAGCACTGGGTGATCACGGCATGCCCATGTATCATTAAGGTATCAACCAAATCAATTTAAACTTTTTCTCTAGTCTGACATTGGGCTGTTCTCCAGATTTGGTCAAGGTTTCAGTCTCTGACTTATAACAGAACACCGATACATGCTGGCCTGTAAAAGCCTTTCTTGTAAGAAGTAGTCCCTGCAAGCTCTACATTTTTATATTGTGAAAGAAATCTGGAGTTATAAATTGCATACCAGCTTAAATATTTGTGCAAAGTTAAGATTGAACAAATTTACAAAACTTTTTAGCCATTGTTCAATCAACTTTCATATGAACTCACATGTTCTTATATACGGAAAGGACAGACAGTTTTCAGGTAAACAAATAAATGTGTGTATACATGCAAAGACAACATTGCCCATTTGTGAATATAGGCCAATTGTTGTGAACATTTGAGCATATATATACATTATTGTTTGCATCAATAAACTATTTGTGAATTTGGGACAATTTCTTTCGCTAATTACATGAAAGTTATCAGTCAGTAAAGGTAAGCAATTAAGGAAAGGGAAAAAGTAGATTCCCAGTGATTGTTGCTCTCAAATTGATTGTTGCTCTCAAATTGATTGTTGCTCTCAAATTGTTCAGAGCTAAATAATGCCCTCTTTCTAAAATTCATTTTAACATGCATTTAGTATTTTTAAAAACTAATGTAACTTGAAATTATTTTGGAGAGAGATGATTGAAGTTAAACATAACTTTGTCTGATAAGTGGTTTATGTCTAACAATCAGTATTATTGAAGAGACTATCATGTTACAAGTACATGGTAATGAATTATCAGGTTTCTATTGGTGTAGATCATTGCTTATTCTGCTTATAATGAAGCAGTGGTGTTTGTTCTCACCATTCAACCTGTTTTTGACCTGCTTATTACAGAGGCAGAAGACATACACGGCAAATAGTGCTTAATAGGTTAATAGCACAGGTCAGTTCTATTCTGGCTGTAATGTAGTTAATTGTCCAAAAAAAAATAACATTGATTCGGTGTTTGTTGTGTGCAACTTTCCCACGGTAGAAAACAATCACAATGATTGTTGTTGTAAATCTGATGTACGTATGTGCGTGCAGGGATATTGTTTTAGGTAAGGGATGATTCGGTAAAATTCCTGGTATGTTGCTTTACTCTCAGCTCTAGACATAAAGATGTCAAAATTGTCATAAACAGTTCAGTATTAGCAGACCTCCAACCATGCAACCATATTTTTGTGGTTTTGCACTTGGTTTCTCTTGCGAGACTTTGAAGCTCTGGTTTACATGCGTTTCAATGGGATGGACAAATCCCCATGTTAACATCTAGCTAAATACTACCTGTGCTACATGTAGTACACATCAATGATAATGGATTTAAAGAGAGCTCAGTTTTCATTTAAAGTTCTAGAACCCTGGGGGCAAATGGGCTGTTGTCAGGACAGTAAGCCTGTCCAGTCTGCTGGGCTGTTTTTGTCCAGTTAAAGATAGCTCAGGCCTTTCTCTTCATGCTACCTCCATGTGGCCTGTTAGGACTAGCTAGGCATTTGATTGTCCCCTTGTCTCTCCACCACAGTCCAGTGGGCAGGACTCCAGAGAAGACCTAGCCGGACAATAGCAGAGGGGATCGGCTTATAGATCCTGGTCACTACAGGGGTTGCAAAGTCAGATCAAACGCCCCACACCTGTTGTCATGAACAGTGTATGGAGCCAGCCTGCAAATTCCAATACTTTTTTTAGCAGGAATTTCCATAGGATCTTGTTTGGGTATGGATTTGCGGTTTGGTATGTTCCGCCACTTCTCATTTTGTTTACAAGGTTAAATTTACAGGTCAGCTGCATTGGTTTTTATGGAAAGTTTTGCTAGCCTATTATGTAAACCTTAGTGTAAATATGTGTGTGTTTAGCTTCATAGGGCTTATTTATCTGGGGTTTTAATTGCAATCGGTTGGCCATCTTGCTAATATGCAGGCCTGACTATTGTGTTGTGCTTACGTCTGTCTGTCATCCATACAGCTGGGTACAGGTGTGAAGTAGGAAGAGCTGCAGGTGGCTGCTTTGTCACTACAGGCACTACACATGTATAACATCTGCTCCACATCCAAACTGCTAAAGATGTAAATGTTCAGATAAGCCAGTGAGAGCAGAAGCGTTTTTGTCACACAGACCGATATGCTTGTATTACAGGGGTGGGGAAGTCAGCAACACCTCAAGTGCTTGACTATTATGGTTATGTGTATACTGGTAAACATATCATCTACATACAGACACTCCACACTCCTGTCTTAGCCTTTCCTTTTGCCACCTCTTGTGACTACTTCCCTAGCCACATTCCCACCCCACCCAGCACTTTTACCTCGCCCTCATCCTGTGGTATTAACACATTGCCAAACCAGTCTACTTTATTATTTTATTAATTGTCTGATAATCTTTGCTGAGAGAGCTCTCATATTGATTTTGCTTGGTTATACTTTATTTCTATTTTATGTCACAGAGAATATACATGTACTCTCACGATACAAGTGTTATATGTATGTTTGTAAATTAACCAGAGATGGTTTATTCCAAGGTTTGTGTTACATAATATGCCAGGACTTGTTATTATCATAGCTGTACCAATAAATGTAGTTATAATTTGACGTCACACACCTACATGTGTATATATAGATTTTTTTTTGGAGAATAAGTATGTAATATCTGATAATACATGTTCCTAGGTGTCACATGAAATTACAGCCTCATTAACACTACATTATTAATGAAGAATTAATGTTAAAATTTCACCTGCAGTACTTCATAAAAATACTTTGGTGCATATATCGTGATAAAAATATCCCATTTAGATCCTCTAATTTCTTATGCTTTATTAATCTTCCATTGTTTTATTGAGAAAAAAATTTATATGATATTTGAGATTTTATGCAGTTTGTATATCAGATTTGTGTATGCTTTGGTAATAGAAATAATATAAATATGTGCATGTAAATATATATGATTGACAAGCAGTCATGATGGCAGTTGTCATGTGTAAGAGAGGTAATCTCATTTTGAATTTATATAAGGTGTACTCATTTTTTGAATGATAACCGGCTATATTAAAGCTGTAATTTTCACAGTAGTCACGGGAGTTACTTTACTGGCATTTTAATCCCAGTCGTTATTCTTGTTCAGATTAATCAGTAGGACACCAGGATTTAGAGATTCACCCGCAGTGTTCTTTGTCTATTTGAAATCCGTCACTTAACTGATGGTTTTGTTAGTGCTGGCTGGCGGACCGTGGGTGGCGTGTGTCACCTTTCACATCCGGGCAGCCAGGTAAAATTCAAACAGGTAAAGCCTGCCAGAGTGTGGCCTCCAGCGTGCCATGTGTGTCAGAGTGGCTCGGCTCTTAGACTAACATACATGTACAGATAGCGGCCATGAAGGGAAATCTGCCATTTTGTATTGATTGGGGCAGTGTCCAGTGAGATTTACCTGTAAAATGGCAATTCTGATCAGACTGTAGCCAGGGTTTTGGTGATAGCCCAGAGCGTGTACAGGAAACAGGTAACTAGCCAGCCCAAGGGGCCCCTTGCTGAGAATTACACAGGCAGAGAGGGACAGTGTTACCTGGGCCTCCTCCAATTACCTGTGGTTACTTGTGTGCCAGGCACATGTAGCTGTTAATGAGAAAGGTGGAGTGTCTGTGTGGGAACTGCAGGTAAGCCATGATTACCTGTGTATGCTGACTACTTGATACCTAACCAGGTATCAGCTGTATATTTATTATGCCATTATTAGCACTGTATGTTACCTGTACCTTCACGTATGTACATGCAGCTGCGTTACAGTAAATGAGCAGGACTGCTTTTTTTTATCCAGAAATTGGTTTACCTGGCCGATTGTGAAAAGAATCAAGATTATATGCAGTATGTTGGAGAAGAAGTTTTGGAACATTGTTTAAGAAATGATGATGAGGAAATTCAGAATTTATATTTAAATATTCAGTTCTTCTGTGTGTACAGACAACAGTTGGGTAAACATTCATGCTACAAGACAGGATCATGTCCCATCTGTATGCGGCGGACAGAACTAGAACTTTACTTGCGGTAATGCTGTCCAACCATCTGTGTATTTAAAATAGGCAGGTACAGTTGGCTTTACTGTGCTAACGAGAGTTTGTGAATTATGTAGCCATGGTTGATACTTTTCACTTGGTGTGTATATTTTTACCTGGCTAGGCCATTCCTCCACACGTAGTGAGTTTTAGGATTGTTTACCTGCTCTGTTGACAGTTGATCACCTGGATTTACAACAGACTCCCAAACCTGACATTTTCTAGTTTCAGGCGAGTATAAATGTGTGATGTTCATGTCTGATTTTACGACGCTCAAACTGACAGTCTGTTGATCAAGGTAGCATGGACCGATGTGACATTATCACTGTCCTGTTTTTTGTCTCGTAGGTTTTTTTGTCTCTAAAATCCCCAGGACTTGTTTGTTCAAGAGAGCATTGTGGTGACATTAAAATGTAACAGGTTTTCTGTGGTATAGCTAACTTGCAGGTGTAGACTTCATTTGCTCCATTTTTTAAAAATTATTTAAGGGAATTAGATTTTATTTAAAATGCTTATTTAAGGCTATACAGCCACTTCTGTACAAGCCACTTGTACATGCATAGAGAAATAAAAAGAATGAATGAATGAATGATTAGGGCTTTACGCCACATCGGCAATTTTTCAGCCATATCGTGGTGAGAACATGTTTTAAACTGTGAATCAGTTTAGGGTGAAATAAAAAGAACAATTATATGTAACCATCTTTAATTTATCTGTGCATTCGAGTCAGTGGCATCTGTTTGAAAGCTCTATTAAAATATGTTTCAGTAATTTACTTAGTAACACGTTGTTTCATTGCTTGTTTTAGAAAAACTAGATTCGCTGTGCATGTATTAGTATGTCCCAGCCATTTGGATTCGTATTCGGCATCTACAAGTACATGTACTATGAATACATAAATGATGGGGTCCAGACTACATGTGTGTACCACATAAACATTCGCTATGTTTTAATTCCATGCATTAATACTCAGTCACACAGATATAGGACTAATTTAGGGTACATGTAGTACATGAAGAGACAAAAAGCCTTACTGTAGCATGTTGCTGGTGAATGTCGAAATGACATCCAATCTCCAATAGTTTGTTCAGCTACCTGATCTGTTGATACTTCTCTGTGTTATTACTAAGTATATTCAGGTAAACGTGATCATGGGTACTTTTGGAAGATCACATGATATTTTAGAAGAATTATTATGTTTTATCAGTGAAGCCTGAAGCCAGATGGCTTTCTCCTCAAGCAACTACCGGCTTGTAGTTATAGAACAACTGTTACCCGTGCAGTGACACATGAAGTCAGCTATATTATACCACAGTATGGGATGGTCACTGGGGCATAGGTCTACATGAACATGTAAGTGTATATATACACTGCACTGTTTGGGATGATTATAAAATACCATTAGAAAAGATGAATGACTGAATGGTTGGCTGGGCCTTTTCAGATTTACCTGTAGCGTGGGTTATCTTATACCCAAGAATCTCCAACAGTGTCCATGCATTTTGGCCTTGACGCTGGAATACACAGCTCTTATACCTGTGTACATTGACGCATGTTAGCTGAAGAATTCAACCCTCGGCCAAGGAACATATTGACTTCCTGCCGGGTCTGATTTACCTGTTCATGTCATAGATAGGTGTGTCATTTCACTAGGGGTTTACCTGTTCGAGCCAAGGTACAGGTATATATTTCCTAAGTGGGAGAGTCAGGTCAGTGCAGATTTTTATTTTCTCTTGTTGACCTACATGGGGCTGGTAGTTGGTGAACAGTAGAGATAATTGCCTAGTAGACCATGGGACTCACTGGCACTATGATTATGGCTTGTACAGGTATACCTGTCATTTTAGAAAGCCTATAGCTGTCCTTCTACTGAGTATTAGCAGCCAGCTATCTGTGGGGGGGGGGGGAGGAGTACAGGGTCTGTTAGATCTTAGATCATTTTGACAGTGAGTCTACTGTGTTAGCTGGACAGCTGTCTCCTTTTCCTTGTTTACAGACAAGCCTTTATTTTGTGACAAATGTACGCTGACAGAAGCAGCCAGACTGTTGATTTAATCGTAAAGGGAATAGATGGCTAATAAACCTTCCCACAAGTTCATCTTCGTGTGGTTTTATGTGTTAGTCACATGGAGTCATTTGGGTAGTTCATAAATATGTGGGGGTCCATATCTCTGATTTACATGAAATGTACTCATACAATAGTCTTTGATTTGTCTGTATGTCCAAGAAGTTTTTTATCAGCCCATTAACTGGCTTCTGAATTTTCTTAAAGCAGAGACCATAAAAAAAACCAAAGACATAGATAAATCTGTTTCTGTAAATATCTTTTTTTCTTCCACTAAAGTAAATACAGTTAAAAGTATTGATTATATAGTGAGATGTATGCATCATTGTGATAGTGACGTGTTATCGGTGATGTCACATCTATTATCTTCTGCCATAAACGACACACTGTTACATTAAAACAGATGTTTTCAGTATACATGTAATTTTTTTTTTTTGTTTTTGTTTTTTTGTTGCTTCTATGTGTAACTTAGATGTGTACAGTTAGAAGATACACGTACCTGTGACATCAGCATACCTGAACATGTATATCAGATGATGATGGTATGTTAGTCCAGTACTTATTGTGTGTGTGTGGATTATGTTATACATGCTCTTGTTCAGTATACCACCATGTGTGCATGATGGGTGGCATAACACAATAACACAGCATTTATGTATTGTGCCTGACATTGTGTGTAGCCTGCATGAACTGATGGTTGATCTCAGCATGCTACATGCACTTCAACCTCAAGGTAAAAAGATGCTCTTATTCCTTGATTTTCGGAGAACATGTATTTCATTAAGAGTTGCTTTGGTCTTGGATCGAGTTGGTAGATGCTGAATATGGTTACATATTTGTTATAACTGCCGGTGTAAAGAGCATTCACTGTTGTTTTTACCTGGCCAGGTAGATTGTCCTTTGTCGCCATGTTTATTGATTTCTCTCCAGGTTAACATGCTCCATATACTTGTACACAGGTATTATTGAACAGAAGACATGTACATGTGTGGTATAGTTTGATGGTACAGGACAGCTTGGATAGGGTAGTAATCTCTGTTGTCATTGTCGAATGGTTGTACATCTACGACAGGAGAATTAGGTAGGCCTACACCTTTACAGTTCAGATTCACATACATATTGTTTGCTCTCCTTCACAATGCAGGTAGTCCGTGTAAATTGATGATTCAGATTGAGTGTACTTCATACTGCTTTGTACATCTACTAGTATTCTATGTTGTCATCTGTCTTGTTGTAACTGGCTGTCCACGTATGATTCACATTCAGTTTGTGACTTGTTTTTGTGCCAGATATATTCAAGCGTACACATTTATATGTGTATTTGGTTGAGTGTTTAAGTTAATCATAGAAATCTTTTGTTTTTATCTTTAATACTGAATACATCAATATGCAACCACTTTTATCTCAAAGATGACATCATTGCATGCTCATATATCAGCATCTGAACTACATCGGATATGTTGTTGTCTAAAGCCCTATACCTGTGCATAACATTAACAAAGTAGCCAGACAGGTGGATATTGTGGGGATAATTAGCCAACTTCATATATTATTCCAACATGTAGTTCAACTCCTCCTGTTTTTGTTGTTGCTTAAGGCAAACTACAATTTCAGTGAAAAAACAAAACACCTGGTAACGCTCGTCATACAATTCTAGCCATAATAATTATCGTTACAACATCCAGTGATGGTTCAGTTGCTAGTGAGGTACTGTTTTGTAATGTTGTAGTTGCCACTATACATGGTTTTTATATATGTTCTATGAATATCCTATTGCGAAATCCATTGATTTGCTCTTGAACCTGGTTACCATGGCACTGCGTAGGTTTGTTTACAGTCGCTCAAGGTGAAACTGTAGAGGGTGTTATAGGAGACTGCTCTGCACCTCACCTGTACAGGTGACTTTGAACTGTTATGTAATTTGTTGTTCTAAGATATCAGTTACTTACCTATTAAGGTATAATCTTGTTTGAGCAGTTTTAAGTTTGGGTACAAAGTTGGACATTACAGCGCATTACAGAGCATTAAGGAGTCTTTATGTCTTAACCAATGTTCTGTTTTTGTCCACAGATATGAATGAAACGACAAGTAAGGTGTTACATCATTGCTAGACTTCAGGACCAAAGGTTAACCATCAATCAGGATAATTACCAACATCTACTTCAAAGAAGATTAATTTTTACCTGTGCTTAGACTGTGGTGACGTGTGTCAATACACCTGATGTGACGGCTTGACCACACACCTGTCATCACTATACAAGCCAATGTGACTCAGGGAGAATATTATTGATTCGAGAGTTTTATCTGTGAGGATATTTAATGCTACCTGCTGTTGTGACATCATGTAAGACATGAATCATGCCACTATCTGGAGCAATTTCACAGTGGGATTTTACCAGGGTTGACCGCAAAGCTTGTTCCTCATGCAAAATGGCAGGAAGTGGTTGTGGTTGTGATCATCGACGGAGAAGGGAGGTAATTCTTTCCTGTGATAGGGTCGCGTGTGATTTCGACCCCCTCTCTGTTCCACACCAAAATGATAGCTGGTGTGGGAATAGTGCTATTCGAACATGTACAGTTCCAATGTCAGATTGGAAGCCTACATGTAGGACTGACCAAAGGCAGCAGCTTGCTGGTGACCTTCATGGACATTTGCCTTCATTGCAGTGGGCAAAATGGCGGAGGTTTGGGCATGGCCCATTTCCTAACTCTCTACACAATAGTCTGTGGTATTTTTTCATCTTTACAGTGCTTCTGTTTTCACAATCATTACAAGGTAAGAATTATATATCAGTATGCCTTCTGAAGTGAATGTGTATGTGCAATTGTTTTACAGTGTACATCATCATGACTTAAGGGGGCCTCCATGGCTCAGTTGGTTAGCGCCCTAGCACAGCGTAAAGAAGCCTCTCACCAGTGTGGTTGCTGTGAGTTTAAGTCCAGATCATGCTGGCTTCCTCTCCAGCCGTACAAGTGAAGGTCAGTCAGCAGCCTGCGGATGGTCGTGGGTTTCCCCCCGGGTCCTGCCGGGTTTCCTCCCACTATAATGCTGGCCGTCGTCGTATAAGTGAAATATTCTTGAGTACAGCATAAAACACCAAGCAAATTAATAAATAAATAAATCATGACTTAAAAATGTAGGCAACATTATCATAAGATTTCATGTACATTTAACAATAGCTGTAAGTTAAAGCATGTACATGCACATTTAGCTTCAGAACAAATTAGGTAACTGACCAGAAATTCAGTTTGCTTCATAGGTGAGAAGACTAATTAAAAATTAGGGTAAAACCAGTGATTTAACTCAGAGCTATGAAATGTTCAAGCATATATATGGTGCAATATACACAAGTCCTGTCGGGTTCTAGCCACTGTAACTGCAGTACACATTTCTTAATACATTACAAATTCACAATTACAGGTTAGCTAACTTGTGAATTCTACTTTTAATAGACATGTATCAATATCTGCATGTTTTGGCTGACATGCATTTTAAGAAAATAAAAAGTCATGTTCTATTTGGATTGAGTGTGTAACAACTTGGTTCATGTATTTTTTACATGTAGATGGTTGAATTTTCTTAAAGGCAAAGAAAACACTAAAATGAAGTATATGTCAAATGAAATACCACTAAAAATAGGCAAAATTATGTCATTCTAAGACAGAAACTTACAAGAAATCATAGTTACATGTTTAAGGGTTTGTGAAAGTTAGCTGTAATGGGCATTGTATTCAATTGTACACAGATTGATGGCTGTTAAATAATTTGTTTTCTGTTTTTATTTTTTTTGTCATAATGCTGTTTTATGTGCAAAATGGAACATTTATAATTTTCATGAATGTTGTGCATACATCTCTTAGAGTATAACAGATTGGATTATATTGATGTGCCTGGTACCCCTGCCCCAACTGGAATATACATTCCACACAGGTTTAATGACTCTAGCAAAACTTTATTGATCTAGTTCATCGTGTATAAAAAGATTGATGACATTTGAAGGAACTGTCATTCAAACTTTCCTGTAAGCGAAATGTTGTTAATTCTTCTCAAGACAGATGACTGGAGATAAAAGGTAACCCATGGAGTTAACACATAAAAGTTTAATTCATTTACATATATATATATATATATATATATATATATATATATATATATGTAGCCTAGAGGAAAGTCGGAAAGGTTTCTGTTTGATAGAGACAGGGGTGACTGTATATGTCTTTGTATACTATGAAAGGCAATAAGATGACACCTATAGCTCCATAAAACACCCACTTAGTACAACACCATGGCATACATGCAGCACTAACTGGGCTATTACAAGCCATACATGTACTGGTCTTTACTGGTGTATTACATTGCTAGCTGAAAAATATATGTACTCTAATTCTTCTCATTTCTGGGATTCCTGGTCTGCTCTTTTTAACCAATATTCAAGCAATTGTAGCAAGAATATTTAATTATTTTTTTCACATGGTTAGTACATCTACTGGCCAACATGTTCATATCTTTCCTAAACAGTCCTAAAAATTAGGAGAAATAGAGTATGCTAGCTTTGCAACTATTTAACTACAATATTAAACATACATGCACACGACCTGTATGTATAGACATTTATTTGCAAATGAACTAGCCCTGTACAAAATATGTGAATAAGTAAAATACTGTTCTAAGTTTTAAGTATATAATTTACGGTGAAAAAGTCTAAAATATGTGGTAGATATTTTAAAAGTTTAAAAGATACATGTGCATAAATATGTCCATAAATTGAGGTCAATCTTGTACTTGTTTGTACAAAAAAAAAATCATAACTTGAATGTGAAATGAACAAGAAAGTAACCTAAACTGTTTATAGTAACATTCCTTTACTAACTCAGCCTGCAATAGAAACATACATGTACATACATGCAGTGTTTAAAAGGTTTAGAACAACAAGCAGTGTACTCAGAACTCATAAACCAAGGGTCTGTACATGTACATGTACATTATACATGTACATGTATGTTTCTTAAATGAGTTCTTCATTGTTATACATGGTTAAGGCTTTGATCTGTATGTAATATAGGTCTAAATTAAAAGCAGTCTTATGGTAGACTATTTAAAGATTATTATGGTTGGCATTTTCCATTGTAAACAGCTGAAGCGCATAATAAGTACATTTACATCAACACCATTTACTGTTATCATTGCACGGTTTCATGCAGGGTTCCATTACTCTTACATTTTGCTCTATAAAGTCTTTTTTCTCAAAAAAATTCATTGCATAAATTGCCCCAAAGAAGACTTAAACATCCACTCAGAACATATGTGAAACTACTTACATCATGTTGTGTGCATTATAATAATGGGAAATTCCCATTTTTAAAACAGACATTTTCTTCCAATGCAGAAGAAACTTTTTTTAAAAGTTTGGAAAATTAAGACTGGCATTTTTGGGCTCAAAAGCTACAGATGATGCAAAATCTTGACCAGCCAGCATGGTGTAATAATATGCTGTTTGTTTTAACCTGATAGTATCATATATGTAATTATTGTTTATATCCTGGTTATGGGAAACATTATGCTAACCTTTTAGAATGGATTTCAGTTTGTTTTTTGAGGACTGCATGCTTTTCGTTAGCAGCTTTGTTTTTAACATGAGACTTGTCTTCTCTTTGCAGTATCAGCTCAGTCTTTCACCAGACGTCCATCCAATCAAAGGCCGATCTTAGGAGAAGATGTCATCTTACAATGTGCCTATTCAAGCAATGATTCGCCAATTATCCTCTGGCAGCATGGTCCAAAGTTGTTGTTCGCAGGACAAATCCGGCAGCAAGGTGTTTCAGATCGCTATTCTCTTGTGAATGCCAGTGACTTGAAGATTACAGGTGTGACTTTGGGGGATTCTGGTTCTTACACTTGTACGCCATCTGGAGTGACAGCTGTACAAGCCACAGTAACTGTACTAGGTGAGTTACAGGTGGCAAAGGATGCAGTGAATTTAATGCTGTTAAATTCTGAACTTCATTTTCAACATGACAATTTCTGGGTTTTTTGGCACAGTAAATCTTTTGTCTAATGAGCTGGTTCTCACCCTTTATTATTCACATACATAAAGAATACCCCCCTCCTCCCAAAGCATACATGTACATGGAGGCGTGCATTGTTCAGGTGCACACATATCAATAGGGCTTAAGTGTTTTCCCTAATTTATGCCTGTGTTGGTGGTGGTGCATATACCAGAAATTGGGGGAATAGTACAGCAGTTTACAAATGGTAAATGTTTCATGTAATCTAAATAAACTATTGACACATACAGTATGCCCCTTTCACCACAGTCTCAAAAGAAAACAAACAATTCAGAAGTTGTACCTCCTATTTTTTGTCTTTTTAACTAAAAATATGCTGGATTCGCCAGTGCTGTGAACCACACATCATCCTGAATAGTTGCGAACGCCACTACACATGGAACGCCCGTGAATGAGAAACCTATTCAGTGCTCGTTAGTTAATCTTTATGACTGATAATGATGAATTTGTATATGTCAGTTTGTATATATCAGCTCTTAATACATGCAAAATACAGTAGCCATAGTTTTTTCAACTTTTTACCATTAAAGACATGTTTCTTGCCAACTTATGTGAACTGGTGTATGATTAGTTAATCAATGTAAAATCATTTTATATCATACATAACTTTGTTTATAGAGCTGAGTTACAAATAGATTGTTGCAAATTCCAAATTTAACCTGTATTCGTGTTTTGAGGGATTTGTGATGTATATACCTGTTGGCTATTGAGGTACTATAGTGGTATGTGTAGGTACTAAGCCAAAAGGAGCAAAGGACAACTTTCTGATTTAGTCAACCAATGATATGACCGTAGGAGTTGGAGAGTGGTGTAAGTAGAACTGACTGAGTTTTCATTTGCAACCTAAATGAAGCTGATCAGTAGGTACATGCATGTGCTTCTATTTGCTTTTATATATTTGGCTGCCTGCATTACAGTGTCATATTTATCAAGATGCAGTGGTATGCTTTTCATCATAATTACTACAGCCCTTCCTCAAAGGTGCATTTTTGGAGGCAAATAAATGTCATAAAATACTATTTTTGGTGCTGAAACTTACCATTTTCCAGTAGAATATCATCCCATGTTCCAAGCAAACCTCAAAACACCTTATAAAGTCAATAGAACTGTCAGAATCAGGAAAAATGGGCAGGTTAGTCATGGACGAAATTTATAGCCATTTAGGGTACATGTATATGGATCCATCTATGTGTTTTTGAACAGGCTTTGTTCATAAAAAAGGTTTTTGCTGCTTTGGCTATGACTAAGTTAGGAGGTGAACTATCAAAGTGTGTTAGTTCACTCCAGGCGCTTCCGTTTCCTCCACCTGTAGACCAGGAAAATGTACAGCTGTTTCCAGTGTGAGAAAACCTAGCCAGTGTATATTTTGTACATATCGTAATGCTTAAATTGTCCTAACTCTCTATCACATGTAATAATGGCATTCCAGCTTTTGATATGGAAAAATTGATGTTCCCTACAGCAATTCTACACCTGGACTTATATATGTAGGTGAAATGGAATACTAAATTCCATACTCATAAATGTGTGTGAAACTAAAGGAAAGCTACATGTATACTTTAATGTGTGTTTGGTACTGCTTGTTTTCAGTTGCACCTGGGGTGCCTGAGATAACCCTTGATGGGTCCACCTCCCCTCTGACGGAGGGGGCAAGTTTGACATTAACCTGCAATTCAACTGGAGGCAACCCAAGCCCAACATTAGTCTGGAAACGCAATGGTCAAGAGGTCAATGCTGGACCCACCACTAAAGGTCCCAATGCAGGTGATCCCGCTAGCAGACAACTGACCAGACAGCTTGACTGGACCGATCACCTAGCCACATATACCTGTGAAGCTGTGAATGAGGTGAACCAAGCGCAGCCAGCCAGTAAAAGCCAAACCCTGCAAGTCAGATGTAAGACAGTCTTAAGTACACATGAATATATTCAGCAACAAAGTGATACTGTTTTTTTTTTTTTTGTTTGGAAAAGTTTTATCTGACATATACGGACAGTATCTTGTTCTGTGTAATACAGAATATAACAACTTATCAAATTCAGAAAACTAATTTAATAGTGTATGTGTAACAGTTGTACTGCTGGTTGTTTTCTGAGATCTGTTACCTTACTTGTGAATCCAAAACTGGAGTTTGTTGTCTTCGGACAGGTAATTTGATTTTTATGAATTTGATGTATACATCGCAGTAAATTACCTTGTGCAGAATTTTTTTGTGATGGGAGGTAACTCTGTGAGGGGAAGTTTATCAGAAGTTATGTCCCCTTATCCCCTTATACGTTTCATTAAAATTAACCATTCTGCTGGTCATATTAGCAATTCATTATATCTAATGACTTAAAATATTTATGTTATTAGGTATATATATGTCATTATTGAACATTTTACACAATTTTATTTGCAGATTCCCCAAGGATTACCTTTGGTTCTTACAACCCATACAGAATATTAGAAGGAGCGTCAGTGACATTAACATGCGAAGTCAGTGCATTCCCTACAAATGGCATGACGTTCAAGTGGGAAAAAGATGGTGTCCGCTTACCGCGTAAGTATGGCTTACATCTGAAAGGTATACATGCATCAATAACACTAATGACACGAATGTCAGAAATGTCTTTTATATTTTGTTTGAGGTAAATGTTTAAAATATAAAAGAGCAACTTGTGTACCTTTTTCAGTTGAGTTTGAAGACAAAATTACATTGGATGGGCTGGCTGATTTCAGGACTTCACTGAAGTATAATTTTATCAGTCTACACAGACTAATGCCCTCAGAATATGCTTTAATATACACATTGCAAACATGTGAAAGTGTTAAAGAATTATGGTGTTAATTCAAAAACTTTTTGTCTTATGGAACTGTCAATTAGAATTTACCTACAGGTGTAAATAGTATTTTTGTGTGTTTCAGAGATAAGCAATGCTTTGTTGTTTCCACGAGTAGAGAAAACTGATAGTGGCACTTACACCTGTTTTGTCTTCAATGGTATTGGAAAAGAGAAGAATGAATCTATATTGCTGGATGTACAATGTAAGTTATTTGTTGTATTACCTTCAGTTTACTGGATCAGAAAATATTGTTTCAGTGGACTGTATAAAATATTCTCAGCTGAACTTAGTGAATACATGTAAAAAGAATTTCAAATTTGTAGCATGGCTTCTTCAAATCAGATCTTTACCTGTTAAATAAGTCAAAGAGCTTATTCTGCTGAAGTGATCAATAGGATGGAATATTTTGCATTTTGAACATAGTGAAAATCATGAGAAAAAGTGAACTGAAGCGCGTCGAAGCTCATATTACAACTTATATCCTTCATTCAGGCATCTGTAGAAACTTGTTTTTAGATAATTTGTAGTTAATTGAATCTAAATCATCATTTACCAAGTTGTCACATTGCATTATACCACTCCTTGATCAGTGAGGTGAGGAGTTCAAATCCAGCCTCTGTCAATATTGTCACAGGGTTATGTATCTCTCAAGGTGCCATTTGTGGTTTCAAATGAACCTGTTAACTAGCATAAACATTTTTGGTGGAGTATATAACTTTCTGAAAGAGTTGTGAGTACATATGATCAGTGGCATAAAATATTACCAGTGACTAAGTTGAGGATTTTGCATAAGAATTTTGAGAGTTTTAGCGATCTTAGGCAGTTCTGATGTTAATGTGACGGGTACATGAAGGATGATATCCAACTAGAAAAATGTACATTTCAACTCCAAAATTAATATTGTATCACATTGGCTTGCCTCTCAAAACGCACCATGCAGACCGAAATTTGAAGTTACTATAGACAAATCTGTGTGCCTTTTCCATTCCAGATGGACCAGAGATTGTGGAATGGCAGAATCAGGTGATAGTCAATGAGTCTGACAGCGTTAACCTGACATGTAAGAGCATAGCAAACCCCATCCCCGGGAACGTGAAATGGACGTCATCTAATGGGATCTCGCAGTACAACCCTTCCCTCATCTTTGACAGAATCCTGAGGAGAGACGCAGACAACTACACCTGTATGGTCACCAACAGGGTTCAGCCATCTGGTGGCACCCCTGAGTCCATTCAAGCAGAGAAAATAGTGGAACTCCTTGTACAGTGTAAGAATGATAAGCTCTTATAATGTACGAACTTTAGACTTTTATTATATATTATGTAAAAGACTTTGCACTGGTGGATTTTAATATTGTTAGCCATTTCTGAAAACACTTCGGTGTTTATAATGATCAAGAGAATTTATAAGTAAATTAGAAAAGTTAGGGCATCGGAGCAGGCCTGTGCTAATAGACATACTTTGTAATGTGTCTTCACAAAATTAGCAGTAATTGCAACGAAAAAGTTGTATTATTGCTTGTGACAAAATCATCTGGTTCACAATATAGTTACAGCTGGATTTTGTACAACAAGTAAGAATTCATTTAACCCTACAAGTTTGTGATCAACTGTTAAATCGTCTGTGCCCGGTAATAAAACATTACATTCAATAGAAATTCTACAAAAGTCAAAAGAGTTTTTATTTCTTGTTAAGAGCATTGTCTGGGTACATGTTTGAAAGCTCTGCCCAAGTTCATTGTTTTAAAGTTTTTTTCGTTTGTTTTTTATTTATTTTTATTTTTTTTTTAACTCAACAGATCCCCCTGGGGTGCCAACCTTTCACCCAATGGATACACCCAACGTTGGGGACAGAGTTGAAATCAAGTGTCTCTTTCCCGAACCAGGTATGGTGCTCTAAATCATTCAGAATGTTGATTACCTTCTTGAGATGAGTAAATGTGTGAAAAAAAGATATCAAAATACTCAACATACTCTTGTGGTTTGCATCTGACTTGAATGACCTTCCTTCATCTTCATGAACGTTATTGTGTGTTAAAGTGACTCAAACTGTGACAAAATGTTCTCACAATTTGTAGGTTTTCCTGTGGGGACAATAGAATGGCAGAAGGAAGGTACATCCGAGATTGTCACCGGGGATGTATACACCATTGAGACTGCTACCTTATCGGACAGTGGCGTGTACAAATGCCGGGGAAAGAACCTAATGGGCACAGGGGATTGGAGCAGAATACAACTGAATGTCAACGGTAATATCTATACATTGTCCAAGTCAAATTCACATACATGTGTAATTTTCCTATCAACCAAGCTCTTGACTGAAAAAGTAGACTACACAAGTATGCATGAGAAGGTTTAAGCCTGCTAAACGTGACGTTGTTAATGCAAGTCTGTAAATGAACGGATTTGTATGTTTGTGGAAGGGTGCCTTGCTTGTGTGGCTATTTGTACAATCTAATGCTCGTGAAAGGCCACTTGTGTTCCACTAATCTTGTGTGCATATCTGTACTTGACACATGAGATATTTGTCATATTTGACAGTGACTTACTAAAGTTTGCCCCCCAAGCACGCTGGTTGCCTCCACCTGTAAAACTGACTGGCATTCCACATAATCAAATAAATGTATATAAATAAATATATATCTTTAAAAGTATTATTACTATTTCTTTGAGAAAAAAGTGTATGTAATTTATCAATTAACTTCGTCTCCATTTTAGAGCCCCCAAGGTTTGTTGCCACATTGCCAGCTTCCCAGAACGTGAATATAACAGAGATTGGGTTCCGGCTGCAGTGTCAGGTCAGAGGTCGTCCACAGCCTGATGTACAGTGGAGGAAGAATGGAATTCCCTTTGATGTGAGAGGAGACGGAGACTTCTACAGGATCTCACAAAGTGCTGCAGAAACTAGTGACTCGCAGAGCTCTATTGTCACAAGTACTCTAGCTTTCAAAGGTAAGATTATGCTTGGAAATCAAAAGTACATGTACACAAGACATGTATAAATTCATTGTCAGCATCACCACGTATCAATCCCATAAGTTGCTTACATCCATAGGTATGTTTATTGTAACAGGCAATGTTTGGGGGCTTTCCTCTTGCACTGTCCCTGACTTCCCACACATTATTCTTTCTGCTCTGTGCATAACTCAGTGTTTTTGGCAGCTACTCCTATCTTAGTACCAAACCTAATAATGTTACAAACTGGAGATTTTAAGGACTTAAAATGGATAGCCTTGCCCTTTGAGTTCCAGCAAACTGTTTCCTTCCAGAATGGAATGTAAACATCATGAAAATGTGTAAATGTGTATGACATCATTCACAGGTCATTTTTTTTTTATCTCCCTGTGTTGTAAAGTTGTGAATGGTCAAGCTGTTGATTGCAGGATGATTTAAATTCCCTAAAGTGTAACACTCTGATTTGTGCGACAGGGTTCCAACGGCTTCATAGGGAGGACGGAAGAGAGGATCAGCTGTTGATGGAAGACACCGCAAATTACACCTGTGCCTCTGGGGCAATCAGTCAGACCATTCAGATATTTGTACAATGTAAGTGTTCAGGGCTTGATTGAATCTCATCAAGTCTGCTGTAAACTATTTACACCTGCACCTGCTAACAGACTTTCAATATCCAATTCACATTGTACGTGGGTTCATTTCTTTTCGTTGACAAGGAATTTTCTGTATTCTGCTTTAATTTATTATATTTTAGGCCTTTATGGTAATACAAGCGCTGGACAGTGTTCTCGTGTGGTCTTACATGGAGTTCACCAGACCACTTGACTGCCACTAATGTGACCTGTGTCATATGTGAAGGTGTTCGCCAGTAACTCAGTGGTTTTACAGTTAAAAGCCATTTAAATAAGTAAACAAGTTTTCATGTGCGCTTATTTAGCAAGGCCAGGCTTTGCAGCTGCAAAGCTTGTCAACATATCCATTCATTCAGTCAGGGCTCTTATAATCAGAATTCTCAACTCACCCAGACCGTACTCTTGTCAGCCGTCATAATTCATGTAGCCACTTTATTTTTAGGCCTGCCAAATAGTTGGATCAGAAATTTTTATCCATGAGGTGAGTTTTAATTTGTGGTTCTGCTCCGGTTCCAGATGCCCCTTTGGTAACAGTGACACCTCTCAAGGTTGCCCAGGATGCCAACAGCACTGTTACCTTCACTTGTTTGGCTAAATCCAATCCAGAGCCCATTTTCGAATGGCATTTCAATGAGCAGGTGCTCAACAGTGATGGTAAATACCGCATACAGTCTGGAGGTAGAGGACAACAGGAGTACGAGTACACCAGTATCCTCACTGTCAGCCAGGCTTCTCAGTCAGACCATGGAACGTACAAGTGCACCGCCACAAACTCTCAGGGCACAAACACCCAAACAGCTGCCATTGTTGACAAATGTGAGTTACTGTGACACAGATTTAAAGTATTTAAATGTGTATACCTCTTCTCAACCTGCCTGGTTTTTGTGTTCTTTGGTCAGGTCAAATTTTTGTGATTCATTGATTTCCCACCAGTGATTAAAAAGTGGTACCAGTACATCAAAATCAGGTCTTTCATGTGCATGACATCATACACAGATTCTTGAGGCTGGTAATTTTCATTCCCACACATTAAATGAACAAGAGTGAATATTTATGCTGTATAAGGTTTAATTTTCTAGTTAATTTAGGATTTGTGACAATTTTTTTTTTGTTTTCAGTGTTCCTTATAATGCATGGTACATTCACATTAATTATCTGTGTGGTTAGTTTTTGACTTTTTTATATTTTCTTTCAGTAACTTGTTCTTAAAGTAACTTTTAACAAAGTATGTTTCATTGATTATTATTTTTTTGACTATTTATGTTCAGCTGTACCTGATGCCTGCAAGGATCTGAAGGTGCTGGGGATGACCTGGAACTCCGTTTTCCTGGATTGGACCCCTGGTTTTAATGGTGGAGAGGATCAAACTTTCATGGTATATTACACCAGTGACAAGCACTCAGACAATGTGGAAGCTCCCAGGAATGGTTTCAACATTTCAGGTAATATTCCGAATACCATCTTTGCCCAATGGTTATACATGTATTTAGATTCAAAAAAGCCATAATTTGATATTTAACACGAAGTCTGGGCAGTATCCTGCACCCAATAGTATTTTGACAGAGACTGTGACCAGCACCAATGTGAAAATAGCTTCTAGGCTTGAAAACTATGTTCACCTATGTGTTGACACAATTCTCCCTTGCCAAAAACTGTTTTTTGCTAGTTTTTCTGTGGTAGCAATGTCATTATACCCATTGTCTAAAGCTGAAGGTGGATTTACCTTTACTTGTGGTTATGTAGTGGTGGTGAAGTGTGTTCCTTGCTATTTCAGATAACTCTTGGTTTTCATACTCTGTATGTATTAAGCTGTTTAAAGTGTTCTTACCTGTTGACCTTTGATGAAATAAATAAATAAATCCTGTTTGTTTCTCAGGACTCCATCCCTCTACTTCTTACACACTGAGAGTTGCTGGCGTAAATAGACGCGGGACAGGGCCTAAGTCAGCACCAATAAACGTCACCACTATGAGTAAGTTTACCAGTAGGCCTACGTATGTTTATAGCCATTGTTTCACAGTGTTTACGTCCTGGTATTTTTATAGAAATTGAGTAACATGATTTGCCTATTAGATAACTGCCAAAGAAACACATTTGATAAAGTGTGAAAGTACCAAGCTTATCTGTCAAGGGTTGTATCATGGTAGAAGTGAAGAATTTCAACAAGTGTTATAATTTTCATGATCATTATTTGATCATGAATCCTGAATAAGAGAACTTATTGAATGTCTGTTACATCCATATCGGTTTTCTACCATGTGTATTAACTCTAACCAGTAGTTGACATACATGGATAAATATTGTTTCCAGATTACAATTTCACTGTTCCAACTGCGGTGAAATTTGAACATGCCAGCAATACGCTGTCATTTGAGCCACCGGGTCCGGGTTACTTTGCTAAGGTGGAGGTGTGGATTAATGATGAACAAGGCTGGCAGGTGTCAGAAGAGAGAGCAAACACAGAAGGAGGCTCCATCAGACTGAAGGAGGAAAATATCAAGAAATGTCGAGTGTGCTTTTGTTTGGAGCTTCAACCCTATGTGTGTTCCTCATCTGTTCAAGCTGAGTCAGGTAAATCATGCAATTTTGTTGTTATAATTAATTGTAAATCAAGATTGTTTGTTTGTTTGTTAATGGATAGAAGCATCTCCTGAACTTTCCAGTGGTGTGTCTGATATTCAGGTAGGCTCAGTCACAAGTGGTACAACTGGGAAAGGTTCAGGGACATAACTGTAAGGTATTTGACCTTGTGCCATTGTTGTTATACTGTAACACCAGTAAGGTGTGGGGAAATATTTGTCTTATACCTCTTTGTTGTTGACACCAATGCTGGAACAGGCACTTGGTAGATTCATATTAACAGAGTTGTCCCCCTTCCCTCCACATTCACTTTTTCGTGCATAGCCCTTATGACATTACTGTCATAGACAGTGTTTCCTAGGCTAAGGCATGCTGATACCTGTTGTGTGATTTTAATGACGAATTTTATCTGTTTGAAAGAATCAGTGGTAGTTTCACAATTTAATATATGTATGAACTCCATTTGCTGCATTTACCAACATTGTGTAGCTGAGAGAAGCCAGTTTACTTTTCTCCACATGTTAAGGAATACCTTTCGTGCTCATAAAGATATGAGAACACATTTTCATGACCGTCACAGTTTGTAGTCACCTTTGGTAAATCAAGGTGGGAGCAAAATTAGCTAAATCTATGAAATTTTGTCTGTGGCTATCTTTTTACTTATAACCAGTAGATAAAACATTTACTTACTCATTAATATTCATATGTAAACTGTTGTTAAATAGCATTTAGAGTAAGTATAATATTGTGGAAGATTCTACCCCAATGAACCAGATATATGTGAATGCAGTGTGCTTAATCTTCATTGAAGCTCATTAATTGTCATGTTGTCTAGCTCTTATTGGTGATGTATTCTGGCTGTTCCTAGTCGTTGTGACTGGGCAATACATCAGACGCAGTTTGCTTGTTTTTAAGACTCAGAAACCTGGTACACTCTCCACTGGTTGTGGTTGTTTTGTCATAAATCACTGTACTGTATATACAGATTAGTGTTGAAGCCTATGTTCACATCACTATGTATTGAAACAGTTTTTTCGAGTTGCCTACATGTACATGTTCGTTTGCTTTTTGTTAGGATCTATCAACAGTGCCATTAATGTTGATTGTCACAGTACTATGGTTTGTAAGACTTATTAGCATATATTCACAAAACAATGTGATCTGTACATAAATTTTAGAAAATTTGAAAATATTAGTTAACTGCTTACATTTTAGAAGTATTTCTTCTTTATTTAATTTCAGCTTAATTGTTCATACATTCAAGTCTCAATCCATTAGTCTGTGTACATTTATAAATTTTGTCAGTTATTGCTTTTTCTTTACAGCCTCATTGCGTGGATACCTTCTTTCAACCTGATCAATTTAACAAAGTTAATAATTTTCATTCAGGTGGATTGTTTACTTTTCTCCCTGATCTTGAACTCAGGGGTAAAGAGATTGACTGGCAATTTGCTTTGAATTTTCTCATTTCTGGAATGCTTGACTGTGATGAATCACCCCTTCCTCTCAGTCATATATCTCTTTCTCCTTCACAAATTCTTTGCCTCGTGTGATTTACCTGGCACATTTGAAAGGTGATTTACCTCAGGTCTAATATTTCATAGTTTGTTGTTTGCTGAATGCTGAGTCCCCATGCCAGCCTTCTTCTCCTGTGTTTACATTTCTGCACTCAAGTATTGGCTAGAGCCAGGCAGCCTGTTGCCTGTATACCCATGTTGTTATGAGGCCTGCCAGAATGCTGACCCCTCAAGCAAACCTGAATAAATATCTATAAATAGCCTGTGGTTTGAGGGAGATTAGTGCTTGCAGTGCACTATATTATGGAAAAAAGTTTGTTGTCATTTAGCCTTTGTAACTTCACATGAAATGTTTGTTGTCTGTAAATTTTCTTTATCAGTTTGACATTTTGAACATTTTTATGGAAATTCTTCAACTTACCTTTAAGGGACTTCACGAGGATATTAAGATAGAGGTTTTAACTGGGCAGAACAGTATCAGTTTAATGTAATTGACAGCCTGATACTAAAAATCAATGCTAATTTTCTCATTTTAGGGAAGATAGAAGTTTGTTTTGTGACTGCATTGAGCTTGTTTCAAACACCATTGAATTTAATACTATAGTGTATATCCTTTGGGCAGCTCGCAAATTTATATATAGTTTGTATCCGTGCCAAAAGCACTAACTGACCCAGAGCCACCTATTTGTACATGTAGTATAAAGTATGTTTTCAGTCTTACAAGGCCCATGAGTACATAATCACTGTGGTAAGTAATTGTAGAGTAGGTGTGTATCAAAAATAGTTGCGACACATCTGGTTTGAATATGTGTGGCAAGAAAGAGACATATATTGTTTCAAATTTTCAGGAAAATAAAGATAAGGACATGTCTTTGTTCTGTTAAGTTTTTATAACAAAAAATATTAGGATTGTTTATTTCCAGAAAGGGCTATACATATAGGTGTACTTACTGTATGGTATACATATAAATGCTCACTGACATGCTTAGCTGGTCATAAAGTACGGGTATATGCCAAGGTCCATACTCTGACCCAGGTAAAATCACTCATGCATGTCGCCATGCATATCAATTTGTATGGATGCCCTCATCTCTGTATAGATGACAAAAAAGGGGAGAAAAAAATGATGCATAATGAGTGCCTACATTCAGCAGTGCTGGAGATTTTGAGATGTTTAATAGAGCATGAGTGAGACTGATTAGTATGCAGGGCCTCAGACTGACAAGCCGTGCATTGTGTGGCAGATTGAGGGGCACATCACTACAGGGTTACCCATGGAGGACTGATAGTAGATAATGGCGAATGTAGTATTGTGACTGACAATTCACATTGCTGAGAAAGTGATACTGAGTCTAAAGTTTGGTGCTCAAAACATTGTTATTGGACGATGTATTCAAATTTCTCCTCCTTTTTTGTGTGAAAAACAAGTTTGAACAAAATGTAATGATATTTGTGTCTTTTGGTACTTGTTCAACGCCAAAAGCAATGGCAACAACTGCACAGTTTGATTCTCTTGTATTCTATTTCCCCAAGTTACAGATTGAAATACACCTGTGCCCATACATGTAACATTGATCAGCTACAGTGTGTACGGGTACATGTAATTATCAGCTGTAAAGCCAGCCTCTACACCACAGTATTACCTTTTGTGCACAAACGCACGTGCAAAAAACACCCAGTAATTTTATTACCATACAGAATAATACCCCTGCAATTACCATTCAGATTTACTGAGTCCTTTGCATGCAGCTTAAACACAGCCCCTCTAATATTCTTGGTTTTATGTGAATTATTACAAAATACCTGATGACAATAGTCATGCGAGCTAACCAGGTCGAAACACAGTGAGGTTACTTTACAGAAAGACACAGCATAAAGCTACAGTGTTGAAACACAAAAATCCAATCTAACTGACAAACTGACAGTTATAGGCCTACTCACTGTCTCAGATGCATGGCCTGAAGGATTCATCTAGGCTAATAGGAACCATGAGAACTTGCTGAATTTGCCATGTGTGTAATCCCTGGGGCTGCATGGATTAATGTTGCCCTCTTGATTTATTGTGCAAATTTAACTTAGTAGACTTGCTATCTGAAATTGAGATTTGAGCCTAATTTTGTTGTTGTTGTTGTTGAGTTTTGGTGGGTGTGTGTGTCGGGGGGGGGGGGGGGAGGATATGATATTCATTACAAGAAGTAATGTTTAGAATTTGCAGTTGTTAGTGATTAAAGGGAATAAAATTTGTGGTGTACATAAAATCATTGTTCACATGTATGTGTGTATGATTCACACATTATGAAGATAAGTCATGTGCTGTATAAAGAGGAAATAGCCTTGAGACTTGTATTAAATGTACTGTAAACATGCAGTACATTTCATACTGATGTCATCTTTTCACAATTATGCTTCACATGTATGTGTGCAGTACACCCTACCTATTGATAACGCAAAATGAAAACTTAACATAGACCATTAATTGGGTGTCTCTTTATCTGAGAATTGGCTGATTAGAGCATTTTCTGCTACATCAGTCAGTAGCTATGTGGAAGTACACAGAAACTTTGATGCCCTCAGAGGAGGTCTGCTCCCTTGTATCAAGTGAATCTTCACACAAAAATACATAATATTTTCCACAGCAGAAATTTCCTGAAACAAGGGCTGAACAGAGGATTGTCTTGAGGGAGATCTGAGCTTCTGTGTTTAGGAAGCATTATCTTATTATTCTTTAATTTTGTACTTTTTACCAGTAGTAGTAAAAGGACAACACGGGCTATTCTCTTAATGTACTTTTAGCAGTTCTTCACTTTTTAAGATGTAAAGAAGAGGCCAAATGAAGACAATACATTGTGTGTAGTTTTTTAAAATAAATTCTTATATAACTTGCCAAACCAATTTCCCACACTTTGCATTCTACAATTACCTTTTGATCTGTTAAAGTTGGAGTAATTTTTTTAATATGTTTAAAATATACCAAGCATGTTTTGCTTCCTCTGTCTTTCCACATATAGAAAGGCTGTTTTCAATGCCAGTGGCAGGTCCTCCTAAAATTTTGAGATGAAACAACGTTGGTTTTGCTTTGCTAACGTGACGGCTCCACAGGAAGTCTGCTCTATCACTTTTTGCTACGCAGTGTCAATGAAAGAGACCTGAATTGAAATAGAATGGCACTGTTCGAGAAATGACCATACATTTGGATATATTTGAGTGACGTGTTTTAATTTGTCTGTTATGAAGGGTAATAATTTTTTTTTTTCGATCTTTTCACACAACATTATCCTAGCTGCTTTTCTTCTTGTTTATTTTCATGTGGATGCATAGCAGCAGGTTACCTACATGTACACTTTGGACTAGAAGCTTAAGCCATTATGCTAGTGTCAGATTATGGGTTAACTGGTATTCTCATCTAAATGAAGCTGTCACATACAGGTGAATATTCCCAAGCCATGACCATTCTGTGATTTCTAGCCATAACCATTCTGTGAGTTCCAGCCATAATCATTCATTGAATCAGTGGATTCCTGACACCTAGATTTTCTGAGTCATGCTACTTAATCAAGGGCTGATTGTGTGACATGTTAATGGATAATTGTTTACCTTTACTGGTATCACACTGAGATTGACTTCCAGTTGTGATTGTCAGTCATGTCATTGAGTAGCTGACATCTTGAAACTCTTGCGTATCAAGTAAATAAAGAGAGTAATTAAAAAGAAAAAAAAACAAAAAAAAACATCATTTTATTTTAAGATTTAATGTGAAGATATTATTAGATTCGGACAGATTAAAATCCTAATTTTTGTAAGTCACATTTTAAACTGTCACCTTTTGGAGTTTTGATTGCATTAAGACATTAAATTTCCTTTGTATCCCATCCAGTCTCAAGACTCTCACAGTTTATCTTTCTTGTCAGGTGTTACTGAATGTGGGGTGAATTCTTAACAAGGGCAGAAATACAACGAAGTTTGTATTTTCTGTCTTACCCTGTTTGCATACTAATAGTTAGGGATAATGCATATTGTTTAGGCTGTTAAAATTACCTTCAGGGCAAAGTAAGGAAATCACATTTTGTTGACAGTAATCTACATTATGTATGTAGTTAATACATTTTTTATATGTAATTTTTTACTTATTTTAATGTCCTATGTGCCAGTTTGGATTTCCTGTAAGATATAAACATGAGAGGGATTTGAGGTAACTCATTTGGTAGTGTTTATCTGGGCTTCCATATTTATAAAATTTCCAATAAGTCTTTAAATGTCAAATATGCTCAGGGTCAGCAAGGGCTTGGACTGTTCTAACAGGAGAGGCAAACATAAACAAAAAGTTTTCAGACAAAAGACATCCTGTGCTCACTTGTCACCCCTTCCCTGAAACAATTGACTGGTCTTAGCAGAGGTGCAGTAAAGACCTCTTCATTTCTTGGAGGGGTTTAGGTGTACAGATTTCCTCCACCCCAGGTTAACCCTAGACCCATGACCAGCAGCTTTTGTATGTCACAGCCTGTGGATTTTTCCAACTATTTCTCTGGCATATTTGTTTAGGCTCAATCCATTAATGGGGTTTGTGACATATTGGCCAATTCTGTATGTAGTTCCCATGAAGTCAGCGATCCAGAACCGTCTGGACTTCCTCCAACACAGATCTGATCTCAGGTGATTGCAACTGCACAGGCTTTGTCTTAACATCGGCAATAGGAGCCCAGGTGTGCATGTGCTCTCTGTAGCCCTCATCGTTCAGGCTTTCAACTTAAACTTCCTGCTAGGTAGCTATCTTACAAAGGAACATGCTCATCAGAACATGCCAGTCGAGAATTCTGAGTCATATATTTCCCGTGAATTCACCCATGGACAAGTTAAACACAGCTGGAGTAGAAAGATTGTAACGGGTACTGGCCGTTCACTTTATACCTGGGCTAGTTTGGAATGGGCAAACGTGACGGTTGATTAAGCTTTACTGAACCGCTGAAAGGTAGTGGCTCTCATGCTTAAACGTCCAGGAATGTACATGTAGGCAGAGGATGTATGAAATGCTCAAGCGAGACCTACGCAAACTATGAATGAGTTTTAGCGCTGGACAGATGAAGGTACATACAGGGAATATATTCAGTACTGGAAAAGAACAGTCGTGAACCAAATTTTGAAAAGTGGATATTACCAAAGCTTTGTCCAGTGGATGTCATATGCCTGGTTTTATGTATTCTCTGTTGAGAGTGACTGGCAAAACATTCAGCAGACAGATTTCAAAGCACATTTTTTGAATTCCTCTTGTGAAGTAAAAATGTCGGACACTTCTTCGTGTGAGTATGTGGATTTATATCTGCTAGAATCATCTAGCTCCTTTTTTTTCTCTTGTTTATTTTTTAATACTATCGAAAATCCACAAATATTTCCTGGTATGTAGGAAAAGTTTCCTTTCCACAACCACGTGAATGCAATAAGTACATTCGAGTAAGTTATGTGATATTGCTAATAAAAGAGTATATTGTGTGCTTATCATCCATAAGCTTTCATTGAAGTAGCAATATTTATTATATCCCACTTACAACATGTTCAGGATACACTCTACCACTCAATTTCCCTAATATTACCTGTAAACCAGAGTGTTAAAGTTGAACCATCTGGTAAGCTGATGATGCTGTTACCATGGCAACCAAATTATGGTTAAATGTTTAGCCCCATGTACATGCACATTTACCAGCTGGGTCTCATTTGTTGTGTGCAAGTGGGGGCTCCAGAGTATGCACTTGTCCATTGATATGGGAGCAAAGGGGCTTTACTGTAATAACGTCACAGATAAGGTTATAATCCCAGGAATGATGAAGTTAACTCTTTGGACTTTCACTTTTATTACCTCAACACATGTGTTATTATTAGAATTTTTGTACTTTTTCAAAGGCATTTACTTTAGTCAGTTTTCAGCCTTTAATCAACTGGTTAGAGTTTTTGACTCCATATCCCAGATGAATTTGAGACGTTTTTGGCTTTACCCAAATACATTGATGTTTTCATTGTTGATCCACTGAGAGTGGATGATGGGTATGCTGTACAATTTTCTACATGAAACAATTAAGTATTATGCATAAAATCCAGTTCTGTTTAAAACCAACCATAAGTTCCCATAAAAATTAATTGTAAAGCTTTTTAAATGATACAGAATGGCATTTCCGGTCATGTTCCATTTCTGGTGTAGCTTTATAAACAATCCAGTGCAATCCAGCTAATAAAGGACTTTATCCAAGCCATTCCTCTATTTGATCCTGCCCTTGGGATTGTGTAGGTTTAAGGACTAACCTAATTTCTTTTGAAGTTCTACATTAGAGATGGGAATTAGCTGTGGATTTGTTTGAATTAGACTGGCTTGTTTTCATTGAAGGTCGTAATATTACCACCCACACCTGACTGACCACCCTCATAGTTTTATGTTCCTCTCCCAGGTTGCTCCCCCACCCTCAACACCCTGGTGAAAGCTCTATGGAGTAACAAGCTATTAATGTTGGTGTACATGTGTGTTTTGGAACTGTTACCTCTTACAAAAACTAAAGTCAAGCTCAATCATAGTTGTGAAAGAAGAAGGCCTGCTAATGAGCTGGGGTGGTGCAGGGGGGTGATCTGGGATGAGTTCAGTCTGTACTTGTCAGCACCCCAGGGGAAAGAGGGGGGGGGGTCTGAAAGCATTAACTCTACTTCCAGCATGGGCTCCTAGATTAAGGGTGACTTACTGCAGCCAAGCTACAATTATAAGTTATTCACAAAAGACCTGAGCTTCTAAGGTCTCCAAGACTTGTACTAGAACCCTGTAGTTAGCCCAGCCAGCCTTTCAGCCATACCAGCTTGGGGAAGGCATAAGTTCCAGCTTGTGGCACCCCTGATCACAGTCCTTGTTTTGTTTTACTAGAGAGCTTGCCCATATGGTTGCTGTGCTCAGGGACTCATATCAACACACATGTGATTTGGACACAGAGGCTCATTATCTGTGGGTCTAGGCTTGCAGTCGCCCTCAGTGAGAAAGTCGAAACTAGGGATAGACAAAACTGCTGAGACTTGTACAGCTATCTTTGTTAGTTAAATTCAACCTCAGTTTGAAGAGGTCATAAGCCATCGGCTTGGTGACATTGCCTAGCTTCCTTAGAATTCCTACACATGCTGATGTAAAATTCTAGCCACAGAGAAAAAAACGCGTACTGTCAACATCATCAAGGGTTTTTTCAAACTTGGAGTGACAAACCTGTGACAAAGTTCCGGCAGCTTGGAGACTTTGTAGTAACCTTTTGGGTAATTGTACGGGAAAGAACTCATGGAACGCGGTGCACAAGTCAACAATGGTAAGTTGGTTGGAGCATCATAGTTTGCAGATGCTCTTTGTGAACGCTGATCTACACTGACTTAGATGCATGTCCCAACAGCCCTCTAGTGTTTTAGCGTCTAGACTGTACCTAGACCAAAAGTTTACGGCTGTTCATACATGCATGTGATATCCTGTGTGTTTCACCTCAAAACTTGCAGTGCAGTTGGTTAACAAAGCCCCTACGGTGTGTGTTACGTATAAATGGTGCATTAATTAGATGTTAATTGTTATTTGAATATGATTATCTTATACTCTGCCCAAGAATTTGCATCTTTGTGACCAGCTGTAAGGCATAACATGTAATAGTTATAACATTTGTGATATTGTAACTAGGCTTGGAGGAAAACTGTGTATACTGTATAGACATACTGGAATATCAAACTATGTGTTATATTGTATGAGCTATGTGAAGTGTGTAAAGACTGTATAGACATACTGGATTATCAAACTATTTGTCATATTGTATAAGATATGTGGAGTGTCTATACACTGTATACACTGTATAGACATACTGGAATATCAAACTATTTGTCATATTGTATAAGATATGTGGAGTGTGTAAACACTGTATAGACATACTGGAATATCATTCATATGGCTGTGTGTGCCAAGAACTGATGTATAAAACTGTACCTAAGAGGCTTCTCTTCTGGGAGTTAGCACCACTGATGCATGCAATAATTGATGTGTCCAAGAAGAGTTACAATTTGTTTACTTTATCGCTCAATTATAAGTGTTACACATAAGTATAAAACCTACGTATACCTGAACAACTTCATATTTTTTACATCTCATGTATTTTTTATGATCGATATTGTTTTTTTTATTATTTTTCCCCCCTGCTTTTCAGTGAAGTATTTTATTTGTGAAAGCCTTACGAGGGGAATAAAACCAAATTTAAGTAAAATTCCTAGTGCAGATTATCAAACCATGCCTCATTTATGCCCACTACTAACATGGATCGTATCAGAAACATTCAATTTCTTCGTCGTCTTCTTTTTTTTTTTTTTTTTTTTTTTTTTTCATTCTCATTTTCACCGTTTCACCATTTGTTAAATGTCTCCTCATTTGTATTATTGCGTTTCGTCCATATTCGTGGCATCAAAAGCGATACCCCTACTGCTCTGATGTAATGTAGTTTATGCTTTGTTTTGTTTACAGTTGGGGACCCAGCGACACCTGCCTCTGGGGATCTGCCTACAGAGGGTGTGGTGGCCATCGCCTGTGTCTGTGCTCTCATCATCATTGGCCTCTGCATCATACTGGTCTGTGTGATCCGCAAGAAAAAGCAAGACAAAGCAGGTGAGTTACTGAGAGTCGGCCACCATTCCTCGCCTACCACCTTTGATTAGCTGCTGAACATACTGTAAATGAGAACACCCTTGGTTAATTACCTGTTCGTCTTTGTTTACAGTCTTCGTAGACACATAGCCATTCACACAGCTGGGTTTGTTTGATATGTACATTTATCATTAACACAAAGGAAATAGATACACAGGCAGATAAGCGTTCAACTGTTGTCTCGTAGAATGATCAAAAGACCTTTTAAAATAGTTCAAGAATTTTAGTGTAAAATTAACACTGTATTAAAGATGTCAATATTAGTGATGTTTTTGTGTACTAGTTAACTTAAAATAACCTTTTACTGGAACATATTTTGGTTTGTAAGTGAAATTGCCAGTTGGAATTGCATTGTGTCACAAAATGTTCTTGTCAGATACTTCATTAAAATCTGAATTATAAAAACATGATGGTTTAGAGTATTCAGTTCAAAGTTAACCAAGGTTACGTGCATTTATTAATTTCTAAAGTAAATACTTAAACATGCAATTGGCAGTTGTAAAGACTAAGTTGATCTTCTTGTTAGTCAGTGAACACCTTCTAAGATATTCATTGTGATAAACTGGTTCTTCAGTGAATTGTCTACCAGTTCACAGTACCTTCAATTTTAAACTTCCCCAAGCAAGGTTACAATAACAATAAGAAAATATTTAATAGTAAAGAAATGTAGAAGATGATATTGATTGTTCGTAATGAGGAATAATTGATGCTTTTGTCATAAAATGATTTCTTTAAAGATTGTGAATACTGTTAGTGGTCATGCTAAACAGGGAGCATTAGAGTGGGATGGAAATGTCACAAGCACACCTGGGCTGATGGGATAGGAGTGATTGCTAAGACACTTCCCTGTCCTTTGTTGAAAATAAGATCAAACCGGAAAGTGCCAGGTCCATGTCAAAATGAAACAGGAAATTTCTTTCAAAGTCCCTGGATGTCAAAAAATAGCTGGTCAAATCAGTGGGATTGATCAGCAAACAGTATGGCATTTAATCAGCTGATCTGTAGTGATAGTGGGGTATTGTTGGGGGCGTCCGATAGCAGTGGGAGGTCCAGGCTAGGTGCGAACAGGAAATACCTGTTATGAAGTGTGGAAAAATCTAATTACACAGCAGCTAAACGAGACAAACAGAGAAGATGTGTTGAGTTGAGCCAGAACTGCAACATTAACTTCACACTTTTTCAAGCTGCAGGCTGTGGGTTTGTTTTATTGAAGATTCACTAAACAGTGTCATTTATTTCACTGCACTGTCTCACAGTTTAAATTTTATTAACACTTAACTTGGTTATCTTTAAATTAAAAAGAGTTTGTTTATTTAAATGATGATTGACCTAAATGCTGTTTGCTGGAATGCAGGGACTCGCTCTTTGTCTGTTGTCCATGCAGGTATGCATACCTAGGAGATTGTAAAACCCATGTATATATACTTTCTATTGCCTGAGTATTCAGGCCCCAAAAAACTTTTACACTGTATATGGTAAATTAATAGTGTGAGCTATTTGGTTACATTTTGAGACCAGTGCTTTGTACATGTATTTATACTTGTGTGAGGGGATTATCTACATTAAGGGTGTAATCCACGTGCTGTGCTTTGATCACTGGTCCGTTACGTCCTGGTCTATTGGACATCTGTTCCTCCTCACCAGAGATAATTAATTAGACACTGATTCACTTTTAGTTCTGCATACTATTGATCGTTGTTTGCCTCATTAGTATTCATCATCAGCTTTCATAGCCCAAGTTGTATTAGCCAATGCAAATATAGTTCTAAGTGATTTAGCAGGGCTTTGTATATATAGATAGAGGAAGGTGATATTTACATACTCTTTTACTTTGTAATGATGGTAAGGTTTTTTACAGTGATCGTTTTGAAATCCCATTTGCATGAAAAGTAACTTGTAATGTTTTGCATCTTGTTTTAAATGATACAGACCTTGCTAGTAGACCATTGCTTTTAATTAATAAGTGCTAAAAATGTACATAATGCATTTATTCGGTTTCCCTTAAGTCATTCGAGTTTCTTTTTGTGTTACCCTAATTCTTCTAATTTTTGAGACAGATATTAGTAGTGCTGAAATATTACCCTTCTTTCCCAGCTTTTTCAACAAGTAAAGATGTAAGTGTGTTGTTCGTTAGATTGTCTCGCCATGTGAGAAAAAGAAACTGAATATTTTTGCTACAATTGCATGCGTACTGGCTAAAAAGAGCCAACCAGATATCCCGAAAATTAGAAGAAATAGGGTAGTAGCAGTAATACGTGTGTAGCTCTATATCTACATGTATACGTATTGTCTACTACATGGTTAAATAATGATTCTTTGCCATCAAATTTCAAAATGAGTTATTGATTATTACTTCTATTTCCTGTTTTTTTTTTTTTTAATTAAGACTAGTTAGTAGAATAGATCCTCAAATAAGCATTAACATTAATAATTTTAATCTTTAAAATTAACCAAGCATTGAGTCAATGCGTAATATAGCTAAAATTATATCATTAAATTACTATACTGGGGTAGAGTTAAGGGACAGTATGTGTTTAACAGATATATAATGCTGTGTGTAGAGTTGTGCACTGAGGATTGATGACTGTTTGGGTTAGAATGGCCAGTCAGTCCTGCACAGCTGACCTGTGTCAGGATACAGGCATGTTTACTGGCGTCTTGGTTTACCAGCTGTTGGCAGGAGTAAAAGGGGTCATCTATAGAAGGGATCCGCTGTAAATGATAGCTTTATGGGGGTTGTTACTTCAAGGATGTTATCTTCTGATGGCAGTTCTGTTCTACTTATTGTTGTGAAGGGTGATGTGACTTCATTTAGACAGCTGAAAATGTAGGGGGTATAAAGCTGTTGGTATGTAGTGTATAAGTTGACTAGCCTGGACTAGGTGTGTCATTATCTTCTGGCAATGGCATGGAGTAAACCATGGTGCACAGTGTTATGTTGTCTAGCAGGGGTCCCTTCTGCTGTCTCTCGTCCCTACCCCTCAGCCAGTAGTGTGCCTGTCAGCTGTTACCCTAGCGCTGTTCTGCATAGCTTTACCCAGTCATTGTACCTTTTTGTCACCAGGTGTCAAATTCAGATGTCTCCCATGTGCTGTAATATACTCCACAAAAAACCCACTGGGGCTTGACTATTGTGAGTCAATGCATATATATATAATAAAATAGAGCCTGAATAGAGCTGAATATATTTGCATGAAGAGTAGGGTTAGTGTAGAGCTTGAGCAGTATCCGGCCTAGTCCTCCTCGTTCAGGTATTGTTCAACATTTAGACATTATATCTTAGCTCCCCCTAAGTGGAACACGCCTTAGCTTGTGGCGCCACCTTGTCTAGGTGTGAAATCAAACTTCACCTATTTCTGAGGGCAGAAGATTCTCCAGGCGGAAGCTCTAGCCAGCTTTTTTAACTGTTACAAGGCACATAGATTGTCTCAGTGGTCCTTAGGCATGTAACCACACAGGACCCCTTACTCGTGCTCTATGGAAATGCCCTCTGAAGTTTTCACCTGTTCATCCTTGGTGCTAGGTGAGCGCAGTGTAATCAGCGGTGAACTGGCCCAAGGCAAATATTTAAGTTGAGATCGTTGTATTTATGTAGCAGTGAAGAGATAGGATTGGCCGTGGCTGGCGTTAGTCGATTTGTGTGCGTGCTTACACCTACCTACATTGTTCATGGTGGAAGGATCAGACACAATCTATCTTTAGCGGACGTGCTATTGAAAGTTCCGGCCAGTCTGCCCTGCCTGTGGAATATACATACATACATACATACATGTTGTTGTGAGAGTTGTCAAGTCGTCTCTTTGGACTGTCTGACGTGCAGTACTCAACAAGTCTTTCCCTGGTACCGCAGGGAATGGTGAATATGTGTGAGATGTTATGCCTGTGATACACGAGGTACCTGCTACAGTAGGAGTGTATACCTATATAGCCAAGGTGCTGAGTGTTGTAGTGTACAGAGCTGATATTCAGTGATACACTTGCTCTGTTATGAGGAAAGACAAACCTCCAGTATGTTGAAGCATGTGAGCAAGAAAGGCCCCGGCCACAAAGTGAAGAAAAAAGGTGAGGTTTGTGTCTAACGGGCTTAGTGTTTAGAGGCCTCTGCTGTCAGCCTTGTCCAACTGGTTCTGCTCATGTTTTTACTGTTATTACATTCAATTACTCAGTTAGACTGGCAACTCTATTGTTTAATTGTTTTATTTGTTTAATTTAACTCCCTATAAATACAGGGAAGCAGAGGTGACACAAGTTCATTTAAAGGTGTGTTTCTCTTCGCCCTGAAATAACATTCTGGGAATAAATCGGTTATTTTCGTCCCAGGTTACTCCAAGTTGGGGTGTTGAGTGATTAGGTTTGAGATTTTCCATAGGTGACAAGCTATGTGTATGGGTCGAGACTCTCAGCTGTGTCATGACATGGTGATGTGGTCTAGATTTGTGTCATGTCTTAAATATGTACCAGTGAAGATAACTGGACTGATCTACTATACACATTTCTTTATACTCATGTTAAACTGATACAGGTACCAGCTATGCACATATTCATAGCATGAACCACATTGTTATGTTGAGTATATTGTTACGTGCTTATACCATTTTCCTCTGGTAGTAGAAGCTAGTCATTACTTTAGGGTATAAGCTGTTTGCTCCCTGCTTATTTATAATACTATATTTCATTGTCACGAGGAACTGGGGTTTTTCTCCCCTCTTCCTTACTTTTGTCGTTATTGTAGTTAAGACATGGTAATCATAGATGTCCACAAGGAAGTCCAATTTTAGTGATTGTTATTTTAGTTTTGAAGAATTGGGTTCACTATTGCTTTGTTAATCTATTTCTTGTAACTTTGAAAATGATATTTTCTAGGTTAAAATTCCATCTGTACAAAGTAATTTTCTAGAAAAGTTACAGAAACTATCTATAGAATTGAAAGTGAAAGTGGACACAGCACATATGTTATATGCAGTGGTATATTGTCTTGGGGTACATTGGTAGACATGTTTTGTAATTCACAATAATCAGAGTGACGATTCACACTGAATGCGTACCTTCAGCCATTAAGGTTATTTCCCACGATCAGTGCTAGATTGATTGACATAGATTTATCTAACACCATATAATTATACCTGTGTATAGTTGTACCTAATTGGGTAGGATAGCCTGAGGACATATCAAGCATGATTAGTCGCGATCGTGCACAGCAAACATTTACAAGCTTAAACACTTCAAGGGACAAAGGTACTCATAGGTCAAGATTTCTGACATTTAGCCTTGTATATGTGATAGCGCACAGAACCATCTGTCATCTGGGATAATTTATATCTATGCATATATGTACATAAGCTCAGGACCAATTGATAAAAAAAAAATTTGTTTTCTCTTTTTCTTACTACAGCTAAGGACTATGAGCTGGAGACACAAGCAAAGTAAGTTATTATTTTACTTCATTATTGCTCTTTTCTATTCATTGCTTGTCAATGGCTATTTTTTTTTTTCCTTTGCAAAAAATTAGTTGTTTATTATTCAGCAGGTTCACTAATTGTTGAACAGACAAAGTTATGAATACAGTAACCTTCTGGTGTTATTTAGCAGTTTCTTTTTCTCCTTTATATATTGTCCCAACCCATTGCCAACACCTCCGCTCCTCCCACGTTTTTTGCCCGCCAAAGAGAAACGAACTTGCAACAGTTGCTTGGCCCAGTGCCTTTCTGCATGTATTCAGTACCCTACCACTGTTAAAGACACTGGGGATAAAAACTGTAAGCTGTCCTGTTTGTCACTGTGGAATTTCTCAGCGTAAGGAATTTGCTTTTTCAAGGTGAAAATATTCTTCATTAGCTGACTTTTTAACTTGAAGGTAATGATCAGTTGCTGTGTCTAAGTGTTGATAATAAGGTAGATTATAGCTCTGCAATAACCACTGAAATTACTGGAGAAACACATTTTCCCTTTACTTAAACATTAGTTCATACAGAAAGCTGGCAAGCTTGGGTGGGATTTAGAAGTGAAACAGTGTAGGGTGTATTGGCAGATATTCAGGTGTCAAAGAATATATATGTATCTTTTTAGTTTATCATTCCTGGAAGAATATAGCTCATTAGTTATGGTCACTTATGTAAGTAAAACAGTCAAAAGGTTTAAGAAATTCAGCTTTTACCTGGTTCACTCAGTGACTTTATTTTTGGACTTAGCTTAGGTTAATGTGTGGGTGATAAAAACTGGTGCCGGGTAAGTGAATGATTAGAGCCACGTCAGCAGGTACTTTACCCCTCACTCAGGTAAATCAATGAGAGGTGGTCAGAGCCATGAATAGCCACTGTTAATGGATAATCTATAGCCATGAGTAATAGGTACCAGCTGCCCCTATTATGCTGTGCACTTTGTCACTGCGTCAACCCTTTCAGATACTGTATAACAGGCAGATTTGAATGCAATTTCCGCTCCCTAAGAGGCAAAGAAGTTTTGGATTTTATTATACACAGGTTGGGCTTGTTTAACACCTTAGCTTTCACAGATTTATATAGGTGAATGGTAACTTTTTTTTCAAATGTTAAGTACGTGTAGTTGGACTAGCCTATGCTCTGTGGTGATCTGAAGGCAGTGTGAAAATACGAAAATGAACTGAAATAATGGCCAAGTTTAGCTTTTCAGCCTCAGGGTTAATCAGGATTTGAACTATTTCCACATTACAGTGACTTACTTTAACAATTGAATCTTTTCCCAGTTTTAATTGTACCAAATTATATGTGTGAACAACTGTTTCATACTCCAAAGCATTAAATTTTTTAGCTCTAAGATAGCGCACAGAAAAGATACATATATGTGGAAGTGAATCTGCTTCAAAAAATTTCCGCACACATATCATTGTAGATTCAGTTTTTCTATACATTAGTTAGGAATCAATTGGAGTTAATGGAATTGCCCATCAGTGCCACACCCTGTATGGTGTATTTTCAGCCATCTCTCAGGACATGTAACATTATAGATATTTCATGTTTATTTAATTTCATAACTTTGATGGACTACAAGAATGACACAGGGTTATCCCACATTGTTGTAAACGTGATAGATGTATATTGGAACAAAAAGGTTCTAGGTCAGTCAACAGGACTAATTGTGAGACAGAATTGATTATCTTAGCACATAAATAGAAGTCAATTAATTTCCATGACAACCTGGTTACCATGGCAATGTGGCACCACACAGTCACACCTGTATGCATACTGCGCAGGTAATGTTGATGTGCATATGATAATAGCCTTTGAAGAGATCTGTTATCTCCAGCTTGGGGACAGATGTATAGTGTTCTGGTCTGGGTGTAGCCGTATGTGCTTCATTGAGGTATACTGGGCCTCACATAGACAGGTAGGGTGCTTCCTCTTCTGTAAAGCCTTGGGTCTTACCATCTGCTGAACTTCATCAGTGTGCACTCTCAGTGCTCAGGCTGATGGAGTCATTGAAATGATGTTTATAGAAACCATGATGTAGAAGGTCTGAACTGAAAATGGGCTCCCTACATAACAGGTGTCCTGCAACAGGAATGGTGCTCCCTTATGGCATTTATGCTTTCCATATTTCTACTGTTCAGTTATTCAAGGTTGTCGGAATGTCTCTTCATTCCTCTTATTGAAAACAAGAGAAAATGTGTTCAGAAAGGCTATTTATGTCTTTCTTAAAGCATTTGGTTTTATTTGCATATCAGCATAAGGGATATTTTCATATTAGCAACACCATTGTGCTAACCAAGCTAATGAAATAGACCTCTGGGGAGTGAATCTGGGGAGTTTGCCACTTTAGGCTCAGAAGTTCATGTAAAATGTTTCATTTAGCAACTGACATTTACTTATGATAACAAAAGAAATCAATTATCGTCACCCTTTAAGTATGTTGTTCTGTTTTCTTCCAGCCGAAGGTCTCAGCCAATCAACAACCCCAAAGACATTCATCCAAAGCGTGGCTATGATAACCCAGGTATGTGGTGCGCATGTTTTATCACTGATAATCATGGTATCCAGCCAGTTCTGTTCTCGGCAGCATTTTGTAGCTAAAGCAGCGGCATGGTTGAAAGTTATTAAATAACATTGTTATGTATATCATGATCATGGTTCAGTACTGCTCACACTAGCTATCATTACATATAATGTTTAAAGTAATGAGCGTATTATTGCTTCATCGGTCAGCTTTTGAAATATTTTATGGGTAAAAATATTTTTTTTTTCTTCAAACCAGCATACAGATCAGGTGAAATGAATTGTTACATTGTTCACATCTGTTTATATTTTTTTTATTTATAATTACAGTTGCACTGTTTTATTTTCACACAATCAAAGTTCATTTTGTCACATTTTTATGTGCAATGAGGGGCTTCAATTAATGCTGTTTTACTTTTTGTTTTTGTTTTTTTTTTTTTGGTCGTTTTCATTTCTATAATTTACCATCATGTTTTATTTTCTTGCACTCTAGATTTTACATCGCATCAGATTCAGAGAAATGGTCATGTCGCAACAGCTCCGATACCCAATGGGAAGTTAAATGATTACAAACCTCCCATGAACACGGAAAATTCATTTGAGTCTGGCGACATGAACAAATATGATGACTATGACCACAACCATCATCACAGTAAGCCTCATCCATTCTCATCCCTAACTGCATGTGCATTCTTTATTGATATACTGACACGAGTTTTTGACTAACACATTCGCATGAGTGTTGTTTGCATGAATCTTTTCTTGACCAGAGATGAAAGTTTTCAGGATTTATTCGGAATTCAGGATTTTTTTTTTTTTTTTTTCCTAATGAAAGATAATTGTTAAATTTTGCCTATAAATCAAACATTTTCAGATTTTTTCTTTCATCTCTGTTTGATATCATTTAAATTGGTAAATTGATTTTCGATCATTTCATGATTAAGTCCATTGTGTTTACATTATCCAGTCTGTGTGAAAGTAATGTCAGCAGTACAACAGTCAAGAGTGTGCTTGCCAGCAGGAAGTGTAGATGAAGATCTGTCAGTTGGATTTAGACTCAAAGTACACTGTATATAATTTGAATTGGTAATTTCTATCAATTTATGAAATCCATGGAATTGGCATTCTCCAATTTATGTGAAATTATTAGCACAATAGGCAAGAGTGTTCAGTGTAGATGGAAATTTTTTACTTAATTATGAATTCCAAACCAAGTTTTTGAAAATGAAAATAATGATGTAATGAAACTGTGGTTGTCATCTGTGGTTTGATTGTTTTATTTGTCTTGTTCTTTGGTCATTGGAGTTACATGAATGCACATCTTCTGCTGTTTGCTTGTATTTAAGAATGTCACTTTGGATGTCCTCATCTGATTTTTATTCATATATTAAGATTAAGCCAATTTTGAAGGCAAGAAAGGGATTGCTATCAGTTAGTTTTTGCAGAAGGAGAAGTCTAGTAGAAATCTGATTTTACGGCATGACAACACAAATAAACATTGAGAAATGAGAGTTGATATCTGTGAGAAAGGCTCTTGGACTGTTGTTGTCTGCTCATTGTTATGTTATTGTGTTAAGATCTGATGGGACTGTTGGTGTTGAGTTCCATGTTTGTTGTGTATTTGATGTTGTGGAATGATAATCTTGTTTTTCCTGCTCCTCCTAGGTTATGGTGAGGAACCCCTAGCCTTTATTCCTTACTCTTCATTGTACTACAACCAAGGTTAGCAGAGACGGCTCTGTTTGTCTCTTCATTTTAATCACGCCTAGTTTTGCCCTCCATGCAAATAACATCACCCGCTATATTACTGAAGTTGCGCAGGATTGCTTTTGCAAGCTTTGTGAGATGTGAAATACTGCATTTAGTCAAGTAAACAATTATAGCAATATATTGCACATTTTTGCATGAATTCTTTCTTTCAAATACGATATGGCATGCACCTTGAATCTTGCATGACAGGTTTTATCTGTAAAGCTGTTCTTGAAAAATTCCAGTTATTTTAGGATATATCCCTCCCAATTACACCCACTGCCTCCTGCCCTTGGGTTAATTTCACATCCTGTTTGGCTGCACTACAACCAGTCTGCAAATTCTTGATCACCTCTGGCAAAGCAAGAACCATAATCCACAAATCTGCCTTCATGTCATTTTTTCACACAAGATGGCCTATAAAACTTATCTCAATTACAGAGGTTCTGTAAAATTTACAACAAAGAATGTAACGTTCTGATGTTTTGACAGCTAATGGCTAATAATAACATGTAAATACCATGTAATAAATAATAATAATCCTATTATAATGACCCACCTTTAAAGAAACTGAAGGTATGATATAAAAAACAAAATATTAACCTTTAACACTTAGTTTTTAACTTCACACAGTGCTCAGAAGCACAAATGTACATGTTCTGATATCTGTGCAGTAGGCTATTATTTGGCCGGTTGAGTTTCAGCTGGGATTAAGATAGACTTAATCCCCAGGTTTCAGTTGATACATGGTACATTTACAACATGGTAGTTAATGGGATACAGAATCATTGCTGATTGGTTTGTGTCAAAGATTGGCAAGTCCAGGTTAAGCCTAGGCCATGCTGAATTTTTATTTGCTCTACAATTATTATTCAAATGTGAGTAGGCTGCAGGTTTTAACCCTGGAAATCTATCTCCATTGTCAGCCAATCAGCCCTATTCGGTATCCCTTTGTAACCTAAAATGGCACGGGAAATAGTTTTATAACCAACAGCTACACTGTGTCGTAAAAGTTTAACGTGATTGTACCATCAAGCAGGTAAAGCTTTGTCATGCTGGTTAAATGACATGCGTGATAGTCTGACATGTCAAAGTGCGTGTGTGTGGCGAGTAAACATGTCTTAAGTCACACTTCGTAACTTTATTCGTTAAATTCCTTAAGTGAAATGCTTCCAAAAAAAAAATGAAGTGCATTTGATATCTTTCGCATGCTTATGACTATTCTTTACATTGTTATGGCTTTGCATGTGTTAGGTATTGGTGGTAAATTATATTTACATGTGCATGTGTATTATAATTATGGCTTGCATGATATAACCTTGCCTGGTGATGTGTAACACTTCAGTGATGTCAGTGGTACTTTGACCAATCAAATATTCTTCTCTCACTTTCTCAGACCAATCCAATAACTAATTTATTAAAATACCTTTGTGTATGATATATATGAATTCAACGTGTGTAATAAAAAAAAAAAATTTTCTGTTTCAACAAGATCTATTGTGTTTTAAAATAATTTTAAAAAATGTTTCCATATTACCCTATGAGGTGGGCTATAAATGTAATCAAACCTCTAATCTGGATTGAAAGAAGGACCATACATTTGACTTTGTGGGACTGGTACAATTAGCCTATGATCCCTGTGCCTGAAAATGTATATTGGGTAGATGAAGTATTGACCTGCTTCTAGCAATTCTAGAATACAAATACGTAAATCACCTATTGATTCATGGGATTTAAAACCTGTTGTGGTAAATTGGTGAAAAAAAAAGTGAAATTTTGCGATTTACAGACAACTTCATGATTTTTCACCATGATTTTTTTCCACCCTTTTGTTCCACGATTTTTACCACAATGCAGTTTTTTGGCGAAAAGTTGCGTGAAATAACGGGTGATTTACTGTACATGTTAATGTGTTTTTGGAAAAGTTTCTTATTGTTGATGCAGATATCACTGAAGGTATCTCTGTAGTTAGACCTACTTCATTTTTACATTTGAAAACCAGCTGTGAGTGTTCTATAGTTTTCTTCATCGTGACCTCAGTGTCTTGAAACCTATGTCTGAGTTATCCACAATCACTTAACATCCATGTCACCATTGTCATGTTTTCAGGTGATCCACACTACAACTACGACAGACCACAAGGAGATTACATAGAGCGGCCACCCAGTCACCTCAAGGACCCCAGTGTAAGCGGCCAGGAGAGCGGTTATTCCACACCTGAACCCACTAAACCCAAAAAGGTCATTTATGAAGTGGTGGTATGAAGCGGTACCGTGTTGATCATGTTGATATAGTACGTGATAAGTGGTGTTGTTGTGAATCACTCTCTCGTGCTGTCAGAGTCCATATCCACACTCCCCAAGCCCACAGTGCCGATGGCTGTACCACACCAGGGGAGCCAACTCCCAGTCAGACCTTCATTGTTGTTGTCTGGTTCTGTACTGTTCTATTAGTGTGTCTGTGCTTGTACCTGACTGGAGTTCTCTCCCATTTCTCCCTGCACCTCAGGATAGTGACCCTTCTGTGCAGCAGCTAGGTGGCTACAATGCGGTCACCATGGCAGTAATGCTAGGGATTTTTAAGATGAATGCCCGAGATGAGTGGATGTAAGATGAATTATGTGCCAAGAACATGGGATTTTGTATTTATGTGTTGATCTGTGTTTATGCTGATCACTATCTGACAAACAAGAGGGTCAGAGTAAGGACAAGTGGCTTCACTCATGGGTTCATTGAGAGACAGAATTTTGTTCGTGATTCTCAAGAGTTTTGCCGTCCTGCCATTGAGTGGGCAAAAAAAAAGAAGAAAAACAAGGACTCGTGCAAAATCATTGGACTATGACCCTAAAATGTATGGATTTATGTAGTAGTTCTGTGATTTGGAAGGTAGAGCGTTACATCGTTAAGGCTGCTCCCATATTGTGGATGTGTATATTATGCACCTAAGGTTGAGCATGGGCATATGTGCTGTGTATCATAATGTGTACAAATAAATATGCTTAACTCCTGAGTTGAAAGTGTCAGTATTTTCAGCACCATACAAAAATGTTTCCAGTTTTTATAATTCATGTGTGATCATGAAAATGTGTGCATTTCTTATCATCTCTATACTTATTGAGCTTTTATCCCACGTGCTGCTAATTTTTTAACATACCTCAGTGTCATGCTGGAAGGTTAGGGTTGAAAGTGTGAGAGAACTGTTCATTGTATCATGACATTTAGTTATATTTATCAGTTCACTCATGATGCTACGTTTTTTTTAAAGACTGTTGTTTTACATCCAATTACAGTGAGACTCTTCTCTATAAATAAACATTCAGTGTAAATAAGCATTAAGGAGTTTGCTCATAATATTTTGACTGTAAACCCTGCAAATATCATAAGGTTTTAAACATTTAGATTTCCAGCAATATGTATAGTATAAGCAGTTATATTCTCACATGTTCATAGCTGTTGTCTTGTTTTAAGTAAAATAAGATCATAAGGTATTGTGCACAGGAAATTTGAACCCAGTCTGTAGATGTGAGAATTGAAACAGGTGCTTTCTCATAGCATGTATCACATCTGACCATAGCTCTGTACAAAACCTATTTGTATTAAGTGTTAACCCATTGAAGTCAAACTTACAAAATCTTTGTAGATAAAACAACTTCATATGTACGCAACTGCAGTTTTTGGCGGAGACTATTTTACCGTCATCATTGTAGCTATTTTCTCATCATGTATATAGATCATTTATCGTGATGTAATATAACATAAACATGAATTAAACAAACTGTATGATTTTATGTGTGTGTGCGTTGTTTTTATTTCATTCTTAAGATTTTCAAACCTTTGCTCATGCTGCCAAAAAGAAATAAATAAAAGAGCAAGATGTTGTTTATGGTAAATGAGGTTCATGGTAAAGGATTTCTATGATGGAATTACCCAATTGAAAGTTTCTTTGATGTAGGTTATATGGTTGTGCTTTGGATGACAGACTTGATAGCATTGTTAAAAAGTAAAACATTCTTGAAAAGTTGGGTTTCCTCTGTGCTATTTATGATATCTGATACTGAAAATCTGACTGTTGTTTTCAAGTAAAACCCAAGGGCAGTATGGGAGAATTTGAACCCAGTGCTGAAAATTTGCCAGACTAGTGAAAATACAATAACAATATACTCTTTGAGGATGAATTATGTCCCCAGTTTGATATTCCATCTGTTGTTTATTTCAGTTCTTCACTTAAATCCATGGTGCATGCTTGTATATTGTTAAGTGGCATGTTACATTTGTGCATGGCAATTACATCCCTTTTCTGTATTTCTCATATGCATTTATTCCTTGTGCATGGTACTTATGAATGTCTTCTAGGTGTGTGAATCATTTTATTTGATGAGTGTTTAAAATTGAAGACTGAAGATTGTTTCACTGAAATTCCATTCTGAAGTTGAGCTGTTTAGATGTTTGTATAACTTGTCACTTATCACAAAGTGGAAGGTATGAACACAAATTTTGGATGAGCTTTTTCACTTTTTAGAGCTGTGGAGAAGGAATTAAAGAGATTTGCAAATGTTAGTTAATAAATAAAAAAAGAGACGGGAACATGTTCATGCCACAGAATTATGCTATGTGACAGGCCGTATGCAACCTGTTGCAGTGTGCAAACAGCTTTTGCACGCCGGTGGTTTTGTTTAAGATGAAGAACACAAGAAAAGACTACACAAGTTTTCAAAATGAATATATTTTTTCATGTTAAGAGTTGCAAGTCTGCACATGAACTAGCAGGATATATCTAAGAATGATTATGTACAAAAGAACGTAATCCATGACATGTCTAAATCTAAAACAAAAAAATCCTTCAAATATTTGAGATGAAATACAACCTGTACTGTAATACTTCAACCCAATTCATACAGGATGCCTAGATTTTTTAAGGTAATTCTTTTACAGCTCCAAAAAAAATTTATCCTTTGGGTCCTATGTATAATGTGAAGAAAAACAATGTTCTGATACCCCTGATTGACTGGTTTCCTGATTATCTAGTTTCCTTAATTAACAAGTTACCTTCTTCAGAGGATTCTTCAAACATTTGGACCTGTTGACTTGAAGAGAAATAGTAAACTGGTGTCAAAGACGAAATTTTGTCATTGCCCACAACTTTGTCATATTTGGCAGAGAGAAAGTAGCGGCATTATATAAAGAGTTGTTTCAGACTCTGATATGTCACCTGCAACCATAATCTTGACCTCTTTCCTGTGTGTGGGGTCATCTTCAGTAAAATGTGAAACGTTTAAGAACTAGATAAATATCTGTGACAAAAACTCAGATTTGTAGCATATCAAATGAACTTTTTGGCTGATTTACAATTTTCATCCAGATGCATGTGAAATTTTGGGACCATCACGATCACACTGGTACTATTAACAGAGATACAAATCATTGTTATAATATGATTATATTAAATTAGATAAATATCTGACAAAAACTCAGATTTGTAGCATATCAAGTGAACTTTTTGGCCGATTTACAATTTTCATCCAGATGCATGTGAAATTTTGGGACCACCACGATCACACTGGTACTTTTAACAGAGATACAACTCGTTATAATATGATTATATTAAATTAGATAAATATCTGTGACAAAAACTCAGATTTGTAGCATATCAAGTGAACTTTTTGGCTGATTTACAATTTTCATCCAGATGCATGTGAAATTTTGGGACCATCACGATCACACTGGTACTTTTAACAGAGATACAACTCGTTATAATATGATTATATTAAATTAGATAAATATCTGACAAAAACTCAGATTTGTAGCATATCAAGTGAACTTTTTGGCCGATTTACAATTTTCATCCAGATGCATGTGAAATTTTGGGACCACCACGATCACACTGGTACTTTTAACAGAGATACAACTCGTTATAATATGATTATATTAAATTAGATAAATATCTGTGACAAAAACTCAGATTTGTAGCATATCAAGTGAACTTTTTGGCTGATTTACAATTTTCATCCAGATGCATGTGAAATTTTGGGACCATCACGATCACACTGGTACTTTTAACAGAGATACAACTCGTTATAATATGATTATATTAAATTAGATAAATATCTGTGACAAAAACTCAGATTTGTAGCATGTCAAGTGAACTTTTTGGCTGATTTACAATTTTCATCCAGATGCATGTGAAATTTTGGGACCATCACGATCACACTGGTACTTTTAACAGAGATACAACTCGTTATAATATGATTATATTAAATTAGATAAATATCTGTGACAAAAACTCAGATTTGTAGCATATCAAGTGAACTTTTTGGCTGATTTACAATTTTCATCCAGATGCATGTGAAATTTTGGGACCATCACGATCACACTGGTACTTTTAACAGAGATACAACTCGTTATAATATGATTATATTAAATTAGATAAATATCTGTGACAAAAACTCAGATTTGTAGCATGTCAAGTGAACTTTTTGGCTGATTTACAATTTTCATCCAGATGCATGTGAAATTTTGGGACCATCACGATCACACTGGTACTATTAACAGAGATACAACTCATTGTTATAATATGATTATATTAAATTTTTGACTGTTTCCAGCAGGCTTTGTAGATGTCACATTGCAACTAAAAATAACACACTTAAATACTATAAAGTACACAGACATAGCTATATATTTACTGACATACATGTAGTTGTATTTCACCTGTTAATAACTAACCCTAAGTTTTGGTTTTCAGCTCCCCAAATTCCTCCAACGGAAGAGAGGTTTGGTGTACTACGCAGATTCGGCAGCTTTCTCTCATAATCCTCCTGGACATACATGCGGGTTGCCGTGCTGCCAGACAGGAAATGATCTCCAAATGTTGCTGGGATCGTCGCATGCTACCTGTGTGGGCATGCAAACAAGCTGCCACATTAGTAACTTCTCCTTGGGTCGGGCGAACAGAAACTTACTGCAAGGAAGACCTACGTTTAAGAATGGCAATTTCTCTCTGAGACCATTCTCACAAGCTGAACGCTCGAAAATACCCAACTTTGTGCCGAAAAAGGATAGTGTGGGATCTTCCACAAACGAACAGGTCACATTTTCAAAGCAGCCCAATGATCCCTATCACATTAGTGGAAATGCTGTACGGGACGGTGATGACAAACCCTTGCGTCTTGCAGACTTTGCTGTTGGCGAAAGTGCAGATGATTTTGAAGATTCCGACGGTCCACTCCCTTATTACCAAACATTGCCCCACGGACAAGGGGTAGGGTTAAAGTGGAGTACATCCTCAGTGCCGAGAAGTGAGTCATCTGAAGGTGATTCTGGAGTCTATGACAAGCCAGTCCACGAGTCCACCGAGTCCATAAACCATGTCTATGCGGCATTGCCGGTACGAGCAAACAAAAGCAGTAATATACCACAAACTAGAACGGAAGAGCAACGTGTTCCACCTCCATATGCACAGGTTATGGCTGCAAGACTTGCCAAAAAACTGGCTGTCCTGAAAACAGCTGATGCTGCAGATGAGGATGCGGTGTCCACGTTGCCCGCTGGCAGCCCAGATGGTCCGGATGACCGCTACAGCACGTTCCCCAAACTGACGCCATTTATGGCTGTTATGGCTTCAGGGCTAATGAACTCATTTCCCGACCAGCCCAAGGTGGACACCCAAAGCGCCAGCCAGTCCTCTTCTGATATTGAGGATGAACTGGATTACTTTGACAGAAAAGAAACGGAAGGAGATCATCCGTCAAACTTAACTGAAAACAATTCCTTAACCAGTGAGAAAGATGGAGAAAATGTTGATGTTAATGAGAGTGATGAGGAATGGCCAGAACCTCCTGATCAAATTGAAGATGTTGGTACTTTCAGAGACAATCAAAACTATGATAGCAAGTCACACAATACAGACTACGCCCCAATAACATTGATACTCTAGAATTTTCTTGTACAAGCCAGTGCAGAGACTCTGTGTTGTCTGTTGATTAAATGCACCTTTGTGATAAATTGCGATCAATAAGCATTACAGAAAGAGTATATTTATATTATCAGTGTATGTACATTAAAGTCTATCTGCTCGCTAGGTCCCAAATAGAGACATGCTAACACAATACTTATTCCAGAAACCTGTTGAAGATATTCTCTCACATTGTTTTCTTTTTATACCCTCATCTCCTTATTTACCCATTAAACTCATAATTTAATCCACTGAAAAAACACAATGCCTTGTTCTTTATTAGGAAAAAAAAAGACTTCATTTGTCTTAAAAAAAAATCATCCTGAAAAAAAATGCATATAGTATTACTATTGTACCCATACAGAAAAATATTTATTTTTTTTTGCAGAATATCATACTAACTTGCAAATAAACCTTAAAACATGATCAGAATTCTCAGGAACTGGCATAAAGTGTAACTTAGCTATGGTCGAATTTGACCATCAAATACTGTAGGAGAGAGGGGAGAATCTCCACTCTCGGAACTCTTGGAAGTTGTTTTTCCAGGATTTCCTGATAACTCTATGGTACTTTTAAACTATGCTCAGGTGCAAGTATTAAGGTATAGTAATTAAACAATGATCAGTTTTCCAATGCATGATAGATGACAGCGCAAGCAACTATCAGTTTATACATGCACATCCAACATTCAAGATATAGGAAGACATCCAGGGCTTTGATAACACAGCCAGACAGTGGGCTTATCAAAATGTAAATTCCTGTATAAAACTTAAAAGGTAATTTCACTTTTAGAGACAACTAATTATGGCCAACTTCCACTGATCCCCGTTAGTGTTACACGAGAAGAATTACCAGACCATGGCAGCCGTTGCTACTGATATTGTTCCCATGAGAAAGCATGCATGGAACTCTTCAAACTCTCAGTAAAGACAACTTCAGGAAAAATGCTTGCTAGAAGTCATCATTTTTCTGTACCAGTAGTACTATTTCAATTTAGTTTAACTTTTTCGAATGGTGTTTGATGTTGTATTGACATGGTTTTTTATGTCAAGTTTTTTTTATGGTGGAGGAAACAGAAGTTCCTGAAGTAATCCACTACCCTTCACCTTTTACCTTACAAATAGTGTCCCTTAAAGTCACACCCAAGACTGAGAGCTGGATTTCAGTGAAACCTCGAATTGCAGGGGAAGTTCGGCTCCAACAAGAACGTTCAGACTGGGTCAGCGATGACCTGGGTTCAGCAGAAGCGCGAATAGTTTTTGTAGCCAATCGGACCAATATAATTCTGTTTCACAGGGCTACACTATCAATATAAAGTTGACCAATTCAGCCTAGTGTAGTTTTTATCTCTAAAACTAAAATACAAAGAATCATACATTGTGTCCAGATTGTGTCAGCATTTAAGTAGGGGAAGGCAGAGGTGTGACTTCCCAAAGTGAACCGTACCATCAACTTACTTTACTTCACAGGGAACTACAGTATTTCACCTAACTTATTTATTTATTTATTTGATTGGTGTTTTATGCTGTACTCAAGAATATTTCACTTATACAATGGTTGCCAGCATTATGGTGGGAGGAAGCCAGGGAGAGTCCATGGGAAACCCACAATCATCCGGAGGTTGTTGGCAGACCTTCCTAGGTACGGCCGGAGAGGAAACTACATGAGCTGGACTTGAACTCACAGCGACCACATTGGTGAGAGGCTCCTGGGTCATTACGCTGCTCTTGCGGGTTAACTAACTGAGCCACGGAGGCCCCTGTTTCACCTAAAGATTAGCATGTAAAAAATGGACATTCAGAAACACATAAATGCCTTGCAACGATACTTTTGATGCAAAAGTTTTTCAAATTAATCTAACTTCACAAAAACCCTTCACAACGCTGGCCCTATAAAGGTGAATGAATCAATCAGAATCAAGCAGCATGTCACACCAAAAATGCTAACTTTAAGTTAAATATAACATATAATCAGTGTACTAGCATCAAATCACAAAATGCCAGATCAGTATAAACCACATGCATTTCCTGGCTTCACTTCAACATAATGATTTATTTCCTTATTATTTGATTGATGTTTTATTATGCTGTATATTTCACTTATACGACGGTGGACAAGCATTATTGTGGAAGGAAACAGGGCAGAGCTCAGGGGAAACCCACAACCATCCGCAGTTTGCTGGCAGGCCTTCCCACGTACATCTGGAGAGGAAGCTGGCATGAACGGACACCCATTATAATGATTATTTATTTGATTGGAGTCTTACTCAAGAATATTTCACTTATGCGACATGTGCCAGCATTATGGTGGGAGGACAGCGGGCAGAAAGCGGGGAAACTCATGACCATCAGCAGGTTGCTGACAGACCTTCCCACGTACAACCGGGGACGAAACCAGCATGTCGATGAAATGAGGCCTACTGAGTTGGTTTATATCTTCTTAATCTACAAGGTAAGTACAGCATCGGGTTCTTCATAGACTGTAGACACCACCACATATCACACAGCTTAAAAAAAAAAAAAAACATTAAAGGCAAAGACCACTAAAAATGAAGTATATATCAGATGAAAGCCAATTAAAACTGTCCAGAGAAATGGTTTAATTTTTTTTTTTTACAATTTGTTTAACCTAGTTAAATGTATTTGAATATTTTATTCTATGGTGACCTTTCTGACAACATTACAGCCAGTGATGTCACATATAGATCTATAAATGCATTCGCTGATTTGACCTTGAAATGAATTATTTCGGGCAAAACGTAGAGATGTAACATAACTGGTATCTTCTGGGACACAGTAGGCCACCCTGGAATATGATCTTTTAATACAACTTTCATTAGTTAGGAAAACTATAAAAAATATAAAAAAAATCCAACCATTTTCCTGGACAGTTTTTAATGTTCTTTCGTCTGATATATACTTCATTTTAGAGTGGTCTTTCCCTTTAAAAATAAAGTAAACATTAATAGAAAGAGGATTAAAAACTGGATCTGAGAACAGCATCAATGACATCCCATAAACTTTCTTTCACCCTAAAACAGTAATTTAACACAAAAAAAATCAAAAAAGTATTTTAAGAGGTTTTTAGCCATTTTTAACGACTGTTTTGCTAACACTTGATATTGAACCAGGAATTTGAGGCTGGAACAAGGATGATGTTATGATCAGGGGGTTGTGCAGCAGTCATGTTCCTTATGACAACATAGTATCAGTCCCACCACATCACTTGAATCAGACAGCCCGTAGGCCTACTTCCAGATGTATCAAATAATGTGCATGTTAAAATGCTGTATTTGAGAACGTAAATGATCACACATATATGCCTTTATAGTTCAAAGTTCCAAGTTTTCTTACAGAATTTTTTCCAGCACCAAATCTTTAAATTTAATTCTTCTGTCTTCTCATGGATTATGATCAGAAAACAATATACTTGGCATAAACATTTTCACCTAAAGCTTAATATGTACAAATGCACATTCAGTAGGACATAAAGGCCTTAAAATGATGCATTTCATGACTTTTCTGATAAAAAATCAATCAACGTTCACCAAAAACTCTTTAAGTGACTGTATATTGCAGATGGATGGTATATTGATACACAGGATGGTTCCCCTTTCTTGAAGGATATGGCAATTGTCTGCATCATGTTTTGATTTATTTGATTGTTGTTGCCATACTCAAGAATTTTTCACTTTTTCCTCTGGCATCTATGGCTAGATTTGAACCCACGTGTAACCACCTTGCCTCCAATACGTTAACTATGCCAAGCACTCTTACAGAGCTATAGTGATTGAGAGTTGAGATTTATTCTTATACCATATAAAAAAATTTCACTGACGCAGCAACTGTCATATTTATGGGTAAACAACCATAAATGGACTGGCACCCAACAAATCTGACTGAATACTAGTCAAAACAGCGAACACTGGATTCAAACTACTTCAAGACTAGCTGTCTTCATGAAGTACTTATTAGGCAGCCCTGCCAGCAGCGCCCCAAGAGTACTGTGTAGTCTTCCTATACATTCATGTATTTTCTCAAATATAAACATGTTAATACTGTATTTCATTTGGAACATGGTATGTAAAATTGCGCTCTCAGAAGCACTAAAAGCTTTAAAATGATACTTATGCTTTTCTGATATGAAATTAATCAAACACAAATACCTCTTAATTGGCCTTATAATAAGGATGAATGACAGAATGCGTTCCTTGAATAATGTTCCACTTTAGGAGAAATACAGCATTTAATAACAGCAAAAAAGAAAGGCTGACCAGTTTCATTGTGTAAACTGATATTTGACAATATGAGTAGTTTATTTAAACTGCAACATTTTTACAGAAACATACAGCAAAATACACTGTATATTAATGATCAACAAGTAAAGGTTCAACAACCACACTCTCAACTGATATGTTGCGTACGCTCTCTAAAAATGTGTGAAAAACTAGAGGCTTGTTTGTAACAATGCCAATGATATTTTGACAAAGGAATGAAAAACACTTTCACATGGAATGGGTCTTACTAAAATTTTAGCTTTTAAAATCAACCTGATCAAAACCTAGTTGAGATTTTCACAACAAATTATTGTATTAAAATAGTTAACTCCTGAACTTAGGCCAGTGTAGCAAAATATTCTGCTTTTTCAAGCTGTGGATGGAATCTTTATTTACGTTTTCAGATAATATATAATTATGTTATTATCAGATAGGAATGTCAGGACGGACGATTAATTGTTGTAATAAACTAGGCACTTGTTAATTCAAAGATATATGGACATGTCATTTTGCACTGGAATGATAACTTCCCATTGCAATGCGCATTCATTCACCCATGATGCAGTCAGTTTACAGCTGAATTGAATAAACTTTATACAATGTACACGGTTTATGATATGTGTCTAGTTTACATGTTGCCACAGAATATTTGTTCCCTCCATATTGTGTCTATAGTATAATTCTGACCATAATGTAAGATTTAAACTGTCGAGTTTTAAGGATACAACAAATTAACTACTACAATTGTACAGAAACACATCACGACATAGCATATATATATATCAATGTTAATCCTTTACAATGCCAATGATATGAAAGTGTAATGATATCTAGGAAGAAGAAAATGTGTAACTATAGAAATGATATTTTTTTATGAAACAAAGAAACCAGCAAATCAAGGCTGCTCAGCTTTAAAAAAAAAAAAAAGCAGCATAAAAAAGGAAAAAACATACAAAAAAAAGAAAGAAAAAAAAATTCACATACCTATTTAGGTAACAACAAAATAATGCTGGTTAGACCAATGCAGCAATGGATTCACCAATACAGAAGCGGCAGCCAAAGCAGCTTCCTGTGAAATCTGCTTGCCCAAACATATGTACACATCAGTTTGTAGCAGAATGGAGATGTAGCTCCTGTTGACATTTGTCGCACTCAAGGCTCAACATAACAATGCACATATCAACAAATTATTATCAATGAGGGATGACTTTCCATGATTTTTTGCCTTGAAGAGCTTGAAAGTTTATGAACTCAGAAAAAACATTTTCAAAATTAATGGGTTATTTTCATTTTCATACAAGCATTCTTTTTTGGCTGATAATATATGAACATAACTGTGAGTAGGATGTCTTAATGTGTAGATGCATCAAGGAAAAATATGTACATGAATAGCAGATCATTAGCAAGTGGTACTGATAATCTGTTCAAGGGAAACAACTCTTTAGCTTACTTGAAGAACTGGAAAAACCTTTTTGCTACCACATATATCCACACTTTCTTGTTCCCAGTGCAATAAACTGGGGGAAAAGACGGTTGTGACAAAATGAGAACCACAACTTCCCTCTACAACAAAGATCTAAGCGCAATCATGCCATTACAATTTTTATGACAAAACTATCAGTATAAAAATATTAATTTCTATCGCAGTCACAAATTAATCTTGGCACGACTACAAGCTGTACGTTTTCAATGATGAGCGGTCCGCCATAATCTGTTACATAAACTCTAGAGTCTGTGGCAGGACAGGCTGATTCAAATGTACCATGTAATGACAAAATTTCACATGAAAATTTCACCCTAAATATGTGTATATTCAGTTTCACAGAAAAAATCCTACTGAAGGACATGTTTATAGAAGTTGTCCCTGTGGTGCCTTCTCACCAGGCTGCTTAATGCGCTCCCCATCGATCCACCCAGCCCCTATTGTGTAAGGTTATTCTATTTATGCTGTACATTCAGTAGCACTTCATTGAGGCAGCCCAATCTGGGCCAGGCAATGCCAACTCACACTGCTTGCGTAAATTTGTCCACACTCACTTGAATAAATTCATTGAAACAATCAGCAACTAATTATGATTTTAACACACAAAACACATCCTGGTCCTTCGGACGAACGTGCCAACTTCTGCATGTCTATTTTCAACTTCCAACCAGGGATGAGAAGTGACCTCTATGAAGCCTTTCCTGAATAAGATGATGGACTAATCACAGAATTTTTCTGTTGGAGATTTGGCCAAACTGAAAGTGTAACGTCACGGTGTTGTATCACAAGTCTTTCTCACACATGTCATATTTACAAGTTACACCCATTGGCACTACACGATGCCAGGAGTCAGTCCCTGTATAAGGATGCATTCTATGATCACTCTGACAGCAGTTTATATACACAACGCTGTACAAACTCCAAGCTCAAGGGTCTATATACATCTGCACTGAAGGCTGTACCAAACTCTCAGTTCACAGTCAAAGCCTTTTAGGACTGGATTCAGCCAGTTCCATGACCCACACTGTCCCAAGTCTCGGGAGCCGAGAGTGAAGCTACACCCTAGGCCAGGCCACCTCGGCATAGTTTGTCGGCTCATACAATATCTGTACAGGTTTCCGGCTTCGGGGCGTGTCGTCGAACTTCAGGTCAGCATATTCCAATTCCTTTTCATTCTTATCGAAGGCCTGAAAAATTTTTGAAATTTGTAGACAAGCATTATTTCTGTTACATCACAATTTTACCCCTCGTTGAAATGAATGATCAATTCTTCCTGGAATTCAATATTTTCATTTATAACCGGTTGAAATTTAAGACCACATGAATCTTCATGGGCATAATACAGTAAAAATATAACAGTTATGCAGTATTTTGATCATGTAGTCTCTGAGGGACGTTACAAAGCTACACGAAGAGAAGAGGTATTCTCTTGTTTGATCAACACCAGGGATTACGCCAGAAACACATCATTTAAAGCAATCTTAGGCAGGCGAAAGAGAATGACTTAACATGACAAAATAACTGTACAAGTGAATAGTGTCCAGTTGAACAGTATTGGCATACTTGTTGTACTTGTCAAACTTGTCAGGTGTTGAGACCATGTGAGGGTGCACCACAACCTTTGGGATATCCATATTACTGTAAACATTGAAAACAATCAATCAAAACTCTATGAAGCTCAGCAATATTCAGTGTCCATCGTCGAGCTCAGTTTTGTACAAAATGCTTAGAGAAGACCTGTTATTATGATCAATGCAAAGAGATCAAACAAATTTACAATTCAAACAAATATTATCAACATAAGTACTTTGCACAGCACCAAGATCACAGCAAAAGAAAACTGCCACTTACTTCCTTGGCTTGTCTGAAGGCTCTGAAAAGATAAATAGATGATGGAAGTTAAGTTAAAGTTCCGGAAAATATCTATTACAATGTATACACAAATGACAATCTCAAAGTATATATTTGACCATTTTCCAGTGTTTTCAACAACTCCAACCAAGTTAAAAAAAAAACAAAAGAAAAATAACAGCACAATGCTCAGACTCGAAAGTTTATAAAATGAAGCGCCCCTGATACATTAGATATAATAAAAATCAAAAAGTGAATACATTTGCCATAATTAGAGTTTGTACGCTGGCAAAAGGTCAGGAATCGTCCTCCTGTCCTCATAACTACTGCAATAGTACAAAAAATGTGCATTTCTGAAGATACTGCACAATTAAGATTCTGTGGTAAAATCCAGATGCTCACAGTAGTGAGTAATTTTGGTGCATGATAATCTACAAGATAATCCCATATCCTATCTGCAGACAAGCAACAAGCATGAATAGGTGGCTGATTTACGACCCTCATGTCTGTGAAAGATAGGTGACAAAAATGTGATTGACCCACAGATATAATACCTACAACACTGTTGACTTAATGACTGACTTACAAAGCTGCTTAGTGACAGATAAAAATACAACAGCATGAACAGCTGAATACAAGCATTGAAATCACAGCGATTACTACAAGAGAAATCAGAGCTCTCACCTTCAATACGTTCCTTGTTGTTCTTGTTACGTTTTACGACACAAACGATGATGATGATAATAATGATCACTGCTGCCAGAGCACCTCCAACTGCTCCTCCTATCACTCCAGCCTGACCTAGCAAAATGAGCAAGAGAAGAGAGGTCTTACTGAGAGGCCAGATTTATGATAAGCCTCTTGCGCAGGGGTCGATTCCACAAGGGCCAGCTTTGACATTAAGTCAAAACATAAAACCTCATCACAGTGCTCAGTTTTTTTAAAAAGTTGAAATTTTAATACATTTGATGGTGTGGTCAAAATTTGAATTTTTAGGACCCAAAAACAGGCTTCAAATTCATGTTTCAAATTTTGACATACGTTAGAAATAGCTGTGTTTAATCTGTCCCGAAAGCCTATTCCACAGATTATCTTTGATTTTTTTCAGGGAGACCATGTAATCCAAAATATCATCATTTCTTAATGCAAACTCCACTAATCTTGCGGAATCTATAGAGACTGCTAGCCAGAGTTTGGAAGGGGCAGGGGGCAAGGCGATCTCAGTCAAATTAGCTGGGGGTTCAGGAGCCCCAGGCTGTCGCAAATGACTTCAACACGATTCATTTTGAGAGTTCATGTACTTACACTTATATGTCCTAAATGTTATATTTCACACATTTTGCAAATTAAACAGGTACTTCAAATTTATTCACAGAGTAAGTGAGCGAGTGCTTGGGGTTTAACGTCGTAATTACAATTTTTCAGTGTTATGACGACGAAGGAATCCTTAGAGTTCATGTAATGTGCCTCCTGGTTGCAGGACGGATCTCCAACAATCTTTTATCTAGCGCTGCCTCACTGAGACGCCTTACCGAAGGCAAGTAAGCAGCCCTGCCTGAGCCATTATACTGATATGGGTCAACCAGTTGTTGCTGACCAACAAGCGGGGAAGTTACAACTTTCTGTTTTAAGGTCTTAGGTGTGACTCGACCTAGGATTGACCGTAGATCTACCGCTCCCCAAGCCGACGCTCTACCAACTGTGTTACTGGGGCCGGCTTTATTCACAGAAACAATACCAGGATATGCACATGTGTGTACATAAATCTCTTATCTGCCTTCAGGGTTTCATACCAGCTAGTCTCTTGTTTAGACCCACCAACACTCTCAAAATCAAACAATTAGACAATGTTTTACTACAACACTTTTAAGCCTTCAGTAAATCGGGTAAATTCCACAAAGGCATATCTGGCTGAAGTGCAATTAACTAGTTATGTATTAAATTATATAAGGATCGGATGTTTAAATATTTAACCTGTTGGGTCTCATGGGCGGTTGTTTGGACAGACGAAATTTCTATTGACATTGTTGTATCGCTTGCAGTCAAGCTTGGCTTTTGCGCTGGTTTGGCAATAAAAAACAATTGAATTGACTTACATTGTTTCTGTAGTTGTTCGGATTCGTTTGTGGTCTGGCATTGCGGTACTAATAAACAACCGAAAGAACGATATACCGGAAACCAAGCACATTCTCATTTACATGTGTCTCATGCAAATCATCGCTTTAAAAACACTTCGTAATGAAATTTGGGGCAGGGCACAAGTGGATAGATATATCAATGGCAGGGCAGCTGAGTTGAGAGACATCACGCCTAGCGAGGGGTCTGGCATAGAGATCATTTTAATGAATAATGTAAATTATACCAGCAGAATTTACATTAAGTCCTTGGCTAAATTGATATAAGTACAGCTATAAATACATTTCAAACATAATTAAAATTTCAGACTACATCCTTACTTGTTTCCTTGGTTTCCCCTGTTTTTGATGTTGTCGTCGTCTTGCCAGGCTCTGTCCCCCCAGAAGGTGAGGCAGCCGTGGGCTCAGTTGGGGGAATTGTAGGGATACCTGCAATTGATGGAAAAGTTTAAAAGTAAAAGCCTGTGTTCAGCCAAAGATAAAGTATGAGGTGCACTAAGAAATCAATTTCATTGGAGTTTTTCTATTTGAGTGTTAATTCAGGGACTGTTCCCAACTCCTCTCTTAAATGATCTGGGGCAGACATACTGAAATGCATCCAGCCTTAAAAACATTCAGGTCATCTTTATGTAAAACTGGTACAAAAAACAGCCAACTGTACAACTGGGAAAGAAAAGGACAATGTGTAAACGTAGAGAAAAAATGACCATATGTATAACCGAGAAAGAAAATGACCATATGTATAACCAAGAAGGAAAATGACCATATGGATAGCTGGGAAAGAAAATGACCATATGCATAACTGGGAAAGAAAATGACCATATGCATAAATGAGAAAGAAAATGACCATATGCATAACTGGGAAAGAAACTGACCATAAAATGACCATATGTATAACTGGGAAGGAAAATGACCATATGTATAACGGGAAAGAAAATGACCATATGTATAACTGGGAAGGAAAATGACCATATGTATAACTGGGAAGGAAAATGACCATATGTATAACTGGGAAAGAAAATGACCATATGTATAACTGGGAAAGAAAATAGCTAAGTGTACAACTAGGAAAGACAACAGTTAACTGTATAACTGGGAAGAAATGGCCATGTGTGTGACTCGGAAAGAAAATAGCCACATGTACACTGGAAAAGAAAATACTGCCGCATGAACATAGGAAAAGAAAATAGCCACATGTTCACTTGAAAAGAAAATATAGCCACATGTACGCTGGGAAAGAAAATAAAGCCATTGGCCCACATATACACTGGCATGACTGGGAAAGTATATAGCCAAATGCTATTTCAAGCAAATCAACCACAGTTCCTAAATACACATAACTAGAAACACATTAAAATGTAAGTTTTGTCTGAAATACTTCACATGCAACTCTTTTCCAAAGGCATACTAAGCGCAAAATTTTTAATCATGATGAATCTCAAAAGTATTTCTTTAAAGTAACAGAAAGCTAACATATAAAGTAAGTTTCATGATACAGTTGTTATGGTACGCTTAATACTGCCATACTGACAGTATTTAGGGACGTCACATCACATTTTTTTTTTGATGTTCACTAGAAGGAAGGAATTTTTGAGAACACTATTTCAGTAATCTTTTACTCACGGCTTTAAAAGAGTTATTACAATATTTAGTGTCGTGATTAAAGTTGGAAAAACTTCCTGTGACGTCATAGTTCCTAAACTTTGTATGGTATGTAAAGCCCACCCTAGAATTTAAAGGTTTAAACGGCTTTAAATCTCTTCACAAAAACCTAAAAAAAATGAATGAAAGAATATTTATGCATAGTTTTAAGTTGTCTGTATGATGAACCTTATTTTATATTTTAACTTTCTTTTACTTTAATTCAGACGTACACATCTTGGTAACTCACTTGAAACATTCAGTTTGAAGTAGACATCGTCCTTATGGGTGACATTTCGAATGATGTTCGTCACAGTGCATCTGTACTCTCCACTTTTTTGGAGGGAGATGGAGTCTAGACGGAACCGACCTGAGCTGGTGGGGCTCTCGGTCACAGTGTCATTCGTCCCTTTCAGCATGTAGGACCATTCATACAGAGCTGGTGGATTACTCCTGGTCTCACAACTCAGGTCCACATTAGACTGTACTGGTACCTCCACTGTCTGACCCACACCTATCTTCTGTTTCTCCTTGTTATCCACTGATCGATACATGACCGTGTCTCTTGGAGAGTCTGCCAGGATTGACAACAATAATAATAAACAAAGATCAATACCATACTCCATGCTTAGATACTTTTTAAAACACCACCAAATGTTTGACCACAACTTTTCCTATAGGTCTGTATCTAACTGGTTTAATCAAAACTTTTTGAACAAGAAATACATCTCAGCAGTCCATGCTACAAGATTAAGTAAATCTGTGTCTTACACCCTGTCAGATCTCTGTTGATGGAGCTTTGTTAACTTCCTCTAACTTAAAACAATATTACGGACAAGTGGAATATATTTGTGGTTTCAATTTACAATCCAAAAAAAAATTACAGTAGGTAGATAGACTTCAATGTTTTTTTTCTTGCCCATCCCCCTCAATCCCCACACCCCCAATTTTTATTTATCTCTTTGAGTATCCCATGGACTGTTTTCCAATTTAGAACAATTTCTGGACTTGATTAGTCCACATATATCTGGTCCAAGGTTTCACTGCAAGAACAGGATATAAATATGCATTTTTGTAGTACAGATAATCCGGCATTTTAGTTCGATATGATCGCTCCTTTTGTCAGGGGAGACAATTACATACTCTGGGGAGGTAAATGCGCATTTACTTCCTTCACAAAACTGCCTTCAGTTACTTAAAAAAACTTACAAAGAGAAAAATATTGCGGAGATCAACACAATCAGGTAACACGAAATCAAAGATATTTTCCACTTGGCCTAAGTAAAACCAGCACACCAAATGCAGAATTATTAAGTGCTATGCACTCTTTGACCAATCTTTAGATCTAGGCAACAATTTTTTGTGCTGATGATATTCTTCTGTTTATAAGCTTAGACACTGGAACAATGTAACTTTTGAGAATCCGTTTTATTTGGTGACTAATCCAGTAAGGTTTTAACCTCTATAATGCAATACATAAGGTACGCAAAGAAGTTGTGGGAATAGGGTAATAAATACTAATAATTTGAAATGAAGGTCTTAACCACATTTTAAATGAATGATGCACTCATTTGTATGAATATATACAATTGCCATTTTACACATGAAAGACTAATTTAACTTACACTGAACAGCCAATTTTTCTGTTAGTGAGAAATGCTGATTTTCATCGGCGTATGTTTGCAACACACGACATCCTACTCTAGACCTGGCATCGTCCTCAAAGGTGAGATTATGGTTTGCTGTGGCTCTGCGCTCAAAAGTACAGCCGTTTGCTACCACCTCTTCAATGCCCTGGTCAGCATTCATATCAATCTCCTGTCCATTTGACTTTACCAAATAAAGCTGCAAACTTCCAGCTGGAAGGCCAACATTTCCCGTACAAGTGAACTGCACAGGTTCATTTTCCACGATCTCACTCGGGCTGTACGTGACATCAGGGACACTGGGTGGGGCTGAAAATTATGACAACATTTAAATTTAGCACATGAAAGTTTTATGTACATGTACTACCACGATATAATACAGATAAATTTCTTTGTCCTGTAAGGAGTATAAAATATTACGCCACTCATAAGAAAATGTTCGAAATAAGAATGAAAGAATGAAAAGCATTTTTAGGAAGGTATTGTTACGAGTGCTTTCTTCATCTTAAACGACAGTCGCTAACAATATTCATGTACCCGAGTGACTTTCTACATTACTCAAATGATAGGTGGAGTAACCATTTAATTGTCCTATCTTATTCAGTGAATTTGGACTAATATATATCTGCAAGGCTGAACACTTTATTACCATCCTTTATGTACATGTAACATCTTCGTAAACTTATAACCGGTTGCTTTATACATGCAAGCCCAGTTAAATTGTGTCGCATATCTGCATGTATGTTTCTTGGATCTGTGCAAGATTTGTTTGCACTAATTAAACATAAAAGCGTCGTGGTAGAACATGCTATGGTATTTGCATGGTAAAGGTAGGAGTTTGCATGGGTGTCCTATGCAAGGTTGCAGTGGCGCAGGGAGAAACAGCTTTATAAGACTCAGGTCACATAGCATTGTGCATTATTTCACCATGTAATACTGATTTTGGTGTCTCTGTACACTAAGTTCTCTATCGCTCTGTACTTTCCAGAATAAGAATGTACACTATCTGTAGTTTTCTTAAAAAGATACTACAGTTTGACACAATAGGTGACGTCACAACTATTGATTAAGGTGGGAGGAGAATGAGGAGAGCTCAGGGGATATCCACAAGTATGGCCATCTTCACAGTAACACTGAGAGAAAAGTTGAAAAAAAAAAAAAAAAAAAAAAAAAATCAATCAAACCCCAATTAAGAAAACTGTAGTAGGGCCAATTTTTGCCTACGCGACTTGTGATATGCCCAATGTAATGATGGTCTAGCTTAATAAACTTCCACTATTACCTGAAATGTCCAAAGCTTTCTCGCCACTGGGTATAAACACCTCTCCTTCACGATTTCCAACGAAGTACATGCATCTGTACTCTGCTTTGTCTCTACATTCAAGATCACGTATAGTGATCCGAAAAAAAGTTCTGTTGACCATGTTAAAGTCAGAGCGACTTTGCAGAGCGGTATCATTCCAGCGGTAATCAGGACTAGCTTGACTATCAGCATTGGCGATTTCTGAAAAGTTGGGTTCATTTCGCCTTTTACGATAGAAATGGACCTTGCGTACTATGGAGGAGACATCAGTGTAAGTAAACACACAGTCCACCATCAACTCTGAGCCCAGATGACCATTGTTCACAGGTGTCAAGGTGATGTTTGTAACTCCTTGACCTGTGACTGTTGTCACTGAAAAGAAAACAGAACGAAAATATTGGAAATATTCATACACATGTAAGGTTTTCAGTCTTCAAATAAAAATTTTGCGTAAAAATGGCTTTAAACGTAAGGAATAAGGAAACAGACTGTGAAAGGTATCAAGACATCTAACTGGGGGAAGAACAGTAGCACTTATGAGGAGAAACCTATATGTTTGCAGAGAGCCAAACCCACACCTCGGATGTCACTATGAAAAAAATGAGTGTTCACAGAAAATATGCATAAAACAGCTTTGTAATTACAGCAAAATAACTTTTCAACATTTTTCTTCTTCTTTTAGCTTAAATGCTGGTGTAAACATCTACAATTAGCATTTAACAGTTATGTTTCACAAACAATGTTCCTGGCAAGTTCCTATTCACTAGTACCAACCAACTCATGAATTTCATTTAATTTGATTGATGATTTACACCCTATTCTTCAGTATTTTCCACACTACCATATATAAGGGCTGTCTGAAGTAAACCACTGCGTTTAGTCAGGTGCCTGACAAATCTCCTGACTTATAACCACATTTGGAGCATCAAGGGCATTACAGTTTCAGCCAGCCAGTGCTTACACTGTCAGTAAAGGCCATGTGACTGCTCTGCAAGTACTGATTCCACCTGCATAGGACTTCAAACAATTACAATGCAGACCTGTTCACAAACACACAAAGTTTAGGAATTACATTTTAGAGCAATGAAAGAAAATCAATCTAAGTGTACAACAGAATGCTAAGCTGTGACAAGCAGAGTTTATTGGTGTTTGAACAATGAACATGACTTGTATAAGCAGCTGTATGAGACTGACTAAAGCTCAGCAAACATTTTAACATATATGCATTAATAAAATATGCAGTAAAACAACAGCAGCCTCCTCTAGAGTCTGATATAGTATCTTGTGTGCACTCTGATGGTGTGGCTGGATTAGCCTTATCAGTTCTTTTAGGCCTAGTACTTAATGGAAGATGTAATTAACATCTTCAGACAAATAACCTATAGAGCTGGGGGCACTGCTGTATTTAAAAGTATGCAATCTAAAAAATCAACATTATAACAAATAGTGTGCATCGTCAAAATACAAGTCATGATTAAGACAAGATCATCAAGTTATCATTATTCATGTGCTAAAGATCATCAAGTTATCATTATAGAATATGGAGCATGAAAACATCTAGTGAAATTCAGTGACCACAAAAGATCATTATCTAAATGCAGCAGAGAAAAGACAGAGTAATACACATGATCAGTGTTTTGAAGAATAAGTTGTTTTAAGATGAATGAATAACTAAAAATTCACAGCTAATTAGCTACATATTCTGAACCAGAAAATATATGGACTTCCAGCAGTATTATCTTGTGGGACCCAAGACAGATCTCCATTACATTTACATATGAACAATCAAATGCACAACAACTACAGTAGCCCTGGTATTATACATCTACCACAAACGCACAACTGTTAGCACTTATGCATGTAGCACATAATTCCGTTAAATATGGATCTGTAAGTTGAAAGTGTTACTTTAGCATGAGGCCTTGAAAAGTATTATGTTAAGCCATAATCATTCATTCAATCAGACAGGAATAATTATGTCGTGAAATATTAATAAGAATTACCTGTTGTTCAATAGAACATATTTAACAATAATTTATGTTTTATATTATTATATATTAGGCATTCCTAGTTCAAAAACATTGTGTGAAGTTTGTTTGTCCACTCTGTTACACAATAACCTTTGGCAATCAGCAATAGGGGGTGAATCCTATAACCCCTGACATATCTGCATGATCAAAGACTTTTTCGTTGGATTTTGCTAATACTGTGCCAATCAAACTGTTAAATGCCACTAATTATTCTTGTCTTGAGGTAAAAAGTTATCACAGTTCAGTTTGATTGACAAGACCATATCTATTGAATGACATTGAATGACACTGTCCATGTAGATAATTGTCCATTCCACCACTCTGCTGAGCGTAACTTTAAGTCACATTTTGGTTTTACTAATACTAATTTGTCAGACTGTGATTTACGTAAATTACATGCTTGTCAGTGTGCCAACCATGATGTGTTTGTTACAGATGAAAATCCTGACCTTGGGGTGACAACCATGCTTGAACATAAACTTCATTTCAAACCTGATGTATATTCGAACACCATCCATATTGTTTACCCCTCAGACAAACGTGAGGTTTTACGCCAGTTGAATAATTTATTAGCGCAAGGGCATCACTGCTCCTGCGAATGAGAAGAATAATGTTCCTATCATAATGTGGCCTATAATGTTGGTCGCTAAGTGTAACGTCAAGAAGGGGTACCCATATGTGCCACTCTCTTCTGGCACCAATTTCTCTCAGTATAGGTTTTGTGCTGATTTTAGAGTTTTGAACTCACAAACCCCAAAAATCTGGTATAATATTCCCAATATGCAGGAACTAACTGAATCATTTTCTGAGACAAAATCTGTGTTTATCAGTTCAATTGACCTCAGCTCTGGATTTTTCAAAATGCCCATATCCAAGGCCTCCCAGTGCTTTACTGTCTTTCATACATGCTTTCGAACCTACAAGTTTCCACACCTTCCCGTGGCCCTTAGCTCAACCCTTGGTAGTTTTCAGTTACTGATGAACAATGTAATACATGGCCTTACATTCAACTCTGTGTTTTGTTACTTGGATAACATTCTCTTATTCTCATTTGAGGATCAGACACGAGATCTGACCGAAGCGTTATTGCGTGTAATTCTGCACAATCAACATGTGCTCCCTTGGGTCATTAGCCTACATGTAAAATTTTTCCAAACAACACAAAAGCAGCATTTCCATAATTGTTTTCTACACGTGACCAATTCCCTGTAACAGTTTATACCAGATTTTTTACAAATACTTATCAGACAATAGCCTTCATAATTTTTGCCTGTTTCAAAGAGTGTTGTAATTTAGGCACGTGTATGAAAGGGTATTAAATCATTCTTGTTTGTTCCTGGTTATGCATGTAACCTTAAACCTTTTTCCTTAAATCTGACACCTGTAACGTATTGAAAATATTGCCAGGGAATTTTTAAAATAAAATGCAATTGCAGATGGTTTAAACCTGTCTACACATACATATGTACCATTTAGAATAATAGTAGCTGTGACACTTCAGTAGTTTACATCTGTCCCTATTAACAATTTAAACTGGCTGTGTATGGCAGGTTGTAAAAGCCCAGGTTTGAGGGCCATATATATAGAGAGAGAGAGAAGCCCTTACAAGCTGTATTTATTGGCATCATAAATCATGTGGGACAGTCTGACACCACTTCAGTATAGAAACCCAGGCTCCTATTCTCACTGTTGTCCTAATTCTGTTGCCCAATTTAAAATAAACAAGTCTGAACAATGACATTATTTACCTACGACTGAGGGCTAGGGTTTGACACCACTGACCATAACAGGCTTACATTACAGGCAGAAGGCCTTGTACTAGTAGCACAAGAGCTACCATATAAAAACCTTAAAAGCTGTCTTTAGACTAGGAAGATGCCAAAAACAGAAAAAAATATTTTCATAGTTACAATGGAGATCCACAATGTGAGAATTTGCACACACTGACTCTGCTGTGGTTACCGCCAATGTGTCCTGACTGGCAAGCGACATACAAATGACACGCAGTTAAATTACCCAACTTGAAAAAAAAAAAAAAAACAATCTTCCATTACATGATGTACTTCACTATATTTTTTCCAAGAATTCACATGAACATTGTTTGTGACCTAAATATTACTTGTACCTCCCAGAAAGGCACTGGATACTTCCTGGCTGTTTAATCAAGAAGTGGTTGATCAATACCTTTGAAAATTGATAGATAATGATACAGATACATGTACAAGTTGGAATTTTGTCAACACTATTTAGACCAGCCAGTCTAACCTCCAATTGTAAATTTAACGGAGAAGTGAGTGATAAGTGTTAAGAAAATAAGAGATTTCCAATCAAAGACTAGAAAATGGCCCATTCCTTTAATATATACAGGTATTTGGTTAATGTTTTACACTAGAATATACAACCCTACCTGTAAATTTACACAGGCTATACACGTCAGAAGGAAACCTGTCGCACCTGAAAAACTCACTAATCAAAGGCAAATGGTCTAAACTGTAGCACTTAGTACTTATCCAGAGAGAGTCAATACTAACATCATGTGTGACAGGTCTGTTTAATCGTTAAGACAATTTAACAATGAAAGAGTCTATTATATCCTGTGGTCTAAGGAGATGACCAGCTGCTGTTCTGGTATTTTCTTAAACTGCACGGACAGGACATTCTTTGCGGTCACACAGCCATTCACAGCATGACTAGTTAATGAGATTCACTGCCACAATTTTGTATGTACATGTACAGTATAGCTTTAAAAGTAGTAAAAACTGACTTCGACAGAGTAACATATTGTGGTACAATGTCCGCACACAAGTCTCTCACACGTCTTTTTTTTCTCTTTCTATTAATAACACAGTGATTCATGAAATAAATCCAATGTTCACACTATACACAACTGTAAATGCTCTGCATACCTCGGTCCACAGCAGTGGTCAAAACTATCCTAAAGTTATGTGGTCACAATGCTTTGGAATTTTCAACATGACCTATAAAAGCCAAAGTAAAGTTCCCAAACAACGACTGAACCTAAAAAATCATCTGCCATCTGGAAAGAGCATGGAAAGGTAACAAAAAAGGGAATTACCTGGACCTAGATATTATATAGTATGTAAATCTTGGCAGAATATAGAGAAACCTTTAAACTGTAAGTCTAAGTTAGTCGGAATGAGGAAATTTTTATTATAGGCAATATATAACAAGTTTAATAGTGTAGAAGAGGTAGACGGAGAGGTGGGCATGATCTCTTTGACAGAAGTGCAATTTTGACAACTAAATCTTTTTGGAATAAAAATCATAATAATGATGTAGGATAGAGTATTGAATTACATTGAAAGATATTTTTCCTCGGCTTGTTTCTTCACTTCCTGCTTATTACACAGTCTGTTGCCTGTTCATGTTTATCTTTTATGTTTTAACTGGTTAGGCCATTGTAAAAATGTTTGCTGGGCATAACCCAATCCTTAGATAGAAAATTCTTTAACTATCCTTAATTTTTTTCTGCCATAGTGGGTTATTCCCACACAAATTTACAATGCAAAATTAACTACGGGGTTTTATGTTTACATGTAGGTACTCACTAATGTTGGCTATCACTGAATGTCATGATATACGCATAGTCCGTTGGCAGTATAATACACTGCTTTGTAAAGTTTCTTTCATGTGCAAACAGTTTCAGGATTAAGACAACACAACAAATCATGCAGAAAGTGAAAATTTCTTCCAAAATGTAGACATGTAGAATTGAACAGGTTTATACATTTTGGGTGAATAAATAGCACCACATGTGACAGCTTGCAACACAAACCAACACTTGAAACAATAAATAATACTAAACCCCATATGGTTTCTTGTGCTCATATTTAGTTGGTCCAATACATCCTTTTTTTTTTACGACAACTTTTTTCAGAACATAACACATAGTATATGCGAAAATATGACCAGATGTGAAAGGCTGAGGGCTACAGACCAACACCTGTCTTTGAGTTCTTTTTTTTAACGAAAGACAAAAAGAACCACTGAAGAGAATACTAAAACTTTCCTATGGAAATTCTTCCATGACAACCTCTAGGCACTGAGTCACTTTCAATTACTCACTAAAGCAGAATACATTCTTACTCACTGTTAAATTTATCAGAGTTTTATTTCTACACTTGTCATCCTCAGTTTTAATACACAGTAAATGCACAGTAAATACAGGACTACAAACTGGAAAAGTGAGCACCATATTCATTTATTCATTGACAGTTTTTTTAATACGACTTCAAACAGTCATATTTTGTTAAAACTTGCCAAAGAATTGTCTACTTTCATGTGTAATGAAATATTAACCCAGTTTATTACCATAAGACAAGAAATTTGACATCTTCACCGCACAGAACTATGCCATGAGTATGAGATAGTGGATACTGGTTGTCCTGTGCTCTCGTTTAGTTGATTCAGCTAAAGCGTGAGCGAAGGGATGAGTGATTTTCTACACTTCGGGTGACATTCACGCTTCAAAAACACTGGTCTTACTACGAATACTAATTAGTTACGGGCAGTAGCATTGATATCACACACAACTTTTTGACAATATGTAAACACCAGCTGACATTTGATGCGGCATCGTGCAATCCTCTAGAATAAAAATTCAGCTGGCAGGTTTGCGATTGTCTGCAAGGCCACTACGGGAGCCATTTTGTTTAGCACTCGCATCAAACTAACGTATCAAACTTAGGTATAAATGTGGTATAAAACCCAGTCTTACCGTTGAAAACAACCAAACCAACAACAAGTATGGTCAGCAAACTGTCCTTTCCATCCATAACGAAATCGTTTTCGGAGAAAAACTCCTAAAAAGTGGTTTAAGGTGGTTGACCTACTTAATCCTAGCCTAGACTTCGGCTTCTAGTTGACTCACTTCCTCCTATCCCGAGATGCTTTGCGCGATTGTCCTCAGTTGACTGACAGGTGCCACTCCCCTTTGAATGCTGGCATGTCATGTCGACACAGCTGAAACACGATAACGTCCGTGTTCAGTCGATATTCATCGGCCTCCATCCTTGAATGTGACTCACTGATCGCGCGTGTTACTCCTAAGACAGTTGTTTCAATGCATCATGTCATATTTATGGATCGTCACAACATGCATGCAAAAGTTTGTTCATTGTGGCCTTGAAATGATGGGTTTACAGAATATTTTTTTTTTTGTAATTTTCGTTCAGAAGGCTTACATTATTACAATAAATCTCATATAATTTAGGCCTGCTGAACAAACTGTTTCAGGAGTGTAATTAGTTGATGAAAAATCATGAAATATGAGAGTTACGGTGTAAATCATATGTATACAATTTTTGTTCTGTTTTTTTTTTTGGATTTATGTTTGTTTTTTTGTTTTTTGGTATTCTTTTTTTTTTCGTAAACTGGAGCAGCAAGGTGATTAGTAAGTGAAAAATTCGATGAAATTAAATGTGATTTACCCCATTCAATCAGCATTGCCATTTCCCTGGTTAAATTCGTATTAATAAATACAAAATTGTATAAAACTTTTGTACTTTTGTGCGCAAACGATTATTCATATATATGGCATATTTATGTTAAACATTTAACATAAAGCTGAAGCAATGTCAAGCTTTTGTCTTTGAAATATACCGGGAACGTGTTTATTAGCGGTGAGAAGGGGGGTGTATTTAGAAATAACTTATTCACACTGGACTATTTCTTTCTAGAGTGGAACTCGCGTTCTCGCCGAGTGTGTTGACTTGTTACACGTATATAAACCATCAACATGTCTTCTACAGTGTAACATTCATAAAAAGGTTATAGGCCTATTTATGTAAAAATACTGAAAAAAGGGTATGATAAAAAGTAATAATAATTAAACGCAAAAAAGGAAAGTAAGAAACACAAAGGATAAAGAATATATAATAGCCTATATTTAGGGTAAATGTTAAGAATAAATTAATGTTTCTTGCGCTATATCATTCCGTACCGGGGTGTGAGCATTGACTCGCTTTGGGATACCAAATGATTCACGAATTATAGATCCTCTACACAGTTATTTATGCGCAATATGGCTGAAAATGGTTTTATTTGCATTTGAAAGTAACATGCTTGTATTTTGCAAGCTGCTTGTAATAGCATATATTATACAGTGGATCGATTTCCTCGTCAGAGGTTTATATATTTACCGTCTTTTGCCTGGACAGACGCTTGTACGTGTATATTTCATGGTTAGGTCTGAGAGGAAGAATTAAGTTATAGAAGTGCACCCTTTGCCACTTTGTTGGCATAACAGGCTTCTTAAAACCGAAAAAGAAATCCCACGCATGCATGCATCAAATAATCATATGAGTTTAAGGCAAAGAAATTTAAATTTTTCTGAGTAAAATGGTTTTAAAACTCCAGATTCTACGTGTGTTTGTAGTGACCGAGAGGGTATTAGTGGTGCCATATCTATATTTTTGAATGCATGGAAATATCTGGATTCAAGGCCCAAGGCGAATGTATACATCATTCAATACATGTACATGTGTATGCATTTTAATTGATGAAACCTAGTAGTCTATATGTTTGTTAGGTGGCAAAAATCTGATGTGGTGTTACTGGTCCCAATATTGTCAGAAAAGGTCACATAAGAATTCAAACTTTTCAAGTGCATTTTACTGGGTTGAAAAAATTGTCTTTCATCTGATATACACTTTACGTTAGTGTTTTCTTTGCCTTTTAACATGCAGTTATATCTTCGATGACGCTATATGATACTTATATTATAAATCACGTGACGCCATCTTACTATCTCTTTACACAGGCACACATATGCTCTTCAACGATCGATTTACACTGTCAAATATCGATTTGGTTTAGAATGGTAAATATGAAGCACTGAAATGGGAAGACACATGAGCTCGCTTGGTGGCTGTCTTTACCATGTGGTGCATAATTAAGGGGTGCTTGACGCGCAGGGGGAAAGGGCGAATGTGACATTTAATACACGCTTTAGGATCAGAGAAAAGTCATTTCTGCATTTAATTCAGTGGAAAAATTTATAGAAAAAAGTGTAGGTGTTTTCAAACGTAGTTTTAATGGTCTTCTACTTTATAATGGTTTTCGGAAAATCATGTCATGTATGGATATATAGTGTCCACAGTGAAATACTTAGGAAGGGTGGGTATATAGGGTGCATGGTGCTTACAGAGGAATTAATTGGCCAACTCGGTTTGTTTGATGTGCTGCTTTATTTTGTGTTATACACACCTTTTTCTACGCAAGAAACCTGCTTTACAGCATATATGTGTTAAAATCTCCGTTGACTCCTGAATATCGCAGAACTTTTGTTCCAATGATGTTAAATCTATATCTAATTACGGTGACAAAGTTAGCCTACTGTATGGGTTAGGGTATCGTTCTCCAACAGGGCTTTTACACCCATTACACGTGTCTCTCTGTGCAATTGAGCGTATTGTGTGCATTGTAGGAGCCTCGCCCTTTGATTTGTTTATAATGTGTTGCTTGTACCCCTGTAGCCCATGTATGTATACCTATCATTATAGAATGGTTGCTTGGTTTTTTCAACTCATGTATAATCTTATTTAAATATGCCCCTCATGACTGAGAGAGGAGGGGAGTGTATATAATAACCCCTTTTCCCCTGGGTCCTTGGGTTTGATTTGTTTGTATATTTTAAACCTACCCAGAGGAGAATCATGAAACTCAAAGGGTACACTGAGCACGCGAGGCTTCAGGTGAAGCACGAAAACCAGCCAGAGCAGAAGTTTTGTATATGTAATGAATAGTACAATTTTGCAGTTTTACTGTGTTGAATCTCCGATTATCTTCGAAAACTAGCCCGATTTGTGCTAAAGTTAGATAAAGTTATATATTTAATAACTTCTTTCTTAATGGTCGTTGTTTTCCAAGCTGTGACTACTCCAATTGATCATTATGTCTTAAGACGAGGTGCCACAATATTTGGCCTAATTATGATGGACGATTTGTGCCAAGCGACCAACACATCAAGCTTATGTATGACTGGACTCAACTAGCTAGGAGTCCAATCTCTCTCGATCCCCAAATTACGTCACAAGCAGACATGTCTCTCTATAAGCACGTGTGGGATGGACTGTGTGTCATGCACATATCGGAAAGAATCAGACAGTAACTTAAATATATATGTTTTCATCGTATGAACAAGGAATATTACTTATCAAAGCATTAAAATCGCATCAAAAATGCTCTGAAAATAACCATTAAAGTGGAAGAAAAACTCGGCCTCTGGATGTGATCTGATTATATAAATGTTACGAATAGCATGCTCATATCAAACATGTATGTATAGACAGCTTATTGTACAGTCCATCTATACTTGTAGAAAGATAACTTGCTTGTTCCAGCAAACCATTCTGTAACGCCTAACCTTATAGGTAGTTTGTTTAGTTGTTTGATGGAGAGTTAACTGTCGGTGTCAACATTATGTTCCTCACTGGAATACCATGTGGAAGACACCAGACATGGCACCCTACAACATTTGGCCTATTTCATTACGATGAATAATTATAGGGCCATGCCACCAAAACATCGATATTATGTGACCCCACTTAGTTAAGATTTAACCCCTAGCGCCAGTCTCATTGTCTTGACAGGGCGCTGTAGATTACTCTGGATTTGCTTGCCATTTTGCTGTATATTTGCAGAACGCATGTATGGGTTTTTTTATGATAACCATATATATAGCTCATGCATGACGTCTCATTTTAAAATGTTGGAAATCAATTCAATGACTTGTTCGTGTATGGTGACTTGTTTAGTCATGAAGCAAACAAAACATATATGCATAGGCCTTAAAGGTTTAATTGCTGTATATATATTTTTTTTATTTCACGCCGTGCAAAATCTGATAAACAGTATACCAGGCACTCGAGCAGCGTCGTCCTTGTTTTCATGCATTTTAACTGTTCAGTCGTCGCATACATGTCGGGATTTCTCAACAGTCTCCTGGCGCCGTACAGGAACCTTCAAAAGAAATGGAATGACAAGTACCTCTTACAGTTTAAAGACACAGTGAATGTCTGCATCTTTTCGTTCAAGCAGCATTAACTGGTGTATGCATGCCATATATACTAGTATATAACTTTAATTTAATCCTCCATATCATCATATTGCTGCTACTTTCACTATATGCCAAAACCGCAACCCCGACTAAAATCGCCATCACATATAGGCCCTACACGTCTAAAATCTTCAACGACACTCATGTGACCGTTTGCGCAATCTGACATTACTTGGAGGCCACGTGTCTTCCACAAGTATATGGTGCGCGTTTTTGTGCGTCACACGTTGGACAGTTCGTCACTATAACTTGATGGTGGCCGTTTTATGCGACAGGCAGTCTGGTTTCCTTCACACAACCGAATGCCATCTTATAAGTGAAACAGTGCTGTTAAACAATAATCAAATAAATAAATAAACAGTAAAATAGTGTTTTACGCCTTTGTGTAAGAATTCGCCTAAGCTTATATATATATCTAATTGTAAAGGTTGAAAAAAAAAAATATATATATATATATATAGGTTCTATCCGTCAAAAATACGTGTTTTCCGTAACTGCACGTCAATTAAATGACGGCAAAGACATACTCAAAGTAAAGTACATATACATTGTATATATGTCCGCCACATACAAGTATTATAGTTTAAAATTAAACTGTCACCATTGTTTACCTGGCATTTCCAATGCTTTGGCATCACTGAATATCGCGTATTCGGAGTCACGATTTCCAACACGGTACATACATCTGTACTCTGCTTTGTCTCCACATTCAAGACTACGTATGGTGATACGAAAAGAGGTTCTGTTCAGCATAGTAAAGTTGGAGCGACTTTGCAGAGCGGTATCATTCCAGCGATAAGTGGGACTAGCTTGAGTGTCAGCATTGGCTATTTCTAAAAAGTTCGGATCATTTTGCCTTTTGCGATAGAAATGGACCTTGCGTACTATGGAGACGGCATCAGCGTAGGTAAACCCGCAGTCCAGTTTGAACTCCGAACCCAGATGGCCATTGTTCGCAGGTATCAAGTTTATGTTTGTGAATCCTTGACCTGTGACTGTTGTAACTGTAAAGAAAACAGAATAAAAATATTGGAAATGTTCATACACATGTAAGGTTTTCAGTCTTCAAATAAAACTTTTGCGTAAAAATGGCTTTAAACGTAAGGAATAAGGAAACAGACTGTGAAAGGTATCAAGACATCTAACTGGGGAAGAACAGTAGCACTTATGAGGTGCCCTGAAAAATCACACCAGCTCATCTCAAAACTTCATTTCCAGGTACATCTAAAGCTAGAGCTATAATTACATATTGTGGTTCATATATGTGACAAACTTACGTACTGTTTTATAACTGAAATGTTTTATACATATACAACTTTAGTAATTTTAAATCCTATTTATAGTTCTGACAGGGGGCCTCCTTGGCTCAGTTGGTTAGCGTGCTAACGCAGCGTAATGACCCAGGAGTCTCTCACCAATGCGGTCGCTGTGAGTTCAAGTCCAGCTCATGCTTTCTTCCTCTCCGGCCGTACGTGGGAAGGTCTGCCAGCAAACTGCGGATGGTCGTGGGTTTCCCCCAGGCTCCACCCACCAAAATGCTGACCGCCGTCGTATAGGTGAAATATTCTCGAGTGCGGCGTAAAACACCAATCAAATAAAATAAAAATAAATAAATCGTTCTGACAGTGGCGGAGGAGGGAAAAAATTTATAGTGCATGTCAGGTTAACATTTTTCTGAAATGTTTCCTGAATTTTAGAAATTTAACACCTTTCAAAGTACTTACAAAATGTTTGTAAAGCGAACATTTTTAAGTGATGTTTAAATGATGAACATTACAAAAATTATAAACCGGGGGATCAAATAGATCTGTCCAACAGCACTTTTGCAAGATTCAAAGAATAACAGGTCATCATGCACAGTCATAGAATAAAAATCCATTGATCAAAGTTATCAATATCATACAGCTTACCATTCAATGCCGCCAAGGTAGCGATGACCAGAGCGAGAAGGCTACCGCTTCTAGACATTGTGAATATACGTTGTCAGTGTTGCGTATACTGTGTCGCGAACCGGCTCCGCAGTTCATGAAAATATATATAGGCACCTACGTTACCCTTAACGTCATAAACTTAAAGCTGGATAAATACTGAAGCTGGAACAGCTGTCGTTGACAGAGTCATAAAATATCGCTCGAGGTATGTTGAATGTTTGAAATCAGTTGTAGCAAGGGAGCTTAACCCTTGCATGCTTGATGGTGATTAAAGGGAACGTACATATTCTTGCGACCAGGTCGTCTTACCGAGTGTCTTTCAATCGCGACGACAGATGTGTTAAAAGTTCAAGTCTGGTCTTGGCTAGGGAAATTGTATGCTTTACTCTAACTGCTTGTGTGACCTTGGAGATAATAAGTGTATAATGTCGGCTGAAGATCCATTTGTCTTCCACTGTGCAATATGGTGTGCATATTTGTGTCTGTGGGGAAGTTTTTTGTAACTTGTCAAGGGGCCGTGGTTTTAATCCGGTTTCCTCCATCCATAAAACTGACCACCATAGTATAAGTGAAAAATACTTGAGTATGACGTTAAACAGCATGTAATCAAACAGAAAACATATACATTAAGCCAGTGAATATTACGTATATAGTAACAGTAAGTCTTCAGTTATGGCACAAGAACAAAATGAGAAAAAGAGGGCGAATGTGCATCTTACAGACTTAGGTTTAAAACATTGGCATTTATTGGACACTGGCAACAGCCAAGTATACATCTATATAACAATGTTAAACAGGACTACAGCGCAATGACCCAGAAGCCTCTCACCAATGCAATCGCTGACTTCAAGGCCCTCTCATGTTGGCTTCCTCTCCGGCCACACGTGGGAAGGTTTGCCATTAACCTAAAGGTTTCCCCAAGGCTATCCCCAAGAACCATAATGCTGGCCGCCTTCGTATAAGTGAAATGTTCTTGAGTACGTCATAGAATACCGTCAAATAAATAAATCAATAAAAAGGACTACAGACTCACTGCAGGACATGTATACAAGTTGTAAGCCTATGTCAGATACCTGGCTATAGGTTCTTGATTCCTCTTACGTACAACTATTTTCCGTCACATATACCTGTTGGTCGCAAAACGCACACCAATCAAAATAATAGGCTTACAGTTTAATAAATAAATGTCCAAAAATGTATTCGAGGCCTCTTTTGTAAATACGGTTGAAAATCCGTTTGACTATAGGACTGGTTCCTGAAGAAACTATAGTGTTGCGGCCTAAAAAATAGGTCTCAGGTAGGAAAAAAAACACACCGGTGGCAGAGATTTAATCCAAGTCGTATTTCCCGCGGGTGAAGTTAGCTAGTCACGCGAGAACAACGAGGTTCTCGAGAGACGCATCATTCAGTTCCGGTTTGTCACGATCATATGAGAAATAGACACAACACTGACATTTTCGCCAGGTGAAACCTCCATTTATTCCCGTGTCCCTGAAGCCCTTAAGATGTCAGGTCTTTTTACGAAAAAGCCGACAGTTGAACGTAAGTATGGCCAGATTTAAGGACTCTACATAGAATGGGGGGGTAGTTGATTAGTGTCAGAACAGCCAGCAGCTAACAGGTGACTTTTTGTTGTGACTGAGATTTTTCATTTGACTGTTGTTTTGTGTTAGTCTGAGCGTGTGAAAATACAATTTTCAAACACAATAAGACCTTCCACGATGTCATTGTATGGTGTAGGCTTAGCTGTCTGTATGCAACGTTTTCACGCTTTAAAAATTAAGTGGGAGTTTGGCCGCAGCGTGAATGTTGACAGATTTCTACCTTGATTGTGTGAAAGTGAATTGTGAAATACTTTGGTTAAATATTCCTGTAGTGTAGCCAGTGGGAGCTATTTAACAGGGGTAATTTTACGCTATATGACTGTTGTTAATGGTTCTGAGACATGGCAGTATGACTCTGAACTATAAAACATATTCATAGTCGTATTGTGTAAGACTATTTAACAAGGCAGCTACATAATGTGGTGGCCACTAGCTCAAAGCTATCTGAACGTTCTTATGTAACTCCCTGTTTAACAGCTCAAACCCGTCCTTTTATTTGGTATGCATTGATTCTCTAAGTCATCCGAAATGTAAATATGTCAAACCCAGCATCACTTAGTAAACCATATCTTTCAACAATAATCCAGCTCTTTAAACTTTTGAATCGAAGAAGTCAAACAGCGACAAAATTTCTGACGAAATCCCGTGCTACCAGATTATTATCAGCAAGGAAAAGGTCAATGGTCATTTCCCATATGTTTTCCTGCTGATCTTTTCTGAATATAGCAGAACAAAATCTCGTCAACCTGTTAAACATGTTTTCCATTTCCGAGTGATGCCAGTCATAGCTATATGTGGAGGGATATTTGATGAAATAAAAAATAGTTCATAATGTATGTTGCCATAATGTATTGTTGGGTATAGGAAAAAGTTTTAACATCCATTTAAAAGCATAATGTCTTGGCATATGAATTATATGTATGTTTGGCTAGGTGGGGAATAGAGTACGAAGCCTTTTTAGAAGTAACTTGATTTTCTAGGAAGTCAGCTCTCATGAGAAACTCAAGTTCTAGCACTGGTTGGTATCTGTTAGATACAGGGCTGTAACCTTCCTTCTGATAAACTGATAGCTGGAGAGGGACATAGTAAGAGCTAGCAAAATTGGGTAGATAAATATTAGCATCATACATGTATGTTAGCAGTGATGAACTAACTATATCTTGGAAGGCAGTGCAAGACATGGCTTTATTGAAAAAAGGTGTAATTAAACAGAAGGCCTGAACTATTTCTCTGTTGAACCAGGGATGCGTGGTTGAACACCTGAGTTACTCATTCTATTTCGTTAGCTTTTCACTTTCATGTGGTTGCTGCAAGTTCATGTTCAGCTGATGCTGGCTTTCCTCTCTGAACATATATGGAAAGGTCTACCACCAACCTGCAGATGTTATTGGCTTTCCCGTGGGTTCTGCTCAGTTTCCTCCCACCACAATGCTGGTCGGTGTCATATAAGTGAAATATTCTTGAGTACAATGTAAAACACTAATCAGATAAATAAAAATATTGATGTTAGATAGCATACATGTACATTTATGTGTATTCATCAATAAATCGGTGTGTAAGTCGCAGTGTAAACATGTGTGATGCATTGGCTATATTGCCCTCACAGAGTTACCTGAAATGTAGCAGTATTAATTATAACTTATGTATACCATTGCGTTTTCAGAACAACTTCGACAAAATGACCGAGTCATGAAGAAAACACAAAGAGATATTATCCGAGACAGGGGACAACTTGAAAAACAGGAAAAACAATTAGTAAGTTTTCAGTCAGTGGTTGAGGGTATTCAGGGATTATAAGATCTGTCAAACATGGACAAACAAACACTTACACTCTGTTTGATGTGTAGTTGTAATCAGAATAAATGTAAAATGTGCAGAAATAACTTGAAAATGGCAGCGTAAGTTAGTGTGTTAAGGTACCATGCATACATAGAGAATACTTGTACACCTGAACAGTTTTTGTTGTCCTGTTGTTTAGAAATGAGGTATAAGCTGTTACATGTGTTATTAGTTTTTATTGCAACTCTGTGGTGGTTGTTTCAGATATATATGAACTTCATATTTGTTCATCTGTTTGCAGGAAATGGAAATAAAAAAAGCAGCCAAACAAGGAAATAAACAGGTATGTGGGAATAAAAAGGAATAAATTATCTCCCTTTGCATATCAGGCGTCCCCATTCATATACATTGTATCTTCATCCCATTTAAAAAATGTAGCCACAACACATATTATAGTGGATTTGGCTTTTTGCTGTGGTTACATATGTCTTCACTGTATATTATCATGGGCATTATGTTAGCGTAAGTTACGACCTTTGTCTAAAACAGGGCCTTGGTAGTGAGATGTGAAAAGATCATGAATGTATATGGTTTATATAATCTACATTCCTGGGAGCACTATTGGTAGATGGTTACACTTGTGCTGAAACATGCTGTGTAGTATGCAGTCATACTGTTTTCAGGCAGCTACAATTTTAGCTAAACAGTTGGTGGCATTGCGAAAACAGAAGACAAGAACATATGCAGCTGGAGCCAGAATACAGGGTATCAGTAGTCAACAAAAGGTGAGAAGAGCTGCTGTGAGAAAAATTGTTCGACTGTCTGTGTCGACAATATTTTGTCAGGTGTAATTGTTTGGTATGGAAATGTAAAAAAACTGAGGAATTTATAGCCTGTATTTGTCCTCAAAATTTTGAGGTTGCTGGTTAAATTTAAGTTGCTGGTTAATGTTTTATGTGAGAATGGGTCACCCAGATGATATTTGCCACATAGTCACATAATTATTATTTACAGTACCAAAGATATCCTATTGTACCTACTTTTCCAAACTGTTACATGTATTTTTAATTGAAGTAAAATATTCATGATGATTTGGCTCAGGACTTATTGGAAAAGTGTTTTGGCACCCCAACAGATACTCACTTCTCTACAGATTATTCCATTTTTCAAGGATTTTTTCAAGCACTGATTTGTCATTTCTCTTTGAGCTAGCTTAACTTTTCCCACGTAACATTTTATTGTTAATGAATATTATGTCTGCCTCTTTACACACTATCAGCTGATGCATTCCAATATGAAGATGGCCAATGCCATGGGAACTACAACAAAGGTAAGTTCAGATTTTTACTCACAGCAGTGAAGGTTTTCACTCATCCAGGTAAAGTACATTTAATAAGCAAAGGAAGGCCTAACATGTACATGTAGATAAATTGAAATGGTTTGGACTAATTGGCTTCACTGCAGGTGTCAGATGCCTTCAGGAATGAAAGTGTTAGTCTGCAGTTCACTTTGAAGCATGTAGTAGATCTGTACATGTATTACTTTCAAAACATCTAATAATTCAGACATAAGCTGCAAAAATGGTAAAACGAGATACATGCAGCTAAAATAAGACTTTATTGTTCTGCCATATTTTTCTTTCCGTTGGCATATACTTGTATAATACACATATTTATCCATTTCATCAGTCATAGCTAATATTTCAGAACCTACACCCAGGCTGTCTCATTTGACAAAGATATTACATATACTACCATTATATGTATGTAAGGTTACAACTAGCTTGTATTCTTCTCTGGGGCTATCTCATTTGTCAAAGATATTACATTTACTACCAGTATATGTGTGTATGATTACAACTAGCTTGTATTCTACTCTGGGGCTGTCTCATTTGTCACAGCTGTTGCATTTGCTATGTGCTTCTGAAAATGTATGGTTACATACCAAACTTTAGGTGAAATATGGTGGGGGTGAACTGATGGTGGGGTGAATTAATGGTGGGGGTGAATTGATGGCAAGTTGGGGGTGAATTAATGGCAAGTTGGGGGATATTTACATTGTAAGGAAAGAGAATTCATGCCTCTGGCAATTTAACAATTTATATTATTGTAGACAATGACTCAGATGAACAAGGTGATGGATCCTCAGAAGACTATGCAGATGATGAAAGAATTTGAAAGGGAAAATGCAAAAATGGAAATGACGGAGGAAATGAGTAAGATCTTACATAACTTCTTGTCGCTTCTCAAAATCCCTTTTCTTACTGGGTTTGTGACTGTGATTGTTCATAGATTTTGATGAAAAGTTGAAATTTGGAAAGTCTGAATGTTTCTACTCATAATTAGCTTGCTTGTGTTTGCTTTCACCTGTCCTCTCTTTTTTGTAGTGAATTTCATTTAAATGTGTTTATTTTATGTTTATTTGATTGGTGCATGGACCTTCAGATTTTGTGCCCATTCAGAGAACTTCTACAACTACAAAATCACATAGATAAATTTTGCAGATAAGATGTGTGTAATAAAAATATAACAGTAAATATTAGAATAAGTTTCTGAAAAAGAATTTAGATGGCATGAAGAAAAGGGTTAAAACCATAAAACATCATGTGTGATTCTGGATTGCCGTTGGCTGATCAGACGGGTCAAATGCTGACATACACTTGTCACAGTTGCAGGACGCTCCCACACAGGGTATATGAATCACATTGGGGTTGTAAATGTCATATACCCTGTGCAGTAGAATTACCACGCAGGATATTAAATATGGGTAATAACTCAGTTCAGCCTCTGTCGTCTGCTGAAGTCATCTGTTGCTAAAAATGGAGGGTAACTATGATATGTCCACAGATGGCAAGAAAGATTTGTATCTCATTCCAGCGAAGAATTGCTCTGAAAAAAAAAGCCAAAGTTATTCCAGAGTCGACAAAAAAGTCTAATTCAACCGCAGCGAGAATACTTTTGTGATCAGTGCTGTTCAAAAAAGATGTATAAACATGTAGTAACCTAGTTATTCTATCCTCTTTCATCTTGCCCATATTACAGGCAATATGAATTTGGTGAATTTGGTGTAACTTTGTTTTTAGTGAATGACACACTAGAGGATGCTTTTGCGGAGTCAGGGGATGAGGAAGAACAAGACGCCATTGTATCTCAGGTTCTGGATGAAATTGGAATTGAAATCTCCGGAAAGGTATGTAGGTAGAGATGGAAGTTCAGAAACATGTTTCATCCCAAGAGAACACGTAAAAACGTATGAGTATTTCTGAAATTGAACAAATGATTTTTTTCATGTCGGTTTTGAAATCAGTATTACAATTATGCTATGTGTGTTGCAAAAAAAAAACAACAAAACAAAGTACAACACAATTTTTGTTGTGTAATTTTCAGTATTGAATATGTACTGCATTTCAGTCCACTGATCAGTGTTGATTGTTAGCTTATACATGAACATAAATATTATTCTTAGTATTAAATAGAACCCCCTTGTTGAAAAGTTATTATGTCTGAATAACAGAATAAAAATTTACTGTTGAATGTACATATTGCTCACTGTTGGAGATGAAAATGCAATGATGTTTACAATCATATTTTTGACGATGTTTGAACGTCACAACTGTTTTTTTTTTTGTTGTGGAATTCAGTAAAAATATTGTCTTCCTTTCAGTTGGCCGATGCTCCATCAGCACACAGTGGCAAACTCGAGTCCAAATCTGGTGTTACAGATGATGAGATAGAGAAACAGTTGGCAGCTCTCAAGGATTTGTAGTCCAGCTTTTTACGAGTCATGTTCATAAAAACAAATAATGTTGTTGTTGTTCTTTTACATATTGCATGTATATATATATATATATATATAAATGGTTAAAGTGTATAGAGATAAAAATTGAAAACTGAAATTGTAACCAGCCATGAGTGCTACAATTATATCGAAGTATTAGATTAGTTTTCGTTAATGCTTATTTTACCTGAATCAGGTAGCAGCAAAAGCCCTCCATTTTCTGAACTCTCAAAAGCACCGTTGAAACTACTGCCTTCAGACCTTGTAATTACTAGTACTTGAAATAATTTATTTTACCTCATTTTGTATGTTGGCATGTCATCTTATTTTTGAAAGACAATTATCATGCTAAAGAATAAAGCCATATTCTAATTCACATTCTGCTGAAAAATACTACTTTGTTGTTAGGACATAAGGAAGTTACAACAAGGTACCAAGGCCAGAGAAATAAAAATCATTGTACACAAGACATAATATTGTAATGAATTCAGCTACTTTTAAAATTTATTTGGAAACAGGTCCATCTTTTTCCTTTCAACTAAATCCATCATCATTATCAGGTATGAGAAGATTTATATGAAAGCTACCTAGAAATGTTAATACTTCCAGTCTGTAATTTCTCTACATTTAATTGATGTTCGCCACTCTCTGATGAAACAAAAATTGCATCTTTTCTTCTGAAATTTGTATATGGCAGTCTGAAGTATATGGCAGTAACTCATATCAACTCATAGTTTCACTGCAACAACAGGTTCCTGCAAATGAATGCTATTGGCACTAGTAAAATGGGTTTGTGGTCGTTTGTTAGTCAAATCGTCACTGATTGGCTGACAGTAGAAAGAAGAGTGTTCTCTTGACTAGAATCGCTTGGTGTTTAATCACTAAAATTAGCTTATTTATAAAGCCTGCCTCGCACTAATTGCTAATTTGTGAAGATTGTACAGTTTTTGATAATCGTTGCATTTCAGTGATTTAGTCATAATGTCAATTCGATTTGATTAAGATGTTTTTCAGATCCAGAGCTTAAACTGTGACTTTTCCAAAAAGGTCGAACAGGTACTTAACAGGAAAGACAGGAAAGAACATTGATTGCTGCCTGTTATTGTCGAATCATCCAACTGTTCACTCCATGAACTGGGGTTATCTTCCAACTAAGACTCATTTCCAGTGTGTAAAATTAAAAATTCCAGTGCGCAGTTGTTTTTATTGTAATTATAATAAAAAGTTTCGTATTTATGACTTGGTGTGATTTGTGCAATGTTTTGTAGATTTCCCCCTGCTAGAACGAAAACATCTCCTAACAGCTTCGTCGTATATCTTATAAATTTGGGTCTTCTGATCTTGTACCATGAAACCATGAGTTTTTAATGAGGAAGGATTCTAGCAAACTGATGTGACTTCTGTCCATCACATTGCGATGATGTATTAGTGTGGTACTCTCACTCACACGTTGTGCTAAGGCTGCCCAAAGCTGATATAACTCTCGATGGCTCACGGGGGTTTATCAAGTATTTGGCTAAGGATAGCTGTTTACTCTGGTCGGTTCGCATTCCTCCCAAGAAAACTGACCTCCGCTTCCTTGAGTATTTGGTGTTGAAAACGGCAAGATAAAGAAGCTGACCGCTAAGCAATGTCAGAGTTGGGATATCGTTTCTCTTACATGTTAGGTTCCAGGATCACGAAACTGGTCAAGGCTTTAGTGAGACTTGAATAATCCCTTAAATTATTTTTAAACTTATCTTAAATGTTGTCGTGAAAGTCACGAAAGACAATATCTGGGTAATAAAATAAACATTCCTAAGATAAGTAGCAATTTTGAAGCAGTGAACTGTTTTGAAGTGAAGACTGAGGGTGACTTAGGTCAGAGAAGACTTCGTGATTATGACGCTAGCTGTTGCATTGTGCTGTAGGACTACATGTGGACTACATGTGGTTTCAATTAGACCTCGTTATGACACGATAAAAAGGTGATGTTGAACTATAATAAAGGAGTTCACGAAACAGTTATTGCATAAATTGTGGGATGTCAATATTGACGACAATGAAGAGAACGTTATCGTCTCTCTGTATATTTCTTAGCAACAAAAATGTGCAGATCCCTGCACCTATACTGTATTATACGCATTTTTAAAAAAAAATCCTTGAATATCAAAAAAATGAGCTGTCACTTTCATTAACGTTAAGCGATGTTGCATTGTTTCATGTTCTTGCACCGACTGACCGAAAAGAAACAGGACTGTTGTCACACAGCTGCTTGATGTTGCCAGGTTTATCGATTAAGCATTTGTATGGGAATATCCATATAGTTCAATTTGGACAGCTGCAATTCGTGTCAGATACGCGAAATCCGCTTTGCTCTATGAATTTCATTCTAAAGAGAAAATATATCGTGGACTATGTTAGTTTACTCCGAAAAATTCATTGGTAGTCTGGTTGGTTGGGCGTTAACGAACATTTCAGTGGTTTTTAATTTTGCAGTTTCTTAATACTGTATCTTGAATACAAGTTTTTTTTTTATTGAAATTCAAAATATCTTAAAATATCATATCAAAAGCTATTTTGTTTTGTGTGTGTGTGTGTCAGATATTCAGACGGAGGCCTATTTTCTTAAAACATGTCATAACTTTTAGTATTTTACCTCGATTATCCCATTTAAAGGGATGAATCAAAGTATAGGTACGGCTTGTCAATTTTTATCCCCTGGCATATATGCGTGGGGAGGAGGATATAGCAATCGTTTTTGTTTGCTTTTTTGGACTTGATATTGAACTCCCCCACCCCCACCCCACCCCTTCACATGTATCAAAACATTCAGAAGTATAAAAACATATATCAATTGTTTTTTCATTTACAATATTTTTTTTGAATGTCCTATACATTTCTGATTTCTCCAATCAATATTTAATGTTGCGTTGGCGTGAGATTAAACCGTGTTTGTATTAAGAACGCTTCACTTGCGAATCAAATGTGCTGTCGGTTTGTTCTGTGAAAGCAAGTTATTTCCCCACACAAAAGCTGGTGTGTATACCAGGACACGCCCTATTGTTTTCTCCGGCGTCGAAGAAAAGAGTGAAAATGAAGTGGATGGCTTTATAGGTTAACTTGTCTTCGGAGCCCGTGTCGGAGATTGGAAGGAAGACGTATGTTTCCTGTTGTCAGTCCTATCAAAGCAACCAGACTTTTTGTGAACTTATCTCGACTTTCCGGCCTAATCCACAAACGAGTCCTCCTTCATTATAGCAAGGATGATACGGGCCAGCAGCTCAATAGAGCCGCAATCTTCTTCAGCCAATCAGCGCGCACCGTGTGACGCAAAGCGAACTGAATGAAATGGCTATTTATTATGGTTGTAACACTACGAACTTACACCGGCGGCATATCAATTTCAGGATTCATTTAACAAATATTTAATTTCCTTTCTTGGTCATGAGTGTAATCCTCTTTTCCCGCTGTCCATTTTCTGGCCAGTATAATTGGATTGTCCTGCCACCTCTCTACTCGTTAACCACTTCTCCCATGGGAGATGGGTAGATTCGTACAATGGGAACCATTTCTACTTAGCTTTCCTCCCCGCTTTAGATGGAGGGAATGTCAAAAATAGACTTTTAAGTTTAACATGAATGGAAACCGGTTAAGGCAATTCACCGAAGCATTCAGCTGATTATTTCGGCACGTATTTAAATATCCCGGGTATTACAGTTCGGAACAACATCTTCTCTGGAAGAGCCACGCTTGGACACCACTCTGGAAACCACTCTTGAACTCAAGTGAGTAGCCTACTTTCATACCTATAGCATTAGGCGTTCTCTTGCCCAAGTGCGCGAATGTTGAAGAGAGAATTAACCACGGCTGCAAATTCCATACAATGTTGTTGTATACTGGTAGTTTTGGTAAACAAGAGAACGAGGACCTTGGTTATCGTGGGACTTCTTAGAGAGACATTGCATGTTTCACCTTCTAAGATTGAACACCAATAACTGCCTCGTTCAAATTATTCCAGACACCAATGGTTGCCGTGTGCCTTTAAATGGGACATTTTTTAATGTCCACGAAAGACACAGTTTCAATGTTAATGTATATATACATATATTCTTTTTTGTTTAAACAGTGGTTCACAAACATAGCACTAGAGAAGAGCTTTGATTTTGTCTCTTATGCAGTTCTGAAAAGATGAAATACAGTCGAAAAACTTTTCGAATTTGTCTCAAACGAAATTTCGCAAACCCTGTATCGTTGATGACTTGCAAATTTCATATCTTGCTAAAGTGATGGGGGAGACGGGGGAGGGGTGGAGAAATACATATATACTATCTTTACGAGTGCTGCTTTGAAATAATATGTGCATATATATGAAACTATATACAGTTTGTGATTGTCAGCCTTATAAGTACACAGACTGTGTATGACAGGCATTTACATTGTGTAGGTTTCGTAGAAAAAAGCCAATTTCTCCAAATTTCATCACGCATTGGACAAAGTATTTCACTTTTAACTTGTTGACTTCCATGCGACATTTTCAGACACGTTTCTGAGCCTGTTCATCAACTTCACACGTATTATGTCTCTACAAGAGCAGATGGTTCCGAAGTGAGAAATTAATTATGAGCTTGAATGATCTTTGTATTGATGGATATTCTTGACCCAAGTCATCTATATCGCCGCGGGTTTAAATGTCAGGTGATTTATCATCGCGCAGAATTGGGCCGGCTCATTTAAACGAGATCATTTTTCAGTGTTTACGCGAGAATAAGTCTCTAGTCCATAAATCTGTCAGATGTTCAAGATCTTCAACGTTAGTATATGCTAGTACATTCGGCTACAAGAGGGTGACGAGTTCGAAACCGGCAGCAATCACACAGCCACCGCAAGTCACGTTTGAAAGCTTATGCACATTATAGTGTGATATGCTTATATTTCATTTCAGCACCTTTCCATTTCCAAACAACTTTTAAATGAATGAATGATTATGGTTTAATGCCACATTGGCAGTACTTCAGGTGAGAACATTTTAGAACCAGGAAACAAGTGTGGCTTTGGTGATATTTAAATCACAATTTCAACAAACACGAAACCGACGCTTTTAAAATCAGCTAAAAACAAAACAAAACAAAACCAAAAAACAAAACAAAAAAAAACAGAAAAAAAAACAAAAAAAACTAGAGAAATATATAAAAGCTCGGTCGTACAAAATTACGATCTTGCCAAAGATCGGCTAAGTTTTTACACAGTCGATTTGGGGCCACTTGCACAAAGCGATCGTAGGCGAAGTTGATAGTAACTACTATGGCGATACATGCTAAGCACATATGTTGCCATGGTAGTTACAATCAACATAACCTACGATCGCTTTGTGCAAGAGGTAGCAGGACATTTTTGATGCAATATTAGGTATCACATGGGACAACAGACAAATGTTTTAAATGAGAAGAACCCATTCTGTTCACCTGGCCCACAAGCCCTTGGTTATAGATTATTCGTTTTCTGCTCAAAGTTTGTGTAAAGGGTTTAGGTATCATATTATTTTAACCCGGGAAACACCATGCGGCGAACAATTGTAATATTTGCTTTAACACCTATATACTTACGAATACGTCGAAGGCTGCGTTTTCATCTTGGTGTGTTATGCGATTAGAAAGGTGTTAACCGTTGGCATTACTTCGGTCATTTCATGATACCTTTTTTCTTGAAATGTATAGCGTGTTGCCGTTTTGTATATTATCTGCTCCAGTCAAGTACTCAGATATTTAAATGGCTGGAACACTGCGACTATCGGGCCCTTGGCCATCCAGTGAGGTCGCGCAAAGTAAGCAAAACAACATAAGAAGTTTCGCGAAACACGACCCTGGCCTTTCCCTTCTGATGTGTTCATTTCTCCATCCATGCATAGCCACCCAAAAGTAAATCTCATCGGTGGACCTACTAAGTTGCAGTATATGAGGTTTTTTCTGTTGATCTGTGTCTGTATGCCAAAGGAAGCATGCAAAGCGGTACACTTGAAATATAGCGGTTATGGGGCGTTTTCACTTTGGCATATCAATTTCTTAAGCCGTTGCGACAAAAAGGAAAAAAACTTGAGGTAGCAATACATGCAGCCCTTCACCCAACTCTGTGTGAAGATAATGTAATACAAAAGACTACAGCATGGAGAATAAAATCATAGTTGGCAAATGGTCTCAGCCTCAAGGTTTTATTCTCACTGTTCATGCAAATGCTTAAATGGTAAAAACTGACACGGCCCCTAGCTCCATGGCTGAAGTAGAATTTAGTTTATAAAAGGCAACGATGTTACAGAGACTTTTAATTAGATGTATAGCAATGTGCTGGGATGCTATCTTCGGACTTAACAAGATTTCACACATAGTTTTAGCCATGATGGCCAACTTTTAACGTATATATCCCGTTTCTGTGCATGTCTAAAAATGACATTTTTTGACAATTCTCATCCAATAGAGCTAAACCAAAACGGTTTTAATCTACAAAGGCTTTTCTCTGCCAGTGTCTATAAATGCCAGTTAAATCTCACCCTGTATATAGCTAAACACAAAAAGTTTTTAAATCTATGGAGACTTTTAGACAAATGTAGCTTATCCGCTTTCTGCATTCTTTCTGTGTTCCACCTTCATTGAGCATGTCTCACACCTAGAATTAACCACAGTTGCCTACTTTAATGTATCTCCTGTGCCAGTGTTTGTAAAATACCTGGTATTTTTAATGTTCACCCTAATGCAAAGATAAGCCAAAATGTGTTTCAGTCTACACTTTTGAACAACTATATTTGAAACCTTCCATGTAATGTGCTGGGGGTGCTACCGAAACCCTTTATATAATGTTTTAGGGTGCTACTAACCCTTTATGCAATGTTCTGGGGTGCTGTACAAACCCTTAAGGCAATATCAAGGGATGCTACTGAAACCTTTTATGCACTATTCAGGGTACTACTGAAACCCTTTATGCAATGTTCTGGTATGGTACTAAAACCATTAAGGCAATGTGCTGGGATGCTACTGAAACCCTTTGTTCAGTGTGGGGTGCTACTGAAAGCCTTTATGCAATGCGGTGGGGGTGCTACTAAAACTCTTTATGCAATGTTCTGGGGTGCTACTGAAACCCTTTATGCAATGTGCTGGGGTTCTATCTCCAATGAACATGGTCTAATACACCAATCCAGATTTAGTCATAATGGCCAAACTGTATGGTATTTCCAGGCTGTATCAATGTCGATAAAGGATCTCTTTTTGCTCTTGTGTGTAGCCATAAGTCAAACCTTTTCTTAATTTACGGAGATTTCTAATGTAGCTAATCCCATTTTTCAACGTGACGAGGGTGACGGCTTTAATGAGAATAGCTTTATACACATATTTTACCATATTCTCCAACTTTCGCCGAACTTACTGTGCCGCTGTCTATAAAAGATGATTTTGCTCTCGTGCACAGCTGAATCAAAATGGCTTTCAGCGTTAAGCGGATAATCCAACGACTTGTTGACCCGTATCAGTATAATGGTTCGGGCGGGGCAGCTTACTTGCCTTCGGTAACACGTCTTATTGAAACAGCAATAGATAAAAGAGCGGTGGAAATCCGTCAGGCGCCATTACGTGCACTCTACGGACTCCTTCGTCGTTATATGACCGAAAAGTTGTTAAGTATGACGTTAAACCCCAAGCACTGACTCACTCACTGAATCAAGACGTACTTTAATGTATGGAGACTTTTAATGCAACAGATCATCCCGTCGAAGCAATGTGTTGGGATGTTACTTCCACTCTTCATGTTTTCACACCAAGCCGGCGCATCCTTGCTCGCTCTGTATCTAGACTGGGTATGATTGACGGGCAATCAATTCCCATGTGGTATCATCTTGATAACGCCATGGCTCATCCAGGTGGAAACAATAGGCCAACATTTGCTGCCTTTACGGCAATGTATGCCATTCAATGGCTGATCAATAGGTCACTGTGGCCGCCAGTCCTCTCATTGCTGTTTGACTGACACGCTCTAGTTATGAACAGAGCAAAAGCTTAACCCTGAATAAATCTTATGTAACAGATTTTGTTTGGACAAGGTATATTACAAAGCAAAAGGCATTCAGAAAACTGAAGAAATAATTCTAGAAACGGCGCTTAAATACTATGTCATCATCAGTAAAGTAATATATATAGAGAGAAAGAGATTGGACAATATGGCCCAAATTAACAGGTACATTAATGTGGAAGGTGAAAACAGCATAAAACAGGAAAACAGTACACCACTGAAACTACAAAATATCAGGGGCAATTCTGAGTTATCCCGAATAGCTAGAAAGGCAGGCAAATAGGGCATTTCAAGCACTATTGAAACTTTGGCTGCATGGGAGAGAGTCTGTGTGTGAGTGTGGAGGGGGTGGGGGTGGGGGGTGGGTTGAGGGAGGGGGGCTGCGCTCTATGATAACGGCTTCAAGGACGTATTCGGTCAGCGTATTCATTCCAACAACAATGTATATTTCATCACTTTTATAGGTTATTTGGGGTAGGGGAAAACTGGCGAAATCCGATGGTAACCACAGCAACTACAAGGCCGTGGTGTAAAATCGCAACGAGCTGGCTGGATTGTAACGCGTTAAACGTTTTAAAGATTCATCTTTTGTCTTCGACGAATGAAATTATGTTCCGTATCCATCTCTTGCTATGACTTGTAAAATAAATTCAAACTCAGGAATTTAGATAACGATATAACTATTGAAAACATTATGTTGTTCTGGTTGATTTCAGTCTTTCGCCGATCCAATGTCAAATATTCAGATTGAATAGATGGACTTTCTAAGCCAAAATTAACGGTATATAATAAAAGTGCAACAAATATTTTTTTTATATAAAATAGCCCTTTTGTATATCTATGATTGCAAGTTGCATAAACTTCTGCTTCAGTGCAACTAAAATGTGCAACTAAAATGAAAGCAACTTGACGCTTACGGTTTTAAGGTTTTGAATGCATATCCAATTCGGGATAAGTAAATCAGAAGTGAATCACATTTTAATTTTGTCCTAAACCAGTAGATTTTTATATTTGACTTATTTAAGAAACCCGTAAAAAGCCATTTTAAGCGTAATTGGACTTCCATTACATCCTTAACATCCTTTGTTAACATTAATTTCAATATTATAATGGATAACACGTAAAATTTTCCACGCATTTTTGATGCTCGTTTCTGTCTTTGTAGACGATAAATATCGAGGTGAAGATGAGGAAGACCACGGCCTTCTTCGTGCTGGTGGCCTCCATGTTGATGCTGCTCCAGGGTACAAGGACTGAGCATGTGGTGCCCCGAGACAACCAGTTCATACCAGCTCCCGAAGAGAAGGGCTATACCGAAGTACTAAAGACAAAGGCAGACAGCTTCGTTAAAATCTTCTTACAGAACGTACCAAACGAAGATGAACCAAAGCCAGTTACTTCAAGAGGGCCAGAAGACACGAAGATCAACGAACCAAACTCTGTAAGTGAAAACAATGCAATGGAAGAAGCCAACACCAAGGAGAGCCTCAATAATTTTGTGGCCATGCGAATGTCACGACGAAATCTGAGGAAAAACGGACTGCGTAGAAGTTCAATGCAAAACAATGTTGGAGAACGACGTGTGATGTCAGCAAGGCGATCCTTGTCAAGAGAAACCCGTGATGCAGAATGGCGCGTGATGTCGGCCAGAAGCAGACGCGAATCTCCAGAGACCAGGCGATCCTTGTCAAGAGAAACCCGTGATGCAGAACGGCGCGTGATGTCGGCCAGAAGCAGACGCGAATCTCCAGAGACCAGGCGATCCTTGTCAAGAGAAACCCGTGATGCAGAACGACGTGTGATGTCGGCCAGAAGCAGACGCGAATCTCCAGAGAGTAGACGATCCTTGTCAAGAGAAACCCGTGATGCAGAACGACGTGTGATGTCGGCCAGAACCAGACGCGAATCTCCAGAGACCAGGCGATCCTTGTCAAGAGAAACCCGTGATGCAGAACGGCGCGTGATGTCGGCCAGAAGCAGACGCGAATCTCCAGAGAGTAGACGATCCTTGTCAAGAGAAACCCGTGATGCAGAACGACGTGTGATGTCGGCCAGAAGCAGACGCGAATCTCCAGAGGCCAGGCGATCCTTGTCAAGAGAAACCCGTGATGCAGAACGACGTGTGATGTCGGCCAGAAGCAGACGCGAATCTCCAGAGACCAGGCGATCCTTGTCAAGAGAAACCCGTGATGCAGAACGGCGCGTGATGTCGGCCAGAAGCAGACGCGAATCTCCAGAGAGTAGACGATCCTTGTCAAGAGAAACCCGTGATGCAGAACGACGTGTGATGTCGGCCAGAAGCAGACGCGAATCTCCAGAGACCAGGCGATCCTTGTCAAGAGAAACCCGTGATGCAGAGCGACGTGTGATGTCGGCCAGAAGCAGACGCGAATCTCCAGAGACCAGACGATCCTTGTCAAGAGAAACCCGTGATGCAGAACGACGTGTGATGTCGGCCAGAAGCAGACGCGAATCTCCAGAGAGTAGACGATCCTTGTCAAGAGAAACCCGTGATGCAGAACGACGTGTGATGTCGACCAGAAGCAGAAGCGAATCTCCAGAAACCAGGCGATCCTTGTCAAGAGAAACCCGCGATGCAGAACGACGTGTGATGTCGGCCAGAAGGAGACGCGAATCTCCAGAGACCAGGCGATCCTTGTCAAGAGAAACCCGTGATGCAGAACGGCGCGTGATGTCGGCCAAAAGCAGACGCGAATCTCCAGAGGCCAGGCGATCCTTGTCAAGAGAAACCCGTGATGCAGAACGACGTGTGATGTCAGCCAGAAGCAGACGCGAATCTCCAGAGACCAGGCGATCCTTGTCAAGAGAAACCCGTGATGCAGAACGACGTGTGATATCGGCCAGAAGCAGACGCGAATCTCCAGCGACCAGGCGATCCTTGTCAAGAGAAACCCGTGATGCAGAACGACGTGTGATGTCGGCCAGAAGCAGACGCGAATCTCCAGAGAGTAGGCGATCCTTGTCAAGAGAAACCCGTGATGCAGAACGACGTGTGATGTCGGCCAGAAGCAGACGCGAATCTCCAGCGACCAGGCGATCCTTGTCAAGAGAAACCCGTGATGCAGAACGACGTGTGATGTCGGCCAGAAGCAGACGCGAATCTCCAGAGACCAGGCGATCCTTGTCAAGAGAAACCCGTGATGCAGAACGGCGCGTGATGTCGGCCAGAAGCAGACGCGAATCTCCAGAGAGTAGGCGATCCTTGTCAAGAGAAACCCGTGATGCAGAACGACGTGTGATGTCGGCCAGAAGCAGACGCGAATCTCCAGAGGCCAGGCGATCCTTGTCAAGAGAAACCCGTGATGCAGAACGACGTGTGATGTCGGCCAGAAGCAGACGCGAATCTCCAGAGACCAGGCGATCCTTGTCAAGAGAAACCCGTGATGCAGAACGGCGCGTGATGTCGACCAGAAGCAGAAGCGAATCTCCAGAGACCAGACGATCCTTGTCAAGAGAAACCCGTGATGCAGAACGACGTGTGATGTCAGCCAGAAGCAGACGCGAATCTCCAGAGGCCAGGCGATCCTTGTCAAGAGAAACCCGTGATGCAGAACGACGTGTGATGTCAGTCAGAAGCAGGCGCGAATCTCCAGAGAGTAGACGATCCTTGTCAAGAGAAACCCGTGATGCAGAACGACGTGTGATGTCGGCCAGAAGCAGACGCGAATCTCCAGAGAGTAGACGATCCTTGTCAAGAGAAACCCGTGATGCAGAACGACGTGTGATGTCAGCCAGAAGCAGACGCGAATCTCCAGAGACCAGGCGATCCTTGTCAAGAGAAACCCGTGATGCAGAACGACGTGTGATGTCAGTCAGAAGCAGACGCGAATCTCCAGAGAGTAGACGATCCTTGTCAAGAGAAACCCGTGATGCAGAACGACGTGTGATGTCGGCCAGAAGCAGACGCGAGTCTCCAGAGGCCAGGCGATCCTTGTCAAGAGAAACCCGTGATGCAGAACGACGTGTGATGTCGGCCAGAAGCAGACGCGAATCTCCAGAGACCAGGCGATCCTTGTCAAGAGAAACCCGTGATGCAGAACGACGTGTGATGTCGACCAGAAGCAGACGCGAATCTCCAGAGACCAGGCGATCCTTGTCAAGAGAAACCCGTGATGCAGAACGACGTGTGATGTCGACCAGAAGCAGACGCGAATCTCCAGAGACCAGGCGATCCTTGTCAAGAGAAACCCGTGATGCAGAGCGACGTGTGATGTCAGCAAGGCGATCCTTGTCAAGAGAAACCCGTGATGCAGAACGTCGTGTGATATCGGTCAGAAGAACTGCTATAAAGCGATTCGGCATGAAAGTAGAAGGACAGAGAGTTTCTGTGGATACCAGGTAGGCATATACTGTAACTGACGTGTGAAGGCAAGGTGTTGTCTCTAAATGTATTGTCGACAAAAGCAATGGAATGTTTGTTTCTGTATAACAAGGTTTGCATTAAAATACCAAGCATGCAGTGGTACATGTTTTACGCCATACTCAAGAATATTTCAAATATACGAATGTAGCCAGCATTATAAAGCGGGAAAAGCGGGAAAAGTCCGAGGGAAACCCACGACAATCCGTATGGGTTGCTGGCAAACCCATATCACTTTTATCATGCAGTCACTGTATCTGTTTTTTAATAAAAAAAAGTTTGGTGGGTAAAGTCCTTACTTTGTTTATCCTTTCTTTATTTATCTTTACTTTTTATTAACAGCCTGATTAAGCTGAAGCGGAAAATGGACATACAATTCATTGGTGCTAAAACTACTATTCCTGTAAGTATTCCTGTTTTAACTCATTATACAACCTCATTGATTCCATTTATGACTATATACTATCCCCGGAATTGTAAGCCCTCTTTAACTTTCCGCATGGCTTCAAGCAATGAACACAGCTTAAAACTGTCGTGCTTTTGCTGTATCACAGAACTATTAACTAAAATCTAGGCAACCGGTGGAGAAAAATACGCGTCGTGCATGCATAATGCAGAAAGAAAACAAATAACATTGAATCCCATCCATTGTATAATGGATGTTACTGTTTCTTCATTATTTGCCAAGGATGTACAGCCCAAAGTTTTAATTAAACGTGTACCTCAATATTATTCAACAGACGAAGACCGTATCTTACGGCAACAACAGGAGGTTTGAAGGACTTTGGAACATTCCAGCTGTCTGGACGAAAACCGCAAATCGAGAAACAGTCTTTGACGGGTGAGAATCAGTGTCTACTTAAAACTACACATCCATTTTGATTGAAAGTTAAATATATATATTTTTTCTAATTTTTAATTAAGTTTAATATACATGCATCCATTTAGGATGTGACCATTTCTGGGCATTTCCGTGTTGCATCTATTTATGCAAACGTCCCCATTTTGGACAATACAATGCATGTAGTTCATTTGTCCTGTATCATATAGGTTAGCCAACGAACAATATAGGAATTTGAATTATTACTGGATAAACGAAACAAGGGTTAATTAGAAATTAACCACATTTTAAACACCGGTGTGAATTAAATTACCGGTGTCGATGAAAGTATCGCATGCAAAGCACAGCATATATCTTTGGTAAGGTGACCTACGCGTAGGCTTTACTCGTTCAACTGACCCGTCTGAGAAATTCTACGAATTGTACTTAAAGATGCATGTTGGCGTTGGTATGGATCGTAATATAAATACCATTTATATGCACGTGTTTCAGATGGATGGAGCTGAGCAGAAGCCTCGTTATCGGTGTCATTGGCCTGCTGGGGGTCCGGTCCCGTAGCGGTCCGAAATCTGTGATATTTTAACGCCGAGTTACCAAAGTGCGACCCCAGAACCGGAAGTCATGAGAACAAAATATCCACGAGCCGTTAGCTTAATCATGCAAACTAGAGTCTAACTTTACATGTTATTGATAACTTGAAATCTTTGAAAATAATTCATTAATCGATTGATGCGGAACAGGCCATTAACGACCATCAGCCTTTTTAGCTGGTGGTTTTGCAAAAAAAAAAATAAATAAATAAACTTGTTGAATGATTTGACCAGTTGCCTGCAAACCACGAAATCACGTTTCAGTAAAACCAATACCATTAAGACGGATCGACACCAAGTGATTCTCCAGTATTCAGAAATACGAATAAAAAGTGAATATCCTGCTATATGTGATATGTGGCATAAAATACGTTGTGAAGTTGTGAACATCTTAATCGTCAGTATCGAATTCAACGGTTCAGATAAATTTCTCCAGTTATATATCAAGGAACTGACAAGATCGAATTTATGCTTATTGGCCTATCGGTAAATCTGTTGTAAGAATTAGTGTACAGGTTAATATCTTGCATTTATCCACCGATTCAATGCAAAAGAAGCAGAGCTCCTGAGAATTAGTTCTCATATGGATAAGCTATTATGTATCCCTGAATTTCAACACAAAACCTCGACCTATTTCCGTAAATATACATGTTATATACATATACAAGTTATGTCTATAGATTTTATCCAGTTTCAATAAAGCCAAATTTTTATGATGAACTTCATTATCTTGTTTCTAATATTCTCTATATTGTGATGCTTAAACGGATCAAACGGTTTCTCTCGCTCTAAACAAAAAAAGCGTGAAAGGGAACATCATTTTGTTTGTTTATTTGATTGTCGTCAAACGTAACACTCCTGAATTTTTCACTTTGATACCATGGTGGTCAGCTTTATGGGTACAAAGCGATAGAACTGTGTATGCAAATACAATTGGTTTTCCAATGAAAAAGGCGCTGTGAGTTCAAGTCCAGTTCATGCTCGCTTCCTCTCCGGTTGTAAGTGGGAAGGTCTGTCAGTAACCTGCAGACGGTCGTTGGTTAAAGCCCGGTTTCCTCCCACCATAATGCTGGCCGCCGTCGTATAAGTGAAATATTCTTGAGTACGGCTTAAAACACCAATCAAATAAATAAATAAATAATGAAAAATGCAACAAATCAGCTTTTTTATTTGATTCATGTTGATTGGAATACCCTATACCTGGGTTTGTATTTATTAAGCAAGTTAAGAGCCAAACTCAGAACAACTAAGAATTCAAATTGTAGTTGGTGTATTGTTCTATAGTAAAGATTAGTGTATAAATTTTAAAATTCCTAGAGCAAACCATTTTCATTGTAGCTGTGTTAGTATTTTTGACTTAAGTATTAAGGCGTTTGATAAAAATGGTCCCTGACTTGTGTACCAGAGCGATTTATGGATATAAAGGAAACTTGACAGAACTTGGAGGAGACGGCAAACCATCAATAGCTGGATTCGAACCCGTAACATCAATAACCAAGGGCTAGTAGTCCTACAGAATCTCCATGAGACGACTCGGCCAGCGACAGACCTCACTTCGGCTTAAATATGGAATTCTATATATATAATCGACATTACGTGGCAGGATTTGCTGATAGTTTTTAGAAAAATATAATGAGCGATAAAAATAAAAAAATTTAAAAGCCGTTTTCGCTTTGCTATACTTGGAATTACTTCTTCCAAGAGTTGCGAGTTCAAATCCGGTCTTGGACAGAGAGTTTGTTGATTTCCCCCTGTCACTATTCGTGTGACATTGGTAACAATACCTGGTAGACAATGCTCATGTGGCGTTTTATGCGCTCTGACGTTCGTTGAAGGCCACTCATCTTTCAACAATATGGTTCTTTACTTCTCTTGATTGGTGTTAACGGGGGCAACCAGTATTATTATAGGAAAAACAAGGTAGGTCATTGGGGAAAGCATGACCATCCGCAGGTTACTGGAAGTGCCTGCCACCAGAGAGGAAGACAGTATGAGTTGCGACAGCATTGGTTAGAAGATCCGGTGCCGTACTAGCACGCTTTCCACATGGTCACGGGGACCACCAAACCATCCCCGCCCCACCACATCCCAATATAGTGTGTGTATTTGTGCGTCACATGTTGGAAGCTCAGCTAAATTGACGAATATCGGTGGTTTACTTGTGTACCCCGGGTTTCCTCCATCCATAAAACTGACCAGAATCGTATCGGATTTATTTATTTGTTTATTTGATTGGTGTCTTACGCCGCAGTCAAGGATGTTTCGCTTATACGACGGCGGACAGCATTACGGTGGGAGAAAACCGGGCTTTAACCAACGACCGTCTGCAGGTTGCTGGAAAACCTTCCCACGTACAGACATCGTATAAGAGAACAAATGATGAGTGTATGGCGTACAAATATGAAATAAATAAATAAATAAATATACACGCCCAAATGGTTGGATTTGAATCAAGATATACTATATTGCTTATGTTATAGTTGTATATATGCCAGAGTATGAATAGTAATCAGAAAAAAATGTAGAAAAAAAACAAATTTAAGATAAAATCACTCACACTGCATGTGTGGAAAAACTCCAAAAAAATTGAAAAACAAATAATAAAGAAAACACCCCCCCCCAAAAAAAACAACAACAACAACAACAAAAAACATGCAATGCCCATCCAGTCACTTCTCATTTGATGTACTTTCTTAATTCTATGAAATAATTTATGTTGAACCTTCATTTGGAAATTGGTCTTAAGATTATTGACGCGGAATGTTCGATGTATATGGTTTACCACTGTTTGATATACACAAATGTCTTATATGGCGTCTAGACTTATTGCTTATATTGATATATATGGCTATGGATAAGCCACTGACCATTGATAAGTTAACAACGAACATCGTGGGACACGTATACATATTCACATCACAATGGCGGAAGACAAATTGTCTTAAACAACTTTATACTGCGCAAGCAGTGACCGTCGACCGTTTATTGTCATACACATAAAAACAGTTGTGCTGAAATCTAACTTGTGTTATGTTCATTCAACACAGAAATGTGTTACCCCAACACAAACATATATTAGATAAATGTGAAGTATACATTTTTTCGTTACATAATAATCAAACACACACTTGGGTTGAACCAAAATGAGGTAAGTTATGCATATCGAACATAACTTATTTAACATAACTTGTGTTGTCACAGTAAACACTATTTTGCACAAATATTGTTCTATAGCGTCTTATGTTTAGTTCTTTCAACACAAGATAAGGGTTGTTAATTCAACACAAGATAGAGTTGTTCAAATATGACACAAAACTTTTCTTGTGTGCACCGATTCTCCACAGTGAGGGTAGAAGAATGCACAAATTCCCTGTCCGAGGCCGAGGTTATCCCAATATACTTGCATGCATGGTGTGTCCTATTGAGTGATTGAAAAACATGCGTCTTAAATTAATCGCTCGGCCACGACTCACTCCTGGTATACGAGTATGTTAAAGAGAGATGGGTGATATAATTGAATCCGCTGCATGGAATGAACTGTTTTCTTCAGTTTTCTTTAAAAGTCAGCTTTTATTTATTTATTTACTGATTGGTGTTTTTACGCCGTACTCAAGACCACTTCACTTATACGACGGCCGTCAGCATTATGGTGGGTGGAAACCGGGCAGAGCCTGGGGGAAACCCACGACCATCCGCAGGTTGTTGACAGGCCTTTCCACATACAGCCGGAGAGGAACCCAGCATGAGCAGGACTTGAACTCACAGCGACCGCATTGGTGAAAGACTCCTGGGTAGTCAGCTTTTAATAACTTCGGATATCAAATTATTTTCTTCAATGGATAAACGCCTATATCTAGCCATAGTTCATACCTTTTTTTATCATTAGTAAAGATGATAATTAGTCGCGCCTTGTGCAAGGAAACGTGTTCTATATAAGCCATGACACAGTAACACTCAAAGTAAGTCTGAATCAAACAAAAGGACAAAATGTAAGTACAGAAATTATGAAAGAAAAGATATGTTGTTTCTTATAAATGAACATGTATCACCTAAATATTTTATAAAGCAAGGGTCTTATTTGGGTTGGCTGTGGTCTTACGTCAGAAGGTTATCCTGGCGCAAAACATGCAGCAAATAAATTAACGTAAATAACTCTAAGGATCTTGGTTATATATCTGTTAATTTATGCAGGAAGTTTTTCATATGGTTGTTGTCTATCGCCGTGTCGTGGGTAGGGTTTGAATGAGCGCCTTGCTCCTGTAGCAACTGAAAAGCAAGCACCATAACCACTAGGCCACGGCCCGCTCCTGTTTGGTGAAAAAATACACACACACACACACCAGACACACACACGTGTATATAACTTACCATAGCACAACTTTATACAGGAATATCACAAGCGAATTCTCCAAGAAGTGAATATGATCGATGACAAGATACTTTCAGGAGGACAAAAAAAAATTAAATAAATAAGAAAAAAAAAGAAAAAAAAACACTGAGGAATATCACGATTGTCTTTTAAAAAAAAAACCCGTCTATGGATATAATCTTGATGTGATTGCTGTGTCTGTAGTCATAGGCCTAGACTATCGAAGGCCGGTTGTAAATGGGAGATCGACGATAACTCAGGCTTTACAAAGCCTTCGTCCCTGCGGCTGAGGGCCATGCATTGTCGAGCGTGGAAATTGATACCGATTCAATTTTAACACTTGCTTGCCCATGGATTGGTTAAAGCTATGGATGTATCACCGGTGTCACGGAAATCAAATCCAAGCGATTGAAGACACGATTTTTTTTATCGCCGGTGGCAATTCCAGATGAGTTTTATTTTCATGCCGTCCGATTTCAAAACAATCAAACCCACTGTGGGCCAACAAGAATGGTCTTTGTCAACGAAAATGAACTGCGGTGAATTTCCCGGAGGTGTCTATACTCTCGTACGTGCTTCACTTATCCTCAGCTGATATAGTTTCATTACCTCATCGCCGTGAAATATTATATACTACTTTAGTCCCTAAATTGAGGTGTTTAAATCAACCTTAACACTGATAGGACTCGCTCTTTGTGGTTTAACATTTTTGCAGGAACACATTCTCATCTTGCCTAATGGTTTGGCATAACACCACTATTATTAACTCTTTCTAAAGCTATGCGCTTGAGTTAATAAGGCCACCAGAGGAAAAGAAAAATATTTCACGGCTAAAGTTGGAATTTTGACACAAAAGTGTTCAAGAATTACCGATTTCCATGTATCTCTCCCATCACCTCTTCCCTCCCGAAAAAAAAAAAACTTCATAAGAACTTTCTGAGAGATCTTTTAGGACATACCAGTACCCAAACATATCTCAAAGATTTCTGTCCGTCAAGTCACAACGTGCTATAAACTGTGGCTGAGGGCACGTAAGCCGGAGCACGGGTAAAATTCAGAGCCAGTTCATGTCTATATACAAGATTTTAAAATCGGCTTCACTTTGGCATTTCCTTGACTTACTGATTGGGGCTCGCGCAACAGAACGAGAGAGAGTAAATACCGGTCGACACGGTCTCAGTATACTAATTGCATTTTCCGAATGGTTTTATTTATTCAATTGCTGTTTAACGCCGTGCTCAAGAATTTTTCACTAATATAAGGGTGTTTAGGTTTATGGGTGAAGGAAATTTTGAGTGCCGGGAATAACCCTCCCACCTTGCAGTCCTGCATTTTCGGAACGGTTTTATTTATTTAATTTATTGGCGTTTGACGCCGTGCTAAAGAATTTTCTCTTATAATACGGTGAAGTTTATGGGTGGAGGAAACTGGAGGGCGCAGCGCAAATCTCTGACCTTTGCGAGATCTAACAGTCCATATCAAATTTCCACCTGAGGTCAAAAAGAAATCTGTCTTTAGAAAGAAACCTGTCATTAGAGACACGATCAAGAAAACATGAAAATGGTAGAAATCGAATTTGATAATATAAAGCTGAAAATGGAAGGCCATTTTGTTCCCACGGGCCGTGCATGTTTCTTGAAAGCCAAACTGCACCTTGTTCTTCAAGCCAGTCAGCGCGTTGTCCTGGTGTTGTACAAGACATTGCATCTCGTCTTCAAGTCAAAGCCTGCACGCTTTTTGTGCTACCGAACACTGCATCTAATCTTCAACTTAAAGTCCGCACTTATAGTCTTTGTGCTACCGAACACTGCATTTCTAGTCCAGTGAAAGTCCGCACGTATTGTCTATGTGCTACCGAACGCTGCATCTTATCAAGTGAAAGTCCGCACGTATACTTAGTCTTTGTGCTACCGAACACTGTATCTTGTCTTCAAGTGAGTCCGCACGTATAGTCTTTGTGCTACCGAACACTGCATCTTGTCTTTAAGTGAAAGTCCGCACGTGTATAGTCTTTGTGCTACCGAAAACTGCATATCTAGTCTTCAAGCCAAAGTCCGCACGTATAATCTTTGTGCTACCCAAAAATGCATTTAGTGTTCAAGGCAAAGTCCGCACGTTGTTTTTGTGGTACAGAACAGTGCATCTTGTCTCCATGCCAAATTCCGCATGTTTTCCGCTCTACCGACCAGGCCAGTCCATTTTGTCCTCAAGCCAAAGGCCACATGTATCGCCTTTGTACTACCGAACTGTACATCTCATCTTAAAGCCACCGTTCGCACGTTTTTTGTGCAGCCGATCATTGTATTTTGTCTTCAAATCATACATAGCCCGCACATGGTGTTTTTGGTACAAAACATAGCCTCTTGTCAAGCCGAAATTCGCACGTATAGTCTTTGAGCTACTGGTATATATCTGGTCACCCAAAAGTCAATGCGTCATTTAGGCGACCGCATATATGTCGCCCAAATGACACATTACCTTGTGCACAAACATTTTGTGCATTTAGGCGACCACATCTGTATATGTCGCCCAAATAATAAATTTTCATGTGATATTTTAGCTATTACAAGACCTTGTATTTAGGTTGTAATGTCGCCCAAATGACAAATTTTCATACATTTTAAGACAATGTTGTATATATCAAAGTTGTTAGAAATATAGGATTCCCATAAACACGAAGAACCTTTGGAGAGAAATGTGTACCTTTTTAAAAGACCCATGTAGATTTTCTGAAGCCACCACTTATTTGGAGTGGTAATCTACCCTTCTTGTAAAGATGTATTCCCAACTATGCCAATTTTCACACATTTTAAGACAATGTTTTATATATCAAGGTTGTTAGAAATATAGGATTCCCATAAACACCAAGAATGGTCGCCCAAGTACACAATATACACTTTATACACAGTCATTCATACGACCATATATAAAAGAATGTCGTGTATGACTACATTTGGTTGACCAGTGTTTACACACCGTCACTCAGACGACCATATATAAGATTATGTCACATATGTCTGCCTTTGGTCAACCTGTGTTTACACGGCGTCATTCAGACGACCGCATATAACAGAATGAGGGTGAGGGTGCAATCCTCTGATCCAGAGAAATCTATAATTTTTTGTATTTATTAATAATAATTTTTTTGATGGTTAGTTTACGTCATATTAAAGGAAATTTCATAATATTTAAAAAAAATCAACCTTTTGCTAGTAACTGACATGTCACAGTTCTGGAAGGCAGGCTAACTAGTTGTAAGACCATACACAAGATAGGGGCGCCTATTACTAATGGCCTCCCAGCTCCATGGGCAGTGGATTTTGATTTTTGATTGCTGTTAAAACATCAAACTCAAGAATACTTCAATTATTAGATGGCGGCCAGATTTTATTGGCGAAGGAAAGCAGAGTGGCCACAGTAAACCATCAACCTAGTAACTGGCAAACTCTCCCACATCTGACATATACTCATAGGAGGAAACTTGTAACTTCTCCCGATATGAGTGTATCTCACAGTGGTGGAAGGCTGGAGGCGTGCAGTGAGCTCTTCCTGTAACACCATATACAACTATTTCCTGTTGACACCAAGGCCCCACAAACAACTGAACAAGGGTAACATTGAAAGTTTCCTGTTCGAGAGTGGGATTGAACCCACGTCTGGTGTAACCTATGACTGAACAAGAATACGGAAGACTTATATTAATGGTGAAAAATCACGATTCGGACCATTACCCAAAAAAAAACAACACAGGCACGGAGTGTGTACAAAGTTCATCCTATCTTAAATGCTCACAATTCATGGTAATTTTCATGTGACATGTGAGGTTTTTTAATGGTGTCTGTGCCACATTTAGTGTATTTCACTTTAGTGCAGTCAATGGTTAAAATTATGAATTGAAAAGACTAAGTAATGTTGTGGAATACAGCACAACATCTGGAGCTAAACCTGGTTATGTTATAGGACTCTCATCTAAACCATCAACTAATTCAACAATCTGCTATTAATTAACACATTCTACTCAGCATTTTTACATAAAATTTAATTACACTTCTACACACATTACTGCAAAACATTTTTCAACCAGCCACACAATTTATTTTTGTCTGCGGACACCAAGCTGTAAATCCATAACGACCTGCATAATCTCCTACATGCTTCGCTGACCTTTATTTTCAACCTCGTGCAGAAACAGAGTAGAAATGGAAGTCCCACTACGCAAGCTCAAACTCTACATAACCTCTGAATGAAAATGACTGATATTTGTCTTGTTTCTTTAAAAATTGTGCCCAGCTGTCACGAAATACATGTAAAGACTGGACTATGGCAATGGGTCTCTATTTTCACTATACACAACTACTCTGTAATCTCTTCTTAATCTCATCAACATTACTCGTCAAATAATCAGTTTCCTTGATTTACTATAATAATATTATTATAATATAAATATTCATTCAGAAAGATATTTCATATTGTGATTTAGAATCACAGAATGAGACTACATATTATTCTGCCACATACATGCAGTGGCAACTAAATGACATACCACACAGCAAACAAAAGAAATAACCTATTTAAATCAGACCACAGTTCACAATGTTACAGAGAGCATCTACTTAATTTATTATAATTCATAAAATTTTAATGAATTAATGAATTTAATGATAAATTAATGACAAGAACAAACAAAAACAGGCTGTGGTATAAACGTGATCATAAAGTTTCAAAACCTGAGTTAAAAAACCATATCTCTTTGTATTTATGAGAAATAACTGAGACATCGAAGTTCAAATTAAGTGAACACACACACTCCCAGAAAGTCTTAAGTACTGCCACCATGATGTGAGATGAGCCAAGCAAATTCTAAATTTTAACCAAAAATGCGCAGCTTGTTTGTACAAGTCAGAAAGGCCAGTATAGTGAAGCTTTGTGAACTTAATGACTGGGTTAACTACAAAAAGTTATATTTAAACAGAAGTATTTTATGGTGACTTCAGTCAGGTGATATGGAGACCGTATTGGATTTTATTTAAAACCTTTAAGTGTACCCTACTTTTAACTTCTTACCTGATTTTGCTCAAATTTAAAACACAGACACTACAGACCTGATACAAAAAGACCCTGGAAGCAGATCTGTGAATTTCGAAAATTCTTAGCATTGAGTTTTTGTTTGAAAACAGTTTTTCTCTATTGCTATACTGGCTTTATGGAGATCAAATTTAGAAATTAAACCTCCTAGGGGTATGTAATTTGCGACATTCATTCTAAATTTTTGATCTTAGTTTTTACAAAAAGTTATATCTTTAAATTTGACCTCAGTTTTTAAAAGAAATGATAACTTTTTCCCTTAATGTGATTCAAATCACCCGTCACTGGGACCTCAACTCTTCAGACTATATCTTGGATAAGTTTTAATCTGACATGATTTAAATTTACACCAAATTATGAACAACTGTTACAACTTAATTTCACTCACTGACACAGTTGAATTATAACAAACAGTTTTCCTGGTAGAACTGTTTAAAGTTGTCAAAAATTAACATGGCCCTTTGAAGCTAATAATAGGACCTATGATAGGAATGCTGATGACAACTATCACTGTAGGCTCCAGGGGAGGAGTAAGTGGTATCCAGAGTTGAAAAATTCTAAAATCACAATTTCTCAAAATGTTACTGTTAATGTTCATGTGGACTCTTCTGCACTTTCTTTGGATTCAGTCTAACACATGTTAAAAGTTTACACTTCTTAACCTCCTCTTTGCCTTTGCTCTGTGCTTATATTTCTCATTCATAACATTGGCTTGATGGTTTGACAGGAAATATGAGACAAACTTGGATTATCCTACAGAAAGGCCTCTATTTCTCTCTTCTTTATAATTGTCACCCATATAACACTCAAGTGAGCCTTCACAATCCCTTCTTCACTTTCCTTCCATCTATGATAAGCTCAGTCTCTTGGATGATAAGCTCGGTCTGTTGGACAAAAAGAAATCAACTTAACTATTACAAAACATACACACAAAATAAAAGTGAAAAGTTAAGTGGGCTCATATAATATCTGCTACTGTAAGCTATCTATAAAACAAGTTTCAGTTTCAAGCACAAAGCTTTCCTATTAAAACCAGACATGCTAGAACCAGAATTGAGTGGCCACACTTAATCCCATCAGCATTAAGTAATAGGGCGAACAGCAACCTGCGGATGGTCGTGGGCTTCCCCCGGGTTCTGCCTGGTTTCCTCCCACCAATAATGCTGGCCGCTGTTGTATAAGTGAAATATTCTTGAGTACGGCGTAAAACACCAATCAGATAGATAAATAAATAAATTAATTAAGTAATACAGCTGTGTGCAAACCCTACAAACGCTACATGTCTAGTGCTTCGGTCAAGTCTTCAGGAGACACACAAAAAAAAATTACAGATTTTATTCTATCGCCTAAAAGATAAATGTTCAAGCAGTTATATAATGGATATACAGGATGCCATAAAAACAAGAAATTTAATCAATACAAACTCCATTTAAATAGGGTGTTGGTTCACTCCCAACTGAACACATATCCAAAATCTGAAGTGCCTATCTCAAATACTTTTGCTTCTATGGTGAGGAAGTACGTCATATGGCTACTATAGAGTTAGTTGCCATAGAAACCAGAAATTTAATCGAAAATACCCCAATCTATAAGAACAGAAAACAGTAGGCCAGTGTATATATGCATCTGTCAAATGTGAAGTCACCCGATCAATGTGTGCCTTCAGTCAAGCCCAACAGAGTGCTCGCATGACACGAAACTGTACTTCTGATTTCTTTAATTTGGCGTATACCATATACTCATAGGAATTTAAAATTAATATATCCCCTAAAGACCTCAGAAGCATGTTATACACAGTTGCTGTTGTGCATAACCTTAACTGCAATTCCTCTTTTAAAATAACACTCACAGGTTATGATATCTGTACTATTAAAAAGGAGGTGTTGGATCACCCAAATAGAACGCATATCTAAAATTTGATGTGCCTGGCTTGAGCGGTTTCGCTATTGCAACCTGAATAGATGGACAAACTGACGGACAGACATTCGTGCCAATGAGATAAAGAGGCAATGAAAAAAGAAACATTTTCTTAATCTTAAAGTGAACTGCATATTTTTGCTTTGAGACTTAAATAGAATATTAGTTACAGGGTTGCTCAGGGAAAGTATATGAAAATATATGGTGTTATTAGCTGTTAAGCTGTGTCTACAGCTGTCTGAGAGGTAGCTTCAGAAAAATGCCCCAACCCCACCCCCTTCAAAATGTAGGTCTGTAACTCAATGATGGTGTTTTTAGTTCTTAATTATATAAAAGTTGCAAACAAAACTCATCTAGGTACATGCAGTTGGGTAACATTACAGCTGCACTATAAAATAAATACAATTTGTACAGAGTACAACATACATATGCTATCACCATGAATGCTTTGAAACAAACTGTTCTTTCATCACCTGAAACCTGTGGACAGTCACATTTCTGTCTTCTTTACTGTCAGCACATGGACTACAAGCCTCAATAATAATCTCACTTGTGAATTTGGTACCGGCAATGGTCAGAAACAACATTTCCAAAAATGTTCCATGTTTAACTATGACCCACACAATGTTCAGAACAAATATTAAAGCACTCCTTAAACCACTACCTTTACATAAAGCAAACATGAATGTGGAAACAACTACATTGTGCTGTCATAGATAACGGCCAGATGTATGTTCACCACACGATCATGGATACACAGTAATTGCCAGATTTCACTTGTGGAGTACATGTACCCATTGGTGTACTTACCACTATCACTAGATTCAGCAGGTTAAGACTCTTCCACTTGTTGCTTATGCAGTCTTCTCTGTAAGGTCTCTGACCTCTACAAAAACATGAAAATTTGGTACACAGCGTGGGAAAAGCATGGGAAAGTAGAAACCTGTAGACAAAATATAATTCTGATCTTTTACATACAGCCAAACTGTTCACTGTTTTACTGATAAATTCCTGAGGGAGTTTATCTGCTTCAAAGGGACAGAAAAGAAACAGAACAGAAAAGTAATTGCATTGTTGTACATTCCCCTGTAACTGAATGTAATGAAAAGTGCAGATTAAAGTAATGTACGTGTATCCTCAGCAATATCTAGGAATACATGCTAATATAAAAACACTCACCTTTCTGACGTTGATGGGATGCATCCAAATGTTTCCTTGTCTCCATATTGCAGTTGTCTTCTGAATGAAAAATAATACAGTGTCATTTTAATCTTTGCATTTGATACTGAGTTAATTCCTTAAGCTTAGAAGCAAGTTTTTCAATGTCTATTATTTCACATACTCTGAAAATACAACTGTGTACCAGTGGTACACACTAGTGTGTCACATATGTACATCCACATTATTTTGTTTATCAGTGCCACACAATTTTAAAGTTGAAAGTACACAAGTCTGTGGATGTGTACATTTGTATATCGTTGTTTTGGAGAGTAAGAGGGAAAATACAGAAAAGTAAAACACTGATCTTCTTAGGACCATAAGTTTTAGTATAAGTGTCTCACAGGTAAATAAGGAATCCAATAAAACTGATGAATGTCCACTGAAACAGGTACAGGATGTAAGGAAGGCCAAATGCTTCCATGAAATTTATCAGTCAAAATATAAAATGTACCTTCTTTTAGTTTGAGACTCATTTATAGCAGCTTTATTTCATGGGGAGTAACGTATGAGAGACTACTGGTCATTCAGTGACAGTTGTCCAATGGCACATGAAGTCAGAGGGAACTGTATTAGCTTACCTTAGACACTTGCTATCACCTCTGTGATGTAATATTCAACATAGTGGTGACCTGTGCATAACTCAATGCTATGTAAACCCTATTAGTTTATTAGCATTGTTTATAAAGCTATTTAATTCCCAGCTAGGGGTCCAACATGTACTTTAGAAGATATTCTCTGCACTTAACAGCATTAACCACAGCATTAACAGAATGACATGAGGAAATGCACTGCTTTTAGTTGCCGAACTTACCATTCCGCTTTTCCACTGAAAGTAAAAAAATACAGCTAGGACCCCACATTCTTGTCTGTGGAATACAGTTTTCCCTTTCCACAGCGTCCCTTTCTGTCAGCCTTTCAAACACATACTACAAAAGGAAATCTCCTTTGCAGAATTCAATTGATGTGAACACTCCTCCATTGCCTGAAATATTAAACAAAGACCTTCAGAAAACACAGAAGCCAAACCTGATGTAAATCTTTATAACTTATTTCAAACATTCACAGTATGTCACTGAATAAGATTACACTGCTTCAGATCTGCTAACCTTTTTTCTCTGGATGATCTTTTTATTTGATTCTTGTACAATGTGGCTTGCTCTACCTAAGAATGTTTCACTTACACCAGTGTAGTATCTCTTACATGTGTTGGCTTTGAATACCTAAAATTGTATTCACTTATATCATGTACAAATATTTCTGAGTATTGTTAATGCAAAACATGACTTAAAAATCTTCAATGACCAGTTCAGATTGGATGTTATGCTGAGGTCACCATATCCTGCCCAGGCAAACACATACATCACACTTGCTCACTAAAGATCAATGTCAATATATTTGTAAAACCTGGTCAAAATTCAACACACTTCATCACCTTGCCCATCTGGTATATATCTGGGATACAAATCATGCCCATATGCACAACAGGTGTTACAGACAAAACAACATTACCTCCCTCTAAATTAGCTGAGACGTCCAAGTATAAAATCTGGCCATCAATGAATAATTTTTGCTTAACACCACATTAAGCATGACTTCAGCCATATGACATCTGTAATCGGATAAAAGCTGTGAAGGTGGAAACCAATTTACATACTGTGAAAACTTAAATGACATTTTCCTCCATTTTTATTATTTAATCGTAAATAAAACAAACACACTGTAACATAATATTAAAAATAAAAACAAAGCACAACTCACCTTTAAACTGATTGATAAATTTGACTTCCAGTCCATCTTTATCAAGGACATAATTTATATAAAAAATACAATCCTCCATTGGATTTGCCTTCCTCCTCCTGCTCAGTCACTGTTTGAAATAAAAATTAATAAATTATATGAAGTACCCTTGGTATGTACTAAGTTTTTAATAATACACATGGTTATAATAACTACGTAACAGGAAACCAAAGTACGGTAAAATAAGAAATTCCAAAACACTGATAAGAATTATATGTTTTAAGAGTTTTTACATTGATTTAGCAATGTAACAAGGTCTCAAATTAGTTCATCAAATATGAAGCCTAATTTTAATCACCACTGAAATAACCCTATGTTCAGGATAGATTTTCAGCAGGCTTGAAAAGGTTGCACTATTGATAACAATCATCAACCAATGTATTTCCTCGAAATCTAGCTCGTAACAACAATACATCTACATAGATGTAGGTAAAATCTTCAACAAGTACAATGACCAGAACATCACAAAACTCACTCATGTTTTGTAATTTATCACACTTAAGTGATGCTCCAAGTCTGAAAGCATAACTGCAATCAAACATGACAAAAAAAAAAAAAACCAACAAAAAAACAAAGAAAAAATATGTTTTAAACATGTCGTCATTTAAAACATATTTTAGAATAAGTACTTCATGCGACAAAAAGGCATATTAAACTTTAATATATATAAACAGAGCACAATCTGGATCTTCATTTCATTTGATTTTGATTGTGTCCTAATGTCATACTCAAGAACATTCCACTTATATGATGATGGCCGGATTTTACTGGTGGAGGAAAGCTGGGGTAAACCACCACAGTTTGGCGAGTTATTGGTGAACTTACCCACAAGAGATATAACCTTGTATAAAGAATCATATAACTCCTCCCGATACGAACGTACTAATATGTCAGTGGTGGAAGGCTCGATATGTGAAACAGTCGATCTTCCTGTAATACTACACATGAGAGAGCGCCCCCTAGGCTTATCACCTATTGCCACCACGACCCCACAAACAATGGAAACGGGGGAACCTCTGAAGTTCTGTGTCCGAGAATGGGATTGAAGCCACAACTCATGTGACCAACTAAAAGACTAGCACCTTAACCAAGCAGCCAGGGCCCACTCCTCAACTGAGATCTTGAAATGACTAATGAAATGTTCATTATGTGTAACATTAATAGTGTGGTTTGCAAATATTTACCATTTTTTCCATCTGCTGAACATCTTTCAATCTACAAACAAAAAGTTCTTTTCATTCTAGACCAGAAATGACAACAAATTTATGCAGGATTCCCTGCCATTGTATTAATGATTTTCATGTGCAGCAAATACATGAAAGTCAAACCATCATCCACCATTAATTTTCAGTCAACATTATAAGTCATATCTGCTGCCATTTCTGGAAATATGTACACTAAACAAAACACCCTAAAAAAAACATTGTACTAAAAGAGGTTAGGTGGCTGGGGACAACAGTGGTGAATATGCATCATTTTGTAGAATCATTTACCCCTATTGGCTTGTTTCTTTTTCTGTTGGCAGAATTACTTCGACTTTCATGTGGCTGTTAATGGTTGTAGGGAACAGGTTGCTGTCTCTATAATTCATTCATGTCATTGTCTTTTCATGCCTAGCACTGAAAATGCGATTGCTAGGTTGGCAACCCACAAATGGAATAGTTCCCCAGAAATTGATTAATTGATTGAGTAACCTTATATAACGAATTTTCATGCTAGGGAACCGAAAGACAATGGCATCGCATGAATGAAATGCGGAGACAGCAACTATTTTCCTACAAACTCCCATGTGCTAGTTTTACCAAGCACTCTCGGCGACTTTTAGCTTGTTGTTGTTGTGACGTCGCGGGAATGCGATTCGCTGATTGTGAAGCAATTAACCGCTTAACTGTCTATATTAAAACAAGTACACTTGTTCCCAATTTGTAAAAAGCTTTACAATCACTCGGTTTTCAAACAATTTTAAGTAGTTATACAGAGTAACACTTAAGGCTTACCTAAGATCATTCTTTCTCGATCCAAACTCTTCCGCAACTCTAAGACAGACTCGTATATTGTGCACCGCGTCATTAAACCTGGCTGTTGCAACCTACGAGACAGCCTCGTGACAGCATTGCCAATCATCTTTGTACGGTGCCGTGTTTTACCCCCCATAACGTATATACGTTAATAAAAACTTAGGCAAGGGACTTTCTCGGCTAAAAGCCAGTAACAGTATGGAGCATAAAAAATGGCATAACCAGGCATGTTATTGTCCACATATACATGAGAAGTCCAGTGAAAGACAAGAAGTTTTAGTGGTCGTCTAAATGTCATCTTCTTACCATAGGCCAGATATACACCACTCATTTTAGAAGTGAATAAAACTGGATGCAAACAGAAGGTAAGACGTGAAAGGGTGGCATCTTAAGCTGACCAACACTGACAGTCTTCTAAATCATTCAGAATTGGACCTGGCTTTACAAATCATAAGGACAAACATTTTGGCAGTGGTCGCCCTAATGAAAAGGGTCGCCTCTATGACACTTTGTTGCAAGTGTTACATCTATGATCTCCATCTTCAACAGTCCACACATGGACCAATCAGCAGTCATTGCGTATAATTAGTGAAGCAATTAACACTTGACACACTCCAACACATGAATAGCATGCCTTTGAGCGTATTATGTAATAATGCTGATCATGCGATTGTGCAGGCATTGAAGCATGTACCGGTATATTTAGGGCCGTTACTGAGCAAGCGGCTATGGGCTTCCCCAAAGAGGACGAGGCCTATACCAACCCTTTATCAATGGCGACACGTGCTGGACTCTTCGGCTCAGCTGCTATTTTATACGCAATTGACCATGCAGCCCTGGGATCTGTTTCCCAAAGTCATTTTGTACTGAAGTCCAAACGTTCAATCTTCTTGCCAAAGCAAAACATTTGAAACTGGGTGTTCAAATTTGGTTGATATTGTTCTACGCATGTGTCATGCACAGCATATAGAATCTGCATTCAGTTTTAAAATTTTACCTATATTTGACACGTGCATTTAATGCTTTAGTTTAGATTACAATGTTAGGCTATTTTAGGTGCATTAAAATCGTAAGACTTTATTCAGCTTAAGCATTTCTGCTTCTTGCAAAAACATTAGCTGCAGGTCCATACCTGTAGACTACTTCGTAAGATCGAGGAAAGATCTATGCATGCTCCATGGGCCCATGCAACCAGTTTTCTCAACCTGACCACCGTTGTGCAAGTGCAATACTCTGCCGTGTGGAATAAAAAGCAAGCAGACAAACAACTGATAAACATATAAACAATCATAAAGAATAGTCAAAAATGTGGGCTACTCGATGAGGAAGAAGCGATTTCGTTGCGCTCTATAGCTATAAAGGTTGTCTCCCTTCCATCAACGTGTACCGGCAGATGTGCGTGTGTGCACATCATACGTTTCATGTAAATGTATCTCCAAAAATTAAGGCACAAAAACTCCGTATAAAATGGTTTTCAATCAATGACACCCCCTTTCCTTTTTTAAATACAAAGGTCGAAATTTAAATACATAAGGGTTTAAGATAAAATTAAGAAGTATGTTTAATGCAACATTGAATAAAAATTATGATTGTCTTTAAACGCATTAAAATACTATAAGCAATGTAGAGTGTACTTATATTCCTTAGTGGTTATTTATTTGTTAAATTATAAATCATTTTAACATCTTGAGACGCATATGCACATGTGGCTGTTGCATCTATATAGGGCAACAAGAGCCTCTGGCAAAATATGGGCACAACGTCTTACGCCCTGAACACGTGTTTGAGGATATTATTCTGGACAAAGAAACGAGAACTTAAAAGTCTCCTTGTGCAATCAATGAGAAAAGTTCCCGTCACAATGTCTCATGCTTTTCCGAAAGTTCTTATGTGGTGCTTGTAGAAGTCATTCAAGGGTCATAGAGGAAATAAACTATCATGTTATTGCTGATGGTATCAAAATGGGGTCAGGAGGTCTTCTTAACATATTCATGAGCCGTGAACTTTGACATCCAAGAAAGCGTGTAGTACAGTGTTCTGTGGCTCAAGCAAACTTTCTATGAAACAGTGACAGTTTATTGAAACTCTGTTTATCCGAGATAAGGCGTAAGGATAGGTACCAAAGTAGTGGCAAGAGATCAGGGTAAGTATTCTTTCGATACTGGCCTTTTTAATTGTTTCAGCAACCTAGAAGCGGGTCGTTGAAGCTCAAGAGACGTTTTTGTGTTTGGACCGCAACACCGCATAGGAAACAAAAATGGCCGACCAAAACCGCAGTCTGCGAAGAAAGGGCCAAGTTTTTGTATCTAACTCGCTCCACTCTGACCTTGCAGCCTCCACATTTCATCGTTATCAACGACTACTTCCTCTCAGATTACCACTACGACTCTTTCGTTTCACTGAAGTTAGAAAAACGCGTTAAAACGTTGGGGATGTCGTTAGCACAACAATGATAACCCTGTGTTGATGTTGAATGAGTGTATGAATTCCACAGCAGAACTGTTGGTATGAGGCTTCCGTGCCGGAATTATGACTTGGGCATAGGGTGGATAGAAATTTGATCGAAGTGTTGCATGTCAGAACAGTTTAATAAATATTATGATGCTGTCAATGGAATATAATAGCCTTTGTTTACATTTTTTTTAACACGGTGCCCCAAGAAAAAAAGGAGGCAAAACGCGATGAACACATAGATGTACTCAAAATTCTTACTGGAAGAGTAATAATAGTTAAATCTTTGATTCTGCCATTTAGGATATGGATATAGCCGGAGACCTCGGCCTAAGGGTTGCTTGTATGTACCGAAATGTGGGGACTGCTTGGCACCCTTAGCCCGAGAGTTATGTGGACCCAATTCAGGTATAATTCTTACAAAGAGCTACTCTCGTTCATTTCCGTTGCATGCTCATTCGATTTGTCCTGACTACATATATAGCACGGCAATTCTGAAAGCTAAAATGTTTACGCACATTTTGCCGCAATCACGACTTGCCTTTACATCACCATTGTCCTTTAAATCTTAGCCGAAGTCGAAAATGGGCTCATATTTAAAATGTTTTAAATTTGAACATTTTTAAACACTGGTTCAACGAGGCTCGCGTGTGCAGCAGCGGTTGACTTTTCGGTGAAATTTAGGAATAGAACGGTTGCCAAAGACAAGCCCCCTATTTTACTGCAAACTTAATTTTGACAGTTCGCACAAATTGTGGGGTCCGTCATTCTCCTCCATAGCCTTCAGACAATTCCAAATTCGCACCTCCGCAGTAACATGGCTTTCTGTCTGTCAAAACTGACAGCCAGCTGATCAAAACATAGAGACGTATGAAAGATCAAACACACAAGCACGTCGAACAACAACCCGATTTATTAGGTCACATTGTTGACACAGCATGTGAGTGTAAGTCACAGCTGTGAATTATCTTGAATTTACCGGCCGTAAAGGCTACAGAATGTGGCAAAAATTGACAGAGGAACAGAGAGATACTTATTCTTTAACATCTTACTTGTTTGAATTAAATTCGCATGCTAGTGCAGTACAGGGATTCTTTAGCCTCTCATTCCTTGTGAGTTCAAGTCCAGCTCGTACTGGCTATGTCTCCAGTCGTACGTGAGGTGGGAAGGTCTGTCAGCCAACTGCTGCTGGTTTCAGCATCGTTCCCTTGGCCGTAGAGCTGGATGCCATCATATAAGTGAAATATTTCAGGCTACGACGAAAACACCAGTCGAATAAATTAATGAAATAATTTTAAGCCATAGTCCTGACGTTATTGCACAAATTTGGATTCCCTGCATGTTGCCTAAAAGATTGCTAGGCTAACCATTCAAAAATTTAATGGTTCAGTTTTGGACAAGGATAGGCTTCTTAACTTTTCTAGGATGTGTAAGGACGGTTGAAGCAGTCAGTTCAAATCTGATGCCGTATCCTGTGTGATCAGATATCAGTTACTCCTAACAGTCAAAACTTTGACTTATTCCCAACCTGTATAAATGGCAATGGTTTTACTGGTTTTACTGGTTGATAAGGTTTATGTTTCCTTGGGGCAGTTTGACTTTCAGGACCATTTGTCCTGCCTCATTAAATATGATGCACACAGAAGAATTCACTCGTTTCTCACCAAAGGTTGGTAGTTTACTCAGGGCATTGTTGTTTCCTGCACTCAGAACTAGCCACCATCATATAACAGTCAAATAAATAGATCTCCATTGAGCATGTGTATGCTGCATAGAAGGAGAAAAAAATGCTTCCTGCCATTGTATAAGGGAAATATTCTTGAGTACGGCGTAAAACACCAAACACGTTGTGTTCAGAGCCTGATTGTTCAAAACTGTCTTAAGACAAGGACAGTTTGAATTTTTTGAAGCCAACACTTCAATTCCATGCTCATCCATGACTGCTTTGGTTATCTAATGGCCGCCTCGAAGTAGGGAGACCCAGAGATCAAACCCGCTTTGGGTCACACCAAAGACTTTAAAAATGGTACTTTTTGCTGCCTAACTTGGCGCTCAGCTCTGAGAGGTTAGAGCAAGGAAACAGGACTGGTTGGGTCGGTGTCGGTATAATGTGACTGGATGGGGTGTCATGTCTGTTATTTTTGCCATGATACTTTAATGGCGGCAGCACTCACCTTGCCACAAGAAGACATGGTATATGTACACACTCCTAATGGTCCTAGTCATGATATGACTGCAAAATTGTTAAGTATGCCCTTAAACCTCAACCATTCATTCATAGTCATATCTCCTCATGCCATACTTGGGTTTTGGACAACTGGGTTAGTTGCTGGGTTAACAGTTTTACCAAAATCTTAACTATATAACTGACTTAAAATGGGTATTTAGCTAATACACTTTTGAACAACCTAGATAAATCAGTTTTGCTGCCCTCATAGATTTAGCCATAATTTCAAATCAGGTTGTCTCATTTCCAGTTTTGTCCTATTTTCCCTATCTTTTCCCATGTTAATTGTGTCAGAATAGGGTGTGAAACAGTCATACAGATGTTAGCTTGACATCTGTTCAGATACGTGATCCTGATGCACGATGTTGGTAGCATGTTGCACTTCGCCCTAAAACATCTCTGTAATGGTGTACATATGGTAACGCCATTACCCCAGGCTCCAGTCGTCGCCTTCATCCTATTGTTCTCCTGACTTATGTCCTCATCCAAGGATGTATACTCTACACATCATCACCTCCCATCAATGGAAAACGGTTCTCTCCAATTGTTCACTGCTTAAAGTGTTGAAATTACAGGCAGTGTGTTTACTCTTGATTCAGACATCGTGTCTTTTGCACGGATAAAACACCTAAAAGGTACTCAATATACTTGTCATGTGCTGGAAGTTCCCAGTGTTACAGGCGTCAGGTGGACTGTTTATGGATTTGATTTGGAATACAATTGACAATGTAAGGATTTGGTACGTGGGTTTATATATAGTAAGATGGTGATTAAACAATCATCAAGTACATACATGTAAATCATATGGTTACCCCTTTGGATGAGGATATTGTAGGAAATTCATGATTTTTGCATCCTGTGTACTTGATGTTATACGTGAATGTATGTTTGGTCTGAATGGACCAATGGACTCGACTTGATGAAGCTTATCAGTGGAAATGGAAATGTTCGATACAAATATGCACACCATAGTACATGTATTGGTGGAAGACAAGTGGTATTCAACAAATGTTAGACAGGCCACATGATTGCCGTCAAGCACTTACTGTCGTCCACCCACAAACAGTGTATATGGAGAGGTCAATGTACAAGTCAGACTGAACCTGTACCTTGCATATCTAGCGATTGGAAGACTAGCATCTTAACCCTCTGCTCTTATCTCCGCCTAAATAAGTGTGACTCAAATATGCAGATAAGAAAAATGTTGTGTGATCAATACCCCAGTAGATCTATGTTTTAAACAAAATGTCTTTCTTCCAAATGAAGCCAAAGGCTACTAATTTAATTATTTCTTTATTTATGTGATTGGAGCTTAATAGCGTACTCAAGACTGTTTCACTTATACAACAGCAGCCAGCATTATCATGGGAGGAAAGCAGCCAGAACCTGGGGGAAACCCAGAACCATCCGCAGGATGCTGCCCGACCTTCCTGCATTGAGAGGGAGCGAACATAAGCTGGATTTGAACTCACAGCGACTGCATTGGTGAGAGGCTCCTGGGTCATTATGTAGAGCTAAAGGGCTAATTAACTGAGCCACATAGGCCACCACTGACAGAGCAATAGATTGATATTTAATGTCTTTTTCACTTACATGTATGTGATGGCGATCAGGTTTATAGAAGAGTGCCCTGAGGAAACCATCAAACTTCACAAGTTACCTGACAAACCTCTTAACTTTAGGGCGCAGCCAAAAAAGGGGAAACTGAATTCGGACACATGGCCTCATTGGTCAAGGGCGGGATAGTCACTACAAGCCAGTGTGTTAATCATCTGAGCCAGAAGGCCCCGCAGTAACAAAGTAAATTCACAAAACCATTGGTCAGAAGCTCCCGCCCCCCTCTGACCCCACTCAAAGGCAAATGGTTTATTGGATGAAGAAGAGCGATCAGTTAAATTTGACATTTTAATTACAAGAAAGTTTCAGAACCTTAATTTCCCTCACCTTCAAATGCCATACCCAATTTCTAAATAATATGAAATGACATACATGTAGACTGGCATTGGAGTATATTTATGCATGTGTAAGGCCTATCACGCATGATTTGTTTTTTTCTGATCACCGCCACTGCCACCGCCTGCACACTGTATGTACCCATGTCATTTTATCTCCAGCATTGGGACTCATTATTTCATTACATTTGTTCATTTATTTGGTTGGTGTTCTTACGCCGAATATTTCAAGTATAGGTGGTTGCAATGGCAGCCATCTTTGAAGTAAGGTTTGTGTATTAGCCACTGAGGTGTCTATTTTTAGAGGCTGTGGAGAGGGCATACAATGGGCAGTATACACTAAACTTACTTCAAAGATGGCTGCCATTGCAAACCATCCTATACAGTGGTGTGTGCAGCATTATGGGGAAGGAAATCGTGCAGAGCCATGACCATCTGCTGGTTGTTGGTAGACCTTCCCATGTGCTAACTCACTCGGCCATGGAGGCCTCCCTATTTCGGAGGCATTGGTTTCATAGGTAACATTAACATAAAATAATGATAATAAAATTGTTCTGCCACTCATACCAGTTGTCCAATATAGCTGGATGGGAAACAAGAAATCAAGTGTCAGTAGCCTGAACATCAGCATTTTCTTGTGTGTTAGTCGTTTTGCCTATGTATGATTTTGGTCATTAGGTACATGTACTGTGTCTCAAGATATATGTACACATACTTGGAGTACTTTGACAGTGTCACAGGTCTCAGAAATGACAGGCTGGGTCGTTATGACATTAGATAGGATTACCAGTGATCCCTGTCACACCAAGGCTTCTCTGACTCAATGTGACAATCTTCAGGTGCTAATCACAAAGGTACACACTGCCCCACCCATTTTTTGTGGTACATTTGCACATTGATAGATCCTAGATTGTGATACATGCTAAAAATGTTATGCTGTCAACACTCAAGTGTTTTACTTATGGATGAAGTAGTTAATGTGGGTCTTCCCTGGCTTACTTTTCTACCTATAAAATAGGAAATCATAATGTTGATTAATAGGTCTCTTTCAGTGGTTATGGATTTGGTAAAGGCAAATATGAATGTTCCTGTCAATAGATTTTTCTGAAGAGATGCATGTAATCTGCCATGTTGGAGGATGCACTTGTAGGTCTTCCAGACACAAAATTATATTTCTTCTTAGAGTCTATATAAATGTTTTAATGTGAAACAAATTACGGCAACATGATTGAAGTGATGAAGCGTTTACCTATCATTGGTTACATGTTCCTGGTTACTGCTGTCTGCTTCCATTGTTCTTCAAGCTCCCTTGTCAAGAAGTATTTGACAACGCTCTCCTGTGTAGTGTTACATGAAGTTTTGTGTAGATTTGCATTCCAGCCACCAAAATGATGTATTTTACAGGAACTTGTGAAAGTTGTGTAATTTACTCAGGGCATAGCAGTTTGCTCTTCTTATAAAATGGGCTGCCATCAAAGAAGTGAGAAATTCTCGAACATGGCGTTAAATAACCATGAAATAAATCAAGTAAAAAATATATTTAATTTTGACATCATCTTGTAATCAGCACATTGTGACATACATGTATCTTGGCTTAAAGTAATTGTAAACGATAGACGTTTCCAGTGTGAATCAGTAAGATGCAGTCTGGACTTTCAGACTCAATTCTTACATGTAAATGTTCTAATGAGTTTTCTAATGCATTTTAGAACATATACATGGAGTCCACATGCTGAAGTATATTATGTTAACAGTGTTGAAACATGTCTTAGAATATTGATATATTGTTCTGTTCCAGGAAAGTCAGATATTTGTAAATTCCTGAAAAATCTCTGTAAAGATTTCACTGCCTTTCCTTAAAAATAATAGCATTATAATTTATAAAGGAAGAAGTATTGATTTTGGGACAGGTGCTATTAGAATCTGTCTTTACACGCTTATCTGAATAACATTTTATCTTAATAAAATTAACTCTGTTGTGCCATCAGTTCAGCACAAGCGGGTAAATTGTTGTCAATTACATGTACAATTAAAGGGTGTTATATCTGTATGAACAACCATCATGTTTATCCATTCATCTGTGAGTCCGCTGTTGATTGCCCTAAGTGGGTAATTAGCCCTCCATTACACCATTATTGAATTCACAGTTTTACATGTATAAATACATGTACAACAACAGGTGTACACACATGTACATGTATGTATATGTATATGTATATAAGCACATCAACATGAAATAAGAAAAACTGCTCATAATGTAAAGTACAGGTGCCCATAATTTGGATTCCATGAGTTGCCTCCGTGGCTCAGTTGGGGAGCGCGCTAGCGCAGCGTAATGACCGAGGAGCCTCTCACCAATGGGGCCGCTGTGAGTTCAAGTCCAGCTCATGCTAGCTTCCTCTCTGGCCGTATGTGGGAAGGTCTGCCAGCAACCTGCGGATGGTTGTGGGTTTTCCCCGCGCTCTTCCCGGTTTCCTCCCACCATAATGCTGGTCGCCGTAGTATAAGTGAAATATTCTTTCTTGAGTACGGCATAAGCCACCAATCAAATAAATAAATAAATAAATTGGATTCCATGATCACAGCTACACGTAATATGCATACTCTCATCTAAAATGTAATATGTAGGGGCCTCTGTCACTGAGTGATTATCATGCTAGTGCAGCATGATGACTAGGAAACCACTCACCAATGCAGTCACTGTGAGTTCAAGTCCATCTGAAGCTGGCTTCCTCGACAGGTGAAGGTGGAAAGGTCTGCCAGAAACCTGAGGTTTCCAACACAGTTTCCTCCCAGCATTAAGCCTGCTGCCATCGTATAAGGGAGTACAGCGTAGAACACCAATCAAATAAATATGTGTAATGTGTGATGTAAAACAGTAATGAGTAGGAAAGCAATTTACTACATGTTTCTTTGCAATACATCTCAGACTACATATACATCATCATTGCCCAGTTGTTCAAAAATGTATAAGCTAATGCTGGTATTAAGTCATATTTTATAATTAAATTTTTAGTAGACTCAAAAGTAAACTCAGCAGCCATTGCAGTTCTTCAAATCAAATATCTGCAGTAGTTTTAGCTCATATTTAATATAATCTTAGACGACTGTGTCAGGGTAAATACAAAATTCAACACTTGGCTTAAAGTTAAATCTGGTATTAAGTCTTCAACCAGTTTTTAACAACCGGGCTGTATAAAACCGGATCGGCATAAAGGTCTTGCTATCATCCAGACTCAGAATTTATTGGCTCACTGTATTTCACTGTGAATGTTAGCAATGTCACATCCATGACGAACAGTTTGATGTGGGATTTGCGATAAAGACTGCCATATTCATTTACAAGGGAATTGTTTGACCAATGATTAGCTCAGCTGGATACAACTAAGATCAATTCTTATGTACCGCATTGTCTCAGAACTTTGACCTGCATATTGCAGAACCCTTATGATACATGTTCAAGTGCATGTATGTACATGTACATATAGCTTAAGGCAATATCAATGTCTAAAACTCAGAGGAAAATAGAAAAGTGCTGCCTATTGTTAACTTTATAATGCAGCACAATATAGACCTTTGTATGAACATGTATATTTTTCACATAGTTCAATTCCATTTACATATAATACTGTTTGACATCTTGTAATCAACCCCTAGTCTTTCTCTTTAATCTTGCCCTAGTAAATTTTTATCCCATAATGCATGCGGCGATGAAAAGATGCTGTCATTAAAGGCAGATGGTCTGTTTGCATTGTTTTATCCTTCCCAAGCTCTTGTTTAATTTTGTTTATCCATACATGCAAACTTTAACAGGCCTATATGTCAGCAAATTGCTGTAATGTGTTTCTTGCTATAGGGCACAGACAACTAGACTTTGGTCAATGGAGTAAGTTGTGTGTTTGAATCAGCCCTTTATTTATTCTAGGAAAAAAAAACAACAACATTCATACAGTTATTGTCAACCATAATGGATGTTCCAGGTCAAAGACCAATTTCCAAAACAGCATCAACACAATCCAACGAAGAGTTGAGAAAGTTTATGAACTAAGAAATCTGGACCAGCTCATGCAGAAAGTGTATCTAAACGAAAAGTCAAACAATGACGGAATTTTTTATCACCCATCCTACACTTTGAGCATTTATACAGCTGGTAGACCGGTATCAGTATAATGGCTCGAGCAGAGTGGCTTACTTGCCCTCTGTAAGGCATCTCATTGAAGCAGCACTAGATAAAAATCTGGTGGAAATCTGTCCTGCAAAAATGAGGTACATTACAAGCACCCTAAGGATTCCTTCATCGTCATAGGACTAAAAAATTGTTAAGTACGACGTTAAACCCCAAGCACTCACTCACTCACTCAAAAGGCAGCGTTGGGAAATGCTTCAATTCTCCATGAATCCGAAGTTACACCAAACTGTAATAACATTTTTTTATAATCATTGATTCAGGCGAAGGAGTGAATAAATTCAGGGGGTAAGGTAAATAGGAGACCCTGTGGAAATGGTGGCACGTGAAATAAATAAATGTTTATTGTGTAGACTATAAACATAACATGAAAGTATTAGATCCAGGATGGTGTGAATGTGGTGGGAGTGGGGGGGGGGGGGGAGGGGGGGAGCGGCTTAGAGTGAAGAAGAGTTATGCAGGGCTTATTATCTAAAAAAAAGTTCATGAGAGCTGGTTTATTCCTTGTTCTTAGCTTTGATCAAAGAAAAGCTGACATTTTAGGGCACTCATTGGTTATTTTCCGTGCTACCCTGCTGATTTATAATGTCGTCTGCTATCATGGCTGCTGTTTGTGTGTCTATGGTTAGAACAGTTGCTGGCGGGACAGGTCCCATGTGTGATGATACCAGATACATTTTTCTGTGGCACATTTTAAACAAAGTAACCTCTTGAGAATCACATATGGCTTTGTCGTTTGGATATCTGAAATTTCCACGGAATTTGCAGCGAAGCAGAAATGTTGGCCGGCTGCTGATGCCTCATATACAGGCAACTCATATGGAGATGTGCAACTTGTTCCAGTGTGCAAGGTGATTGCTTTGGTATACAGTGTTTGCCCCATGTTGTTTGATTACATGAGAAACAGAGGAGAGGAGCAGAGCTGTTATTTCCTACCCTGTTTATTTGATTGTCGATCACAAGTTTTGGGTAGAGACACATTGTTTGTGGTGTGAAATTCTCAGGGGTTGATGTGAACATGCTGTGAAAACAGGCCAAAAGTTAGTTGGCAGTCTGCTGTGGCTCCAGTGCTGGTTAAGCTCTGCCTTTACCTCTTTTCTCCACTATAGTAACTGATAGGCTCTCTCAGCCCCACTCACCCCCTAGAGCTAGCGCCAAGGGAGGACTACAGGAAAGGCCAGCTCTCTCTCCCACACTCCATCTGTGTCTGTAAGTTCTGCCTGACTGATAAACATCACGTAAACTTTACAGGTCATAGACTGTATTATACACAACTCACTCTGATCAGCTTAATGTATGTACATTTGGATATGCATGTGTACAGTATGTGTAAAATATTAAACAGTACACAAGTTAAACTTCAATCACATACTTGCACATGCATCTTGATTGTTCCATGTACTCCATCAGTTGATTGCCACACTATTCATACATTATCCAGATACTTGTACATTTAGTGCATTCCGTGGGATTGCATACTGATTACAGTATAAGGAATTGTCAGCTTGAGACAAGTGATGCTTGATGAGTGTGGAGCAAGAGTTAAACATTTGCATTTTGATGGCTGACAACCCTTAATTTCCCATCTGATAGTATGCAGTTTATGTTTTATTATAATGCAAAAACATTTTTTGCATAAGAAATGAAAGAAAATTGATACTGTTAATTGCTAAACTTCTGTGTTGCTTGTTATGAGTAAGCCATCATCCAAATGTTTATTTTGGAGACAAGCAGACAAAAGAAAGCAGTAAAGGGGGATAACTGTAGTAAAATAAATGCATGGCTGAGATCATTGTGAGTGTTGATTGCCTTGTGAATGTGGGACAATCAATACTGTATGAGTACAGTATGTTGTTGCTGTGTTTGTTTCTTACCATTTGTAGCACTCAACAAGTCACTTATTCCATATTAAGGTCTTTTTTCTGGCCATTTGGCCTCATGGATTCACCCTATGTTGTGACTTGCTCAAATCTCTGCTGATGAGCTGGAGCAGTTTCCTCAAAACATTTTCCTCCTCCCATTAACCTGACCGTTGTAATATCAGTGAAATATTCTTAACTATTATACATGGTCACCTTCAGTGTTTGCCTACCTTTTAACATTTTGGCGATTGTGCAGCATGTATGTCATATTGCACGTCGCCATTAGCAGTTTGATGTTGCTATGACATCATTCCACGACACCACATTTTTTTTCTCTCTGTACATGTTCTGTGCCATTCATGAAAATATTACGAGTTTCATTATCTTCAATTGTTGAATTATGATCTCAGTTACGTAATGAAGTGGTCTCGTCCCATATTCTTACGGTGAAAGCAAATATAGAATGTTTCCTTATCGGTGTTCATTCAGTAATTGAGAAGTATGAGGCTGACAACACTAATCCCATAAATTAAGGTGTGATGTGTGGTGTTAATTACACTAAACATTTACCAGCTTTTTAACCCATGTACGTGTACTGCTTACAGTGTCATGGATCTCACCAACCCTATATTTATGCCTGTAACAAAATATTTTCCATCTGAAAATTTCTTGTAAAAAATCTCCCAAACCAGAAAGATGAGTTGCATAAAACCATTTACACCTATGGTTTGTCGTAATAATGTGGAAGGAAAGAGAATGTATAATTTCACTTTTGACATTTATTTCCAGCTTTAAATTTCCTACATGTACATCTGCCTATATTTCTAAAAGGGATGTCCTTAATGCTGACAAGAACCTAGACTTTGAACGGATGACTTTTTCCAAAATACTTTTTGTATGTTTTTGGCTGCTAGTGAACATAGTTTGTGCCAGTTACAGTCACTATGTAGATCACTTCTCAGGCCCGCCTTGCCCCAAACAGCCACAGGTTATTAAATTAGCAATAGTAATAGTTTTTCTGTGTAGACTTAATTGGAAATTTATTAGCCATGTTTGATTGAGTCGGGCACAGATGTCCGTGCACATGTCCATGTGAGTCTGACAAGTTGGTGAGCAAGGTTCTTAATTGGTACATGTACTAGAGAGGAGATTTTTTGTGGGACCAGTATAATTGACACAATTAATAGTTATTACATTTCTGGATGTACGGCAACATTAAGCTGTATATTAATGAATGTTTCTGAAGTGTTTTTTGACGTCTAGAAAGAGGAGATCCTAAATTAACTGTACCCCAATCTTGTACGATGCATTTGGGTGCAAATACAGTTAGCCATTGGTATACAATTAAATATACTTACATGTACATACAAGCCTATTTATATACAGTAAGCAATGCTGAAAAGTGACACATTCATCCAGCGAATTTACTGATCGTTCAGCTGAAGACAGGATACTTCAGTGTATCCATGGCTGTTTTTCTTTAACAGTTATTTCAACTCCGAATATTGTTAAATTAAAAAAAAAACAAAAAACAAAGAAAATATCACATGAATCAGGACATGTACATGTACATACCAGAGTGCCTAGTGATTGATACAAACAGATACATGTAATGTTTCAAAAGTATATATATCTATATATGTGTGTATATATATATATATATATATATATATATATATATATATATATATATACACACACCATTATCTTCATGATCTTGACTAAATGTCTCCAAGTCCATGTAACACCTGAAAAGAGATCATCATAAAGGCTTAGATTTCTTACTAGCTGTAGGCAACATGGATGGTAGAAGGGCCTACAGATGTACATGAAAACATTTTCATCTTCTTTGTAATGTTGTTTTATTCAAGTTTTGGAAAGGATGTTGTTGTTTTTTATATGCATTGATATTGGTTGATGTTTAAGGCACATGAAGGTTCTGTGTACACCACTGGAGTAAAATAAATGAAAATACTGTACCTGTAGATATTGTACATTAAGGATGAAATGTACAAGTTGTTGCAAACATTATGTGCATACAGTATGAAGTATGAATGAAACAAAATTCTTTGACATCAGAGCTCTATTGTTTGTAGACATCCGGCCCATGTTGGTTTCCAGATGTAAAGGTGGTGCAATTTAACCTACAAGAATTGCGAATATGGGAGCTGTCTTTGATCATTTGAAAACACTGGCTCAACCCACATGATGTCTGTCATTCACTTACAAAGATATTTCCTGTTTGTACCAGGAGGTGTTCTTTTGCTGAAAAATTATATGCATTTATTTTGTGTAACTTGATAAATGTGCACGTGTATGAATGTGACAGGCATTGAGCAGAGTGGTTGTAGATGTACATATAGCGGTAAGTCTGGCCCGGGGAGAGCAGAGATTCTGTCTTGGAGTCCAAGTTTGTCTACAGATATCATGGTAAGGAATAATAGCACCTGCTGAAATCATGGCTATGCTGTAGTTGAAATTTTGCCCCTGACATTTTGTATTAACACTCGCTGAAGGTTTGATGAAGGAAAAACTAGAAAACTTTGAAGCAGGATTTGAGTTTGAATCTGCAATAATGAAATGAAAAACATTGACCCAATTACATTGTACATTGGGTTCTTAACTGGCATGTGGAGTGTAGGGAACTATTGCATTTTGTTGCAGATTCCAGTTTTTTCTCTCAGCATTTATAGACCTTTTTTGCTCTTGTGAAAGTCTAGGTAAAAATCATAAATTGCACACTATTCCTTTATAGCCGTCAGAAACATTTTCAAACTTTATAATTACTGATTGGGTTAAACATGCGTCCATGTTCTTTCAGGCATCTGCTGATGACACACTTTCCCAGGACAGAACTTCTTGGCATTGCACTAAATTTATGACGGTTGAATTTCGAAATTGAGTTTCTAAATTGTGGTCCCAAGCCCGTCTTCAGTTCCTTAGTTTACATGTCAGACAGTGTAACTGTTGATGACCAGTGAATCAGCGAGTATCAATGTACCAATGAGATCCGTATAGGCCTAATCCCTCCGTCTATATCCACCGCACCCTTTGTCTCTACCGTCAATAGGGAACATGTCCTGTGACTATAGCAAGAAGTAAAAGGCGTCTTAAATTTTGTAAGGGAGCTCGTTTCCTGGCTGTCACAGGCTGTATGTGCACTGTGTACCTAGAGACGGGAACAAAGGCTGGTGACGGCTCCCTGTATGCCAGCTCATGCTCACAGCATCAACTAAAGCTCATCTCCTTATGCAGGATTCACCAAGATCTGTCACATTCCTCCTTCCCAGCTCTGATATCGGAGCCTGTCCCTCAAGCCCGGCCATTATACACGGGCTTCACGCTAGGGGAAGTTTTAGAAAGTTGGGCAAAAATAACTTAACTAGAAGCTTTAGAGTTTTCTGACCTCTAACATGTGAGGTGCACAGGTTGATGGGTTCATTGTTGAAAAGCGGAGAAAGTAGATCCAGAGAAAAAAAAATGATGTAGAATTGTGGGGATAATTTCATTGTTGCAAGCAAATGTTTAGGAAGAAATCTGTCAGTATTATAGGTTACAACTGACTGACTGATTGAACCATTCATTTGTTTGTTGTATTAATTTACAAGTGGGCTAAAATCTCAGGCAGTCCAAAATGTTTGAATGTTTCAGTCAGTTACAGGTAGAATGTGGCAAACCTGGTCATAGATTACATGTACCAACAAGGTTTTCTTTCCCTTCAAACGTAAGTGGTCATCGTCATATGACATATGTCATATTAAAATTGTTAAGTACGATGTTAAACCCCAAGCACTCACTCACTCAAATGTGATTGCTGTTTTTTTTTTGGCTTTGGGCATAAATCATAAACAAACTAGGAAAAATAATCAGCTTACATGCATTTTTTGAAAGGATGTTAACATTTTGTTATTGTTTATATGAATAATACAGTAGAGTTTTCAGATGAACTATTAAATTTTGGGAAAAAGCGAAAAAAATTCAAAACATTTTTTATTTGATTACAAGAAATAATGTAGGAAAGCATTATTAAGTAATATTACCAGGTTTGAAAAACTTTGCTTGGAAACTGTTTTTTTTTTTTCCTATATAAAACAGTTTTGATTACATGTAATTTAAGCAGTCGCAAACTTGTCAGCAGACATTGTTGTCCAGGTAGGCACATTATACCTGTACATATTGTGAGCCATTTCTCCAGATCCATGTCCACCTGGTGAAGGGCATTGAGGACATGCAAACACAACATTCCTAGCTATTCACCAGACATGAACTCTGCCTATTGTATCCCAATTTCTCTTTTTTTCTCACAGTCACTACTTTCAGGACATGAGTGTGTTGTGTGGGATTTTATCCCATTCTCACACAGACTGTAGAATGTACGGTAGATCATTGTAAAAGTGGTGATATTACCACAGAAGCTGTGTTGTTCCTTGCTTGAAAAGTCGTCTGTCTCTAATATTTCTTTGATGAGGTAGCTGCCAGAGAATATGTAAAAAGTAGATGGTATGCAATTGCTGAATATATATACAAATGTAAATGATATTTATGTATTGTATTATTCAAATTTTAGTGCTTATCTAGCAGAATTCAGCCTGCTGAATTTTATGTGTATCAAAGCAATAGCTAAGCAGTGAAGGGAGTTTTAGAGCAAATGTTGTTGTCCTCCAATATACTTCATGGGCAAAGGGAAGTAAATCTGTAGCTATTGGAACAACAGTGTTTAGTTCCTCTGTTTACAACTGAGAAAACAAGAACTTCATGATATTATACAACTTCATAAGTTCAATTGATTGAATGATATACATGTAGATTGATCCACAGTGTTGATACCTTGATGAATTTTTTTTTCTCTCTTCTGTGGTGTAATTGTTGAGATGATTTAGGTGATTTTGGATAAAACAAAATGAAGAGGCAAGGTTTGAACTTGTATTGATCTGTGTCCATGTCTACAAACTAGAATTAAGCTTCAATGAAATAAGGCCGTTATTGAAATACAATACGTACAAGTGAAATATTCTACAGTACTTCATAAAATATCAATCAAATAAATAAATCAATGAAGTATGAAACTGTTCATTAAAAACACCTTTCAAAGTGGTGAAAGTGAAAAAACCTCATACAGTATTAGTTAACAATCACATAATTAAGTAAAGAAATTTTCTATATTGAAATAAATTTCACACACACTTACCATAAGTTGCATACTAAAAGAAAAACCTGCTTGATACATGTGTGAGCATTTATTGGTAGTTAATAATACAGTTCTGGTATTTGAGAAATGTTTTGAGGGAAGCCTGGGGTTCCCTGGATGCCAACATTTTGCCCAATTCCTGTTTCCAGGAGGTGGAGGTGTTGTCCCATATTTTGTAACAGCTGCCCCAGCATGTAAAAACTGATCTTTTTTTAACCTACATTAAAAGTGAGCACCAAAACTTACTATATAGCCCCCCTCCCCTCTCCCACCTTCCCTGTGAAGTACAGTGAAAAAAAAAAAAAACTCTCTGTGAAAAAAAAAGGAAAATATGAGGAAAAAATGGCTGACTTCACAAGCTTGCTTCTTTAAGTATTAACTTTCAGAACAGGTGCATTGAAGTGGGTGAAAAGCTTGTATGTACATAAGTAAAAGTTTTGGTTGAAGGTGGACAGGTTTAGCAGAGCCAGGGAAAAAGCAGACAGGCTGTAAACTAGAAAGGTTGTCTTCACACTTGCATGTGTACACCAGAGAGAATCAGCAATAGTATAACTGGCGGCCCATGGAGCTTTCCCTGCTCTGGAAAATGCAGGTCAGAAGATGGCTTTCTTTTTAGAATCCTTACAGTCCATGGCTCTAAATTGAATGTGATTAGCCAGAGTTTTAAATATCTTGGTCGCCATGGTAACTGTCAGTCCACCTGTTATGAGTGATGGTTATGTGGACGGGATGTCAGTTTCTATCAGGGAAATCGGGTGACAACCTGCCTATTACCTTACCTTAGGAATGCAGTTGTTTCCTCTTAACACAACTGGTAGGGTTTTCGTCGCCCTTTCTGTTCAGTTCTTGTCACAGTTTCATGATGAAAAAGATGGCGCATGTACATGTATCTTTGATAGGATTGAAATTATGGTTTAGGTATAGTTTTTCTCAGTGTAATCTTGTGCTTTGTGATGTAGTGTTGTGGACAGACATTAAGTGATCTACCTCATTGAGTCTGCAAATAATTAGCCTGAAAGGTGTCTCCCTCTGTCCTGGAGATGCAGTATTCGCACGAAATTATCATGGGAGAAAGACAGAGAAAGGATGTAAGAGAGACATCCTGCAGTGTAGAACTTCCATACAAACTGACCAACCTGTTGATAGTTAGATTATGTGGTTAAATCCCCAGATTCAGTGTATTGCTCAGACAAAATGAACAATAAATTTATATCAGTGCACTTTTTGATACTTCCACCTGTAAACAGTAACATTTTCTACTCACAAAACATACACTGTACATGTTTTCATTTTGTACATTTTGTTTTCGTGTGAAATAGACAAAAGTACATCTACATATATGTCAAATTGATGAAGAAAAGAGTGTAACAGACACAGAAAAAGAGAACCGTTTGTAGTTGTGATGCTCAAGCTTTCAGTTTATCTATATACATACATTGATACATGTAGGTAGGTTCAACTACTGTTCATTTTGCTGAACCCATCTTTGTGGAACATCTCAGTGTTCACTAATATTGATAAGGTCATAGGTAAAGTGTACATGTATCATACATGAGAAGGTAGATGTAGTTTTGACATGTCATTTCCGGACTCACCCCCAGGAAGAAGTATGTCATTGTGTAGCTGGGCTGCGGCCTGGCATTGATTTATAAGCAAAGGTTGTGTAGGTAACAGAGGGTGAGGGACAAGGGCAGGTGGGATGGAGGATGGCTGGTATGCGAATCTTCAGTTTATCTCTGAGGAGTCAGGGATGGCAGTCACTGGCAGTGAGAAGTTTCAGAGTTATTCTTAAATCAAAGGTTTGGATTCTAATTGTTAAATCGCAGAATCGCATACTTGTATACCCCTGATTATCCCTCTAGAAAAGGTCGTTTAAAACGGCAAAGTAGATTCCCTTGCTCTCACTGTTTGTGAGGCTTTGATGACAATAAACAGTCGACCGCGCTTGTACGGTCATTAGAACAGTCTGTATTGGTTTAGATTATTTGTCTTCCAGAAAATGGTTGGTGGTTTGTCTAGTGTCCTCCACATTTTAAAGCATTTTTCTGAAAAGCACTTTGTATATGGCGTTCAACAATAATCAGTCCATCAGAATGTGCACAAAAAAAAAGGTTTGTTAAACTCAAAACAAGAAAGTCTTTTGTTTTGAATTGTGCTTACAGATATTCTAGACATGAAATTCAAATCATATTTCAAATCTATCATTTCTGTAAAATTTCTAACCCAACTATTTGAGACTACCAGTACCATGGCAAATTAAAACTGTCTTGCGTTGTCAAAGACCTTGTTTAACCAAGGTTTGGTTCTTTTTCGCCTGTTTCAAGCATGTTCATCTATTTTTGTTTTATGTTGAATGTTCCTGTCATATGGAACCATTCAGTGCCGCCTGTTTAAACAGGTTCTTGCCACGATCTGACTGAAACATTCATTCAAAAAACTTTGTCAATGAAATATAAACTTCATCTATGATGTATAGAGGCCATATATCTGTGTTGATTTGGCTCGTGTCTTTATTTTCTGATGTTTGAAAAGCTCAGTGAACAGTTTGTTGATCATCCCCGGGGCCTTCCTCATGTTCACTCACATGGCTATACCATCTGTATTAATCATGCTAGCACCAATTAATGTATGTATATTTTGAATAAAAGCATGCCTTTAATATTTTTTCCTGCTTAAAGTAGGTTTATTGAAAAATGGCATATAATAGTTTAGGTTTCAAAGCAATACAGAAGCAGGACATTATGGCTTTAAAATAATTGTATAAAACTGTCAACAGTGTTGTTGATGCGTGAATTACTAGTAATTTAATATACTGTATTTTATTCAGACATATGCGGATCTAGATGTGTATATAATATTTTTGAATAAAAATGACGTGCTTAAAATTTATGAGTGATGGAGAGCACCTAGCTGTAGGCAAAAGTAAAAGTCTTTCAGACTTAATGAGACTTTCTCCAGGTTATGTTTTCCACTCCTCCTTCTGAATATCATTGGCACTGCGTGAGGCATAACCTAGACAATGCTTGTGTCATCCTCTTGACCCAAACCCATTTGTTCTGAAGGCATCTGCAAATTACCACAGCTTCAGGAAGCCAGGCAAAATAGCATAAATGCATGTGGTTTTTGATATTAGCGATAGCAAGCCATGGGCTAGCCTAAGATATATTTAATTTATGCATAAATGTGTCTTTATGTTAAATATTTATTTTTAAATGTTATCGATGGCAAGATCAAGCTTTATGTTGAGGCAAATTACATATACACGTACAAATATGCTTAATGAGATGTGGGCCTGTAGTGTTTTGTGTACATTTGCACACACTGAGGTACTGAATAAACATGTACATGTATGTGATTTTGTGTATTTTACCTAAAATTCAGCCTGTAAAATACACTTTGGAAAAATGATACTTTTGATGCCAACACTTTTGTTTTTCTGATAAGAAATTAATCAACTCTAAAATAACCGTATATTGGAGGATTAATCAAAATGAAGCAGTGTGATTTGTTGAAAAATGCTAAACTTTAGGTGAAATAGCGTGGTTATTCTTGTCAAAATGCATAGACGATTCTTCAGCAATCCTCTGTTTTGGTATCATTATAGTGTTTGGGTATTTACACCTACATGTACATCATTTCGCATTGGAATGAATAATTAATAAAGTTAATCAAAGTAGGTTTATTTTACTTGGAAGTAGTCCTGTACTGTCAGTGGTACTGTTCATAATTTCTATAAATGTGTTCATTATGCATTGAATAGGGCCAGTTTACGTGGAAGACATTTTGTAATCATGGTAGTTTCATGAACAGTGCATGTTATATAAGGGAAAAGTGTTATTGATTTTACTACACATTATGAATGACTGTAGTTAGTATTTTGTGTTCTCTGAACTCCACACTATTCCTCTCAGGCCATCATTAAAAATATGTTTGTTCATTGTACGTGGTAACCCAACTGACCAATCCAGTCAAAAAGGGTTCTACCCAAAAGTTTTTTATTGGGCTTAATAAAGATTACATTTCTGGAACACAGTCATGATGCTAATGAAATGTGTAAACTAAAGGCATTAATTGTCCTGTATACAGACAGTATTTTACCCTTGTTTAAGTTAAATTTCTTTCACCGTAGAACAACCCATGCTTGATAAATTACTCTAAACATTCTTATGTTAGAGCATTCAGAAAATTGCAAATGTGAAGTGACCATAAAGAAAACTAGAAAGCTTCGGTTTGACAGTTTCATTAACGGAAAATTTTATCTTGTAATGTATCAGACATCTTCAACAAAGGGGTAAAGACATTCTTTTGCGCCGTAACTGTTTTCTTCTTCAACAAATTTAACCTTGTAGTTAAAATCTAATTTTAACAAAAAATTTATTATTAGCGTCTAGAAATGTTGTTATCATACCATAAGTCGGAAAGATTTAGGAAGTAAGCCCATTAGAAAAAAGTGAACAAATGACCAATGTTCATTTTATACTACCACAGAAAAACCTGCTTAATTGTGTTTGAAGAAATACAGCAGCACTCAACTCAATCAAGTCCAATTAGCATTACTGTGTTCTACTTTTTATTTGCTGGGCACTTCACTGGGATAATTTGTCAGCTGAGTTATATATTTATTAAGTTATTAGTTCATAAATAACCCAGTTAAATTAGTATTGACACTAAAATGAAATGTACTACATTTGATAAGAGCCAGTTACAAGTAACTTATACTACACATGTAGGCCTAGTGTAAGCTGGTTTGGGGTGTTCAGAGGAGTGTGCTGTGAATATTGGTTGAATAACAAGTACCGGTAGATACAGTAAAAGAGGTTAATATGTTTATTCATGACAGATTTCAGATTTTAGAAATTTGAAAAGGGAGTTTTCCAGAAATGCACAGATGGATTTTCAAGTATATTTCAGGCAAAATAGTCGGAATTTCGGATTGTTTCATAACATTCTATCATACATCTGAGATTGGATCCCAGAAATGTTAGTTAGCTATATTCTTCTTTGTTAGGAAGCTTTGTTTTCTAGTAGGGGAGTTTCAAATTCAACCTCTTTTGTCATTGAAGATAAAAACAGTCCTGTATACTGTAACTTGTGAAAAAAGTTATGCAACTTTTGTAGACGTTAATTTACTTATCACTTGTCTCACTGTGTTCCAAAGGCACAAATGAAACCTCTATCCTTTTAATAGAAACTTTTCAAGCTCACGAACAATTAGCTCCTCCATTTTCTCCATCGTTTCTATACTCTAAATAACAAATGAAACCTCTATCCTTTTAATAGAAACTTTTCAAGTTCACGAACAACTAGCTCCTCCATTTTCTCCATCGTTTCTATACTCTAAATAACAAATGAAACCTCTATCCTTTTAATAGAAACTTTTCAAGTTCACGAACAATTAGCTCCTCCATTTTCTCCATCGTTTCTATACTCTAAATAACAAATGAAACCTCTGTCCTTTTAATAGAAACTTTTCAAGTTCACGAACAATTAGCTCCTCCATTTTCTCCATCGTTTCTATACTCTAAATAACAAATGAAACCTCTGTCCTTTTAATAGAAACTTTTCAAGTTCACAAACAATTAGCTCCTCCATTTTCTCCATCGTTTCTATACTCTAAATAACAAATGAAACCTCTGTCCTTTTAATAGAAACTTTTCAAGTTCACGAACAATTAGCTCCTCCATTTTCTCCATCGTTTCTATACTCTAAATAACTTTTTGCAAAACTTTTTTCAGACACCCATGTTATGATAAATGTGATACAGTCATAGTTGTGCAACATTTTTGACAGGTCACATGTTAAAGTAGGACTTTTTTTTTCATCTTTAGATAAAGGAGTTTGAAATGCAAAAACTCTGAGTGTTCTGACCATGTCTATTTAAAAAGGTTTTTTGTAACAGTCTCTCCCAACTCTCCATACTCTGTTGGTTTGTGTACATGTGGATTTTTTCTTATTTCAGAGGTGTTGATTTTGTCTCAGGGACTTGATGAAATTGATAGAAGATGAAAATTCCTGGTACATGTACATGTGTGTGTAGACCTCACAGTCCATGGTAGATATGTCTGTGTCTGCATTGAATGCTTAGAGAATCAAGCTCAGCAGGTAAGATTTATGTATAGATATACACTGCCAGCTTTACATGTACGTGCGAATGTTATAAAAATGTGAAAACAAGGAAGTCAACATCAAGTTTACGTTCACTTGGTTGTGACATTTCCTCAGTGGTGGCAGATGTTTCAGACAGTAACAGAAATTCTGGAACTGAAAGGAAGTAATAAAAGGCAACTGTTTCAGAAGTCTGATCAAGTTCACTGTCAGGCACATACATGTCCTAAGGTAGGGTCATAATCTTGATTAAGACAATTAAATGTAGCTAATACACATGGAAATTAAGTAAGACACATTGTTGGTGTGGCCCAGGGATCATGAAGAGATCTTAGACTTAAGTCAAAATTTTAATCATTAAATTTGGTATGTTCCTTTCCATTGTTTTAGCTGAAATTTGTAGTGCAATAATATATACAGAATTTATGTTATCAAGCAGTATTTTGACCTTGTTACATTAAAAAAATAATAATAAGAATAAAAAATTTAAGGTGATTTACAACTTTGACTTAAGTCTGAGATCACTTTGTGATCCGGGAGACTTGTACTTATGCACTTATATGACTAATGCGCACATATGTATTTAGTGTTGTATATTGTATTTATTGCAGACTTAAATGATGATAATGGGCAGTGGTTATTGAGGCGACTGGTTTCCTCCACATATTAACTTGAACACATTACCATTAGTTACAGATAAAGCAGGAACATTTTGACTGGCAATTTATAATAAAGCTCTGAATGTTTTGAACGCTTGTAAATTAGCAAATTAAAGACCATGTGTAATGCATCTGTTTATTTTAATGCTGTAACTGCAAGAGCAGGAAGGCGAAAAAAGATTGGTGATGTAAAATTATTAATGTTTATATAATGCCTCAAGCACCTTGTCATCCTGACAGAATTATGTAAATATAAAGCTGAAGTTAAATAATTCTTAATTAATGTACATGTGTCTTAATTTGAGAGAAATGGCTTGTTTTATTTTCACTAGTACTTGTTCGTGTATCAATATTTATACGTGTATATTTTAGGACTAGCAGGATGAAAGAAATATGGCCAAGGGCAATAAGCATGTGATATAATTTGCAGTTTATGATAATTTTGAAGTGAATGTTAGAAAAAAACTTTTAATATATCCAGTGCAGGTATATGTCTGAAGTTTTATTAACTTGTTTTGTCTGTGAAATCTTCTGTTTGGAAATTTTTTAGGTTTTTGGATTTTTTTATGGTGCTGTTAGATTTGTATAAAAATAGAACCTTGTTTTAGCATCTAATATGGAAAAATCCCCATGATCAACTTATTCTCTTATTTCAAAACACATTAATTAGTAATTATGGAGTAGACAAAACAGTATTGACATGCACAGTAAATATAATGCTGAGTGTGGATAAGAGCAAGTCAACAGTGGGAGCAGCAAAATGGTAACAATTGTTGAAATGTGTAATAAAAATAGAAACAGAGGAATAACCAGAGGTGTAGACACTTTATGGACAGAACGATCGTAATACTGTGTGCAGAGCGTGGTAATAGTTTGGACAGAGCAGCGATACAGGTATGATAGTGTGCATACAAGAATAGTAATATTGGGAACAGAACAGCGGTAATATTTGGGACAGAAAAATAATAATACTTTAAACAGAACAGTGGCCGTTAAAAAGAAGACAGAACAATTCTTTTTTAAGATATTATACATGTACATGTAGGTGTTTTTCTTGTGTTTGCTGGAATAATGGATTGAAGTACATGTACTCTAACCATTCAACCTTTTCGTATGTTTGCAAGGTGTTTATTCAAGCATGTTCTGGGGGCATTATTCTGTGTAGGCTGATAAAATTACACTTTTTGCGAAGCCATGAAATTGGCCAACCCAACCAATGTAGTTTTGTATTCAAAATCAAATTAAAAAATGTGCATAAATTGCACTGAAAGTTGCTCTTTCATATGCGAAATGGTTGAATTAGGGTATGTCATAGAACCCCTGTAGGGGTTTTTAATACGTTTAATCATGTTAGTTAACACATGACAGAGCTCAGTCTGGAAGAGCTGGATTTGATGGAGATCGGAACCATGCTATAAGCCTACGAATGAGCACAGACCTATTGGGAAGTGTAACTTGTTAGTAGTGTCATGACCAGTGTGTAAACAGCCATTTATTTATCGCTAAAGTAAGCCCCCACCTTTAGTCACACTTAAACAATAAGGGATGCTTTCAATCAAGTCTGGGTGGTCTATGAGGCCAGTGGGGAGAGGCTTTTGGAAACCTCTGGGTACAGGTTGCAGATCTAGCATTAATAGGAGCTTCCTGACAGGTACCACCCGACTGGGTATCCATAACAACATCAGAGCATGGCGTCTACGTTCCGGTGGTCATGTTCGCAATCCAGACAAAATCTGCTCATTAAGGAATTCACCTGGGCCACTGTTAATTAACCCCCATCATAAGTGGTTAAGAAAGTTGCTTTGGATACATGATCACAGGTGCATGACATTGGGAATATGTTGGTGAAGAGTTCGACTTTCTTTGAAGCCTTTGAGCTGGTCAAGAATGTCAGCATAGTGTAGTCTGTAAAATTTCAATTTAATCAGAAAGCTACATAATTGTATTATTATTATATTAAGATACTAGTTCTGCACACTGTAGTAAATGTTGAAAAACCAAACATGTGTACTGTAGAAATTAGTGTGTATTGTATAATGAACATTCCTGTACATCACAAATACTGATGTAGTAGATGTATTCCGTTGTGGTATTTAACAGTATATGAGTTATGGACCTGCATTCCTTCGTTTCTTAAATGATGGTTTTTAATTTGCTGAGAATTTCGCTTTTACAACTTTGGCAAAGCTCCGCTTCTCTCACTTAGTTTCCATACGACACAAATGCTGATGTAATAGATATGTTCAGGTTGGAGTTCTGAAACAGCATTCCTTCGTTTGTTAAACAACAGGTTTTAATTTACTGAGAGTTCTGCTTTTGTTGGTTTGGCATTGCCCCATTTTTGCCTCTTAGTTTCCAAAGTGGCTTCTAGTAATTAGCTCTTCACTGTGTGGCATGCTTAGGAAACCGTGAATTCCTCAAAAGTCGCACCATTTTCTGTACCAGCAATCTTTTCCTGCTATCATACTAACTCTTAACTGCGTTATCCCTCTTTCTGAAGGCATGATTTTATTTTTCATATGCATGTAGTATGATGTTCCAGCTTAAGGAGAAGTTAGAAATGGAAAAGCATTCTTATGTAGGATCTTATAGTGACTCAAAACACATGTACATGTAATAGGGGATGGTGAAAACGTTTCAACACTTCTCCTTGTTGATGTGAATTACATGTACTTTGTTGTAAGGTTTATTAAGCTGTAAACTGTGATTTGTTATTTGAAAACCATCCCCCTCCAAGTTTGCCAGATGTTGTGCTTTTAACACTTTACTACATATACTAGGTCCCATCTCATTTTAATCAAGTCTGAAGTTAGCTTATTGTTTAGTTGTTAGTAATTATTTCAAGGCTTATAGTTTGCTGATGTGTGTTTTTCAGTTCTACTGTAGGGCAGGGCTTTGGACCAGATTTTCTTTCAAATCACTATGGTACAATTCTACTGGACTCTTTGGACTGTAGACTTGTTGGGCCCATGCATGATGACAATAGTTATGTCCCCTGATTCAGGAGTTCGGCAACATCAGACTGTTGGGCTTGTCTTAGCCTCTGTGTCAAGAATTTGTTTTATTAAATGCACTCTGTCATACAGTACTGTTTTATTACACACAGTTTCTGTTTTTTACCTGTTTTTATATGACAACATTTTTTTTTTGACAGAAAAAAAACAAAAATATTTGCACCCACAATTAATCCTTCTTGAGTACATAGCCCCTATTTTGTAGACAAACTTTACAGGCAATTGAACGTACATGGATACTGTACATAAATGCAGAGTAAATATCAGTAGATTTGTTTAAATAAGGCTGTATTTCTTGTCTGTTGATTAATTACCCATGCTTTTTCGTACAGCACGCCCAGTGTGAAAATAACACTGCAGTGAGTGTGGTTAGAATGTAATTATTCGTGGGCCAGCTGGAAAAGATGGATATTGCTTCAAGATATTCTAACATAATCATGATGTAGATCTTGTAAAATTATGAAAAAGCAGTTAACGTATTATTTTGAGGATTAAATTATACATGTAGTTGTGTCTAGATGTTTTGTAAAATAAGCACTTTGCGTGCCAATGGCATATTTTTGTTTTTAAGTTTACTATAAATCTTTAGTCTTGACCACTATAGCACACTTTTTTTCAGTTAAATATATGCATACAGTTATTATGAAAAAGATACTAAAAATGGGTTGTTTGTGTCATTAAAGACGCAAGCTTCATAAAACTGTGCAAATTATTTCTCTACCCCCCTGTTTCAAAATATTGGTTGAAGAATTAGGGTATATGTTTTTTTTTATATATATTATTATGAGATTTCCAAAATTTGCTCTTGATAATTATCTGAAATGTATTTATAATTTCACAACACTAGGTGAAGTTGTCTGGAGGAATTAAATGCTACAATGTTTGGGGAAATAATGGTAGTTACGATATACTGCATGTTTTAAGGGTAGAATCCAGTCCCCACTAGTTAGGTTGCTGATGCACGTGTATGTATGATGTAATCAGGAGGCGTGTACCTGTATGTGCACTACCAGGATGGGCGTTGGTTTTCTCCACCCATCGACTGTTGCCATGTAAGTAACATGTTCTTGAGTATGGCATTAAATCCCAATCAGATGCGTATATAAATAGAAACAGAAATTCAGAAGGACATTTTTTTTTCCTTTTTGCCACTTATAATGATGGTGGGATGTACTTTTATTTTGATGGCGAACATCCAAAAGTGCTATCAGCAATCATGACAGTAAGTGACAAATTGGGTTGTATATAGGTATTAGGAAATGACATTTATATTTATCTGTAAAACATACAAGCTTCATTAGGAGAAAATGGTGAATAGGTCATTTGTGTGAATCAGTGAAATGTACCATTTTGTTAAATTTAGATTCAGAACATGCTAAGTTGAGCATATCTTGGTGAGTTGTTAATTAGCAGCAGAAAGTTTAATGAAATCCACAGTAGGGGGACACCGATTAAGCCTAAGATAACTCGAATGTATCCTGAGTCTGCTGTGACTTACCCCAAAAGCAACAGAAACAGTTGAAAAACGTACCGCTATCTATCTAAGGTCAAATGCAGCTTTTTGCTATGACTTGCAACTCTGCAGTGTTAAAGCAGAGCTGCGTTTGTGAAATGTTGCTGAAGAAGAAAATGATGGCCTCCGAAAGTCTTAGAAGTAGGGTATTTTTTATTTTACTGTATTTCCCCAAAAGTTTGTGATGTAAAAAATATGTTTTCAGCAACACGTAAAGGCTTACAACTGATCCCAACACTTAAGTTTTTCAGGTAAGGAAGTAATCAAACTTCACAAAAAATTCTTAAGTGGCCCTACAGGGTTAATGTATCAGTAAGAATCTAGCAAAATATGTGTTACTTGAAAAATGCCATACTTCAGGTAAAATACAGTTTAAGGTTTTCTTTCTTTCTTTTTTTTTTCTTCTGCTTGAATTTGTTAAAGAGAAGAAGTTATGGTTCACCAGGACTACATTATGTATGAATGTATCCAGCAAACTGTGTTTCTTGTAGAAGGCCCATTCATATTACAGATGGACTGGCATGAGGCCTGTGATGAATGTAACTATATAGGAGTGTACAAGCATTATTATCCTAACTAACACAGAATCCAACAGATTATCATGGGATAATATTTTCAAAATAAAAAAAAAAAAAATAAAAAAAATTGTAAAAAGTGTAAAAACTACAGCATAACTGTTTTGCCATAAATGCTCCCACCCCTCACCCACATACACACTCAATGGGGTAACTTTATTAACAAGTATCATCTTGAACTAACATTTAGTTAAATGACACACATGTACCTTCTCAATCCTGGGTCGAGTCACACCTAAGACTTTAAAAGAGGAAGTTGTTACTTCCTCGCCGGGTGTTCAGCATGAAGGGGAAAGTGCAATGACTGGTTGACCCATATCAGTAAAATGGCTCGGGCGGGGCGGCTTACTTGCCTTCGGTAAGTGAAGCAGCAATAGATAAAAGAGCAGAGGAAACAACGAGGCACATTACATGCACTGTGATGATTCCTTCGTCGTCATATGAATGAAAAATTGTTATGTACGTTAAACCCAACCACTCACATGTACCTTCTCAGAAATAAAATTTTTCTTCACTATTTGACGTTGCCTGAAGCCTCAGGAACCTGGTTTCACAAAACTATCACAGCAGTGAATCAAGTGCATTCACTATGGTGAGGTATCCACAATATAGAGTCATGAAGCTTACACCAGGAGTAAGTTACAAATGCTTTTTGAAATGGACCTCAGAGGTATACGACATATCAGATTAAATGGCTATGTTCTTCAGTTGACACAAGATTTGAATATTTGAAAAGCTGTTAACTTTTAGACTGTTAAAATCAGTTTAATGAATGAGTAGTTCTGAAGAAGACCCTTGTAGGTGGCATTCTCAATTGTCACAACGGCAGTCTTCCTGTGTTGAGGAAATCTACCTTCTTGATGGAATGAGTCAGTAGGCAAACTTGTTGTTAAGACCTTTAGTTATTGTGCAGTGGGATGAAAGCCACCGTTTTTCATCTGCTACATAATGGTGCATCATTTATCACCTTTTTTTAACTTGTCCAGATTTTTAACTATTTCATTTAACAAATCTTTGAAACCATTGAAGCCTGAAAGATATAAGGTCTGTGTGAAAACCTGCCAAACCTTGCACATTCTCAGCCAGGATGTCTTCAAGGAAGCGCTTATGTCATCCAATAGTTTATTATTTTTTTTTTTTGACCTAAAGAGTTCATTTTATATTTACGAAAACTTGGTGAGGCTGCTAACTGATATGTTTGTTGGAAGCACTGTCCTGCTTTGAATTTTTGAAAACCATTTAAAAAAAAAATGACTAAGCTCGCACACCCTCTATGCCATTAACAACTACAAAGGGGTGGGGTGAACTGGGATTTACCCTGAATGTACAGCGTCAGAGTAGAATTACTATTTATGAGGGTACAGAAAGGTGACTGTGTTGGGTGGAAGCTGTAAATTGGGTTTTGGGCTGTCAGCTCAGACTAGTCCTCATAGACCGCCTGTCTCTTACCCCATAATTAATGGAGGCCCTCATCAACACTAACAACCCTGACATCATAGATCATTGGCAGTAATGGGTGCCCAGCTACACCTCCAGCCATTGTCTGTCCTGTCCCTTTTGAGAATAAACCTTGTTGACATCCCAAGAATTAGTGCCGGTTCCTGCATGGCTCCAGTAATGGTACAGTTGGTACTGAAGGATGCACAACAAGACGGCAAAGATGCTTGCCTGTTTGCCACAGATTTACAGTATCTTGTTTGTAACATATTTACAGTATCCTGTTTGCCATACATTTACAGTATTCTGTTTGCCACATATAAACTGTATCCTGTTTGCAGCACATTTACATTATTTGGTTTGCAGCACATTTACATTATCCGGTTTGCCATAGATTTACAGTATCCTGTTTACTCCACATTTACATTATCCTGTGTGCCACACATTTACATTATCCTGTGTGCCACACATTTACATTATCCTGTTTGCCCCACGTTTACATTATCCTGTTTGTCACACATTTACATTATTCTGTTTGTCACACATTTACATTATCCTGTTTGCCACACACTTACAGTATCCTGTTTGCCTCTGTGTACCATTCATTTCTAGTAAGATGCCTGTCAGACTCTATAGATTGTCTCCATCATCCATCAAGTTATTAATAATTCCATAGGCATATGTCTTTCATATGTTCTGAAAGTGGATATTAATTTTGTGCGGTAATTGAACTTTTTTGCTTCTCAGAAGTAAGAAAAGATGTTGTCTGTCTCTACTTAATTGAACAGCTGTGACTGTCCGTCTGTCCATTTGTCAGTCTAATTTTGGTCTTAGTTGTGGAGGCTGGGTTGGCGTGGCAGTGCAGGTGAGGCAGATACACTTTCGCCAGGATGTGACTTTAATTTTTGTTGAAGAAAAAAAAAATGATACATAAGACAACAAAGTCTTAAATCAAGCAGATTGTGTCCTGTATGAAGGGTGTACATAAATTTTGTGTGAGAAAACACTGGGGACTCTATGGCCTTATCCCCCGCAGCAGAGCGTTTTCATTAGAGATGATTAGTGCAGAAACTCTGGCGGACCAGGCGGAAGTGGAAATCTCCTACCAAATGTTAACCGGCAGGCTGTGCTAGCCTTCTGCTTTCCTGTGTGCATCAAATGTAGCTTACCACCTCCGCTAATTACAGATTTCCTTTTGATATCAACTACAATAAATCTTCCCTTGAAGTTACACATTTAACTCAGCTGCCATTGGAGACATAAATAAGTTCTCTCTATCTGCATTTGTGTGGTGCTGACATCCGATTTGGTGCAGCATTCTGGGTTCATTTAATTCCTCTCCAAAGATAGTTTGGTGTGTATTTTTTCCTTGAAATATATACATGCATCCCTTGATTAAGATAGAGCAATCAGTATCCATTTAATGGTTTATTTCCTGATACATGTACACGAATAAGGACTTGTTAGTTGGCACATACCTTTCGCCAAAAATAAAAAAGAAAAAGAAGAAAAAAGAGAAAGAAAAGGGGGGAAAAAATGAAAGGAAAGAAGTTGTCAGAAGTGTTAATGTTTAAAATATGGCCTCACTAAGCTGACATACGAAGGTTTGTTATGTGGTCTTCATGGTTTATTTCTGATGGTACAGGTAAGTGCGGGTTGAGTGCAGCGCTGTGGTACGTTAGTGATTGACACTCGTATACACCTCCTAACACAACACCATCAGTTAGTCTCCACATGCCCCTACTTTATTTTCGACCCATCTGTGTAGTTTCCCCAAAGGCTTCCAACAGTTCACTGCCATGTTCGCGGAAAAAAGGCCTGACTGATGTCTCAGGCGAGTCGGTGAGCGGTTCAGCTTGCCCAGGTTCAGCGCCAAATATTTTGATGATAATTTTCTTTATGCTTTATAACGCGGCGGCGAGTCAAGTTGCACATATGCAGAGCAGATGTGTTTAGGGAGCACTGATGGGCTGGCTAGCAGTGTTTGTGTAAGGACCCTGTGTGTCAATATGCGTGCGTTTATCAGAGCCTTATAACCAACTAACCCAGCCTCTTCACTGCCAGTTCCTCCAGTTAAGATGCCTTTTTTATGGAGGATAACATAAGGCTCTTCCACTAAGCAAATATTGTCGCAAGTGAAAAGTTGTCATGAGCGAAAAATAATTCAAATCATTAAAAAGTTTACAGTGAAAAAATTCACACCAGCAATTAATGATAGGATGTGAAGTGGTACCAGCTCTCTATTGGCATATATGGAGCAAACTTTCACATCTACAACACAACTACAAATGCATGCCGACGGGGTACTTTATGATTACCTAATGAAAATTAATCAATGCTTTTGCACTCAGTAGCTCACTGCTACAAAAAGTTTGAAGAACATAGTTATTTATATCCAGTTCTATTTATTGATGCACATCGTCTAGAGACTTCCAATTTGTCGTATAGATCGGGATAATCAATTATATATTGCCATGTTAGTGTACTAATATATCTGACCTAATAATATTTTTGACCATCACGTTTGACACATTGAAACATCAACAGTTATGACTGAGATATTGTGTTTTTATTATGTCATATGAGACTTTGGATAGCCTTCATAATTTAACTAATTGGTACCGTATATCATACATGTACATGAGTTGAATTTGAAGGTACTTTTAGTAGCTGGCACTTGTACCATATGTAACACTTTTGAAATGTACATAATGATACTGTCTAATCAAAAGAATAGAGAAACTTTCAATGATCAAATTGATTTTAAAATTTTATTAATTTGCCATAACATTGTTGACATACCATACATTTGCTAAGGCTGGAATCTGGGTATCTTCATCAATTTTTCCAAATCTGGGTACTAATTAATGGCATAGATTGAGTCTCAATGCTTTAATCATTTCTGCTGTATTCATTTAAACTTATATGTACATATTTCAATATATAAGATCTTGTAGTTTTGATTCAAGTATTGTTTTTCCAATAATTTGGGACGGGATTTTATATTTGTGATGCATTGCATTGTTCCTGCATTGTCCTTGCATGTTGTGAATATTATGCTCTAGTATCCTGGCCAAGAAAATGGAGGGTGAGGAGAGAATGACATTACTTGAATCGAAGGCTGAAGAACATTTGTACTGACACACACACACACGCAGACACGCAGACAAAGTGGTTGATAAATTATGTGGTTTTGAGGTAGCCACATTGTTTGATACACTGTACCTCCCATTATTTCTCAGTGATGATTTTACCATTTGTAGTTTTTATGCAACAATAATGTTTACGAGGGCATCAGTACCGCACATATCCTAATACCGTCTAGGGGTGCTGTAGACTACTTAGTGTTCAAGTGCTCTTCCAAATTTATTCCCAGAAACCCAGACAATGCACTTCAAGCAAAAAAAAAAAATGAAGTAGTATGTATTTTGCTAAAAACTGGTAGATTGTGTGATAAGTTTCCTTTTTTTATATACAGCCTACCAAAAGAAAGAGGTAGAAGAATTAGGCTGTGTGTATGTGAGTTACATGTACATAGAAAACAGTTTTGCCAGATGTAAGAGTTTTTCAGGCTGATAGACGGATGAGTTATGTTCTGCCTGACACCATGGGTAATAGCTCCCTAATGATCTGGTCAGTAGGCCAGATAGGTGCAGCTTCATTTTCACCTCTTAGGTACACCTAGTTAACAAGTTGGGGTCACTTCCATTCAAGATAAACATTAAAAAAAAACAAAAAAAAACAACTTTCAATCTTATAAGCCAGAAGTACATCTAGATGAAACTTCATCGGAAATGCTGCTTTTGTTATGTAAATATTTCTTTTTTTCTTGAAAAGAATACTGGGTTGCATACAATCAGTTCAGTCCATTAAAATCCATTCAAGGATTCGATCCATAGACTAAATCCGTACATGTGATTGTAAGAATACACAGCCATATATTATCAATTAGAAATAGTAGTCTGAATTTTGGTTTTGTTTCATAGTTCAGTCATAACTTTTGGTTTTCCAAAGTTATCAACTCTCCATTCCATAAATTATCTTTTTTTTTAAGAATATCATTTTTATTATGCGGAATATTTGTAGGCAAAAAAGTGTAGATGTTAGGGGCTTATTTTACCAGGTACAGTGTAGGAGTATGTTGACTTTGGTTTCAATCATTTTAATCACTGCCGAACCAGAAAATTCTTTCAAACATTATGGACTTTTTCCCTCGGTACCAGTATCTGTAGTCATGTATACCCATTAAGTACTTGACACATGAGAAGTCTTAAGAGGCCTGGCTGGTTTGGTGAGGAACACAATTGCAAAATGCCAAAGTTTGTTCATTAGGGCTGAGTAAGCGGTATATCAAACCCCACCCCCCATTTGATAGCATCCCCTCTTGTTGTATCACTGTGTGATACTGGTGTCTCCTGGCAGGAGAAAAGCCCGAACAGACAATAAGAGGGAGGGCAGGAAACTCTGTCATTCCTACAACTGAGCTGTTTTCAAAGGCAACAAACAACCAAATATCAGACATGTTGGGCCGAGCGGCTTTTTAGGGTCAGCAATGGATACTGTGGCAGCTAGAGCGGGCTGGAAGTGTTAGAGAGGAAGAAGGGAGCGGCAGGCTTCTCAGATGATTGTTACATGTGGAGGGCTTCTGGAGGAATTCTCCTGTTGAGACTACCTTCGCAGAAAGGTTGTGGAAACACAAATCAACAGGGTAAGAAAACAGTGTCGAGTCCTCTAAGTGCTTCAAGCCCTGTTGTAAGGCGAGGATTAGTGGCCCTTTGTCTACACCATCGTGTTGTAGCAGAGATAGAGAAGGCGTTGGATAAACAAGTCTTAAGGGCCACTACTGCACCATCTGCACAATCTTGTTGACATTAATTGTTTCCCCGAGTCATTAAGCCCTGGCTTCAGCTCATACATGCCCCTAATCTGCCTCTTAAGCTCTTAGCTAACAGCTAATCTTTAATCTTGGGCATCTTTCTCTCTCCCTTAGTTAATCCAGACCCAGAACCATTTGCTGGAAATTAAAATATTTTTTTGCTGTGTCAAATAAGATCAGTTGCAGACTGATTCCAAAAATTTGCTAATTAACATGCTTGCACAGGTAAACTAAAAATACTTTAATAATGATAAAGATGTAATCTAATTATCACTTCTGTGCTTAAAGTAAAATGTGAAGTCCTCAAAATAAGTGTAACGTTAGGTAAAACTTGTCTCTTGAAAGAAAGTATATTTACTTTTTAAACAGTAATACCTGGTAATGGTACCAAAGTGTTCTTTCAAAGTTATAGGTGAATTATCTCAAAAGTATTGTATCTGTTGAAAACTTTCTGGTCCTCTTGGAGTACCGATTTTCTTGAGTTTTACTTGTGCTAAGAAAGTTGTCTTTTAGAACAGTAGTCCAGAACAGTAGATTGTTGGTTAATACCAAACTCAGCTGGCTTAACTCTTGTAGTCGATTGCGGCACATTTTGTTTGAGACAGTCCAGAAAAAAATTGTTTGTAGATATTTTATTCAACACATGTTGTGGGTTCATGTTGGCAATTGTGTGACGAAGATTTTTTTGTGTAGACATGTGTTGCACATGTTAGCATCATGAAGATATGTTCTGAAGGGTTTGTGTCATTAAACAATGTATCAATAGCACATTCTGAACATGTGCGAGTGTATGTCGTAGGTATATACATTTGGTACTCTAATTGCAAAGACTTTTGTTTTGCTGCTCACACATTCTGACATGAAGTCAGTTAAATGAAAATATGTTTGTTTGGTTTAACAAACGTCTTAAGTCGAACTTATGAGTTAGGATTTTGGTTTGCCTGTTAAAGAAAATCAATTTTTAAAGTAGAATTCAAAGTGAGGGAATTCCCATTTTGGGAGCTTTAAACATGATGTTTGCTGGTTGACGAATGAAATAACAGTATTTGGCCAACTAAATTTATGGATTTACTTCAGACAGGGCGTCTTCACTAGAGTATAAAGATTTAAAAGGAAGAAGTTACACAGATCAGGATTTGTCCTATAGTGGTTAACATGATGTACTTATTTGTGGAGGTGAAACTTGACGAAGGACTGTCAACAAAGTTTCTGAGCGGTTCTAACACATCTAAATGGAAAATAGGGGTGATCAGCAAGTTCTTTTGAAGGTTTCACTCATGTCTGTGATTAGATAGGGGAAGAGCCTGGTCCTTTGCTGCCCTAGACCATCTCTGATTTCTGTGTCAACATTTGAACAGTGATTTGGGAGAGTCAATGGAGCAATGTGCTGATGGGATTAGAGGGGCTATGCGAGGCAGTCCCGGCACTCCGCAGAGGACTGTCTTTCTGGTGTAGCCACTGTACAATCAGAGGGGGCTTAACTGTATTCGGCCTATACAGGAGCCATTTGTCCGGGGCTGCCAGTGTCAACAATGTAACAAGGCTGGTATGAAACGGGCACTAGTCAAAACTAGTCTCAGATGATCATGTCTCAGGTATCTGCTGTTGTCGACCCTTTGTGTCGCACCGCTTGTCCTAAAAGACTTTTGCTGCTTGATCAGTATGTATCATGTTAGCCGTATACATAGGCACACACATGGGGCACAGAGGTTAGCCTGGGAGCAGCCCATCTATTGGGCTTGAATTTGTTCTTCTTTTGTCCCTCATAGAGAACAGATCGTGTTAGGAGCTCGTCACAGCACTGTCAGTATAATTGTCATCAAGACTTCGTGGTCCAGATCCTATCCAGTCTCTTGCAGACCCTGGTCTTCCGCAGACACAACTTACAAGGTTCTTTACCGGTTTATAGGCATATATGACACATTCTTACCTGGAGTTAGTGTTAAGAAAGGTGTTGCCTGGTGTATTTTCACAGCTGAGGGCAGGTGGGGGAGGGCTGGAGTATCTTTTATAATCCTCCCAGCCACGAATGTTGAGGAGTTTGGCTCATCCCCTAACACTGAAAGGAAACCTTTCTCCACTTAGCTACAGATAGCATTGTGATTGACTAGGCGCGACCTATCGGGCAGGCTCTGTATGGAGATAGTGTTTGCTTGCAAGATAGAGTCCCCTGGGTTATAAGTATATTGCCCCACCTACAGGATGTTACAGATGCTTGCCCACAGGTACTATTAAGGACCCCAGGTACTGTATCAATGTTTAACATCCCACATTCAATGCTTTTCTGCAAATACACGCTGACACCTTGCCATCGTCTGCTGTTTCCCCCGTGAAAAAAAGTGCGAACGACCTTATCTAGAATTTAACCAGCAATGAAGACCGATAAGGTCTTCGGCTATCAAAGCCCATGATGTTTAAAGTTCTATCAGCTTTTTTTCTTTTTCAAACAGTTCAGTACTGTTCAATGGTTTCTGGCACGTATGCACTTGGCTGTGCCTGTATGATTGTGTTCACATTACCTTGATCATTGATAGCGGTTGATCGGTGGAATGTTGATCTGGGATTGGGCTGTGCTGTTACCCAGGTGGGGGCAAGTATCAGGGCGTTGAGGCTGGGCTAAAAAATAACAAGTGTCATAGACTCAGAGTTGGCTTAAAAACTTGTTTGTCCCTGATTGGGATACCTTTCTGGTTTCCAGCGGTGCTGAGACTAACAATTCACAGCTGTTCTTATTGACTTACAGTCCTGGCACATGTTTTCTTCACTTGAGAAACCTCGAACACTAGGGAAACAACAGAACCCCTGCCATACAGAAGGGCATTTTTTGTATCACTTGATGAGAATGATACCCATGTAGGGCAGTTTTAGTGTGCCCACTGATCTGAGTTAGCTATGCCAATCGTGGTCACAAATGAAAGTTTTAAAACCATATAGATATGTGCACACCTAAAATTATGCGTAGAAAAGATTTGGAGTGTCAATGAACAAAAATATAGACAAGGTTTTGAATAATTAGTTAGGTTTAGCTCTTATGCAAGCTCATTGCCAACAGCAAGCAGTATATTTCCTTAATTAATATATTGCTATTAATGTTGTTGTTTTAAGTGAGTATAGAGCAGTCAGTGCTCCTCATGATCAAAAGTTACACTTGCATGTAAGATGAAGTACTTACTGAGTAATTTAGAATACTTACCAGTGACTTTAAAATGATGCATTTGCTATTATTGTGTGAGTTTCAAAACTTGTGGAAGTCTTTTTGTTTTTGCACTCTTAATACAAGTGCATGCATACCTATTACATGTTCAGTTTGCAACATATTAATAGACAAACTGAGGATTTTATTACCGGTGTTGCTTTCTCTGGCTACAGGGCAACGCAATCATTAAAACCTGTTTTGTTTATTTATATGTATGTATGTATTTATTTGATTTATTGATTGTTGGACATTTACCACAGCGCCAGACAGTTTTTCAGCCATATGAGGACCATTGTTTGCTTGAGGAATGCAACATATTGTAATGATTAGTGAATAAGAGAATGTTTGTGAGTGAGGAATAATAATGGAGTACGTACTTTGCCCCACCCATTCCTGTCTTTGTGGAGAGAGTTTAATTGTTACAAGATTTGTTACTGTGTCCACAGTAAAGACCTATAGATTACTGCTTCTCACTCACAAATTCGCAACACAAGCTGCAGCTGGGAGGCAAAGCTAGTGGAGTCAATTCGTTCTATCTGAAGAGCCATGTGTCTTTGTTGCATGGGCATGCATGTAAACATTATGCAAGGCTTGCTGGTGTAATCCGTTGTGAAGCCAGTTTGCTGCTTGCACATGGATAAATCTCCTAGGCAGGTCAAAATAATTTCTCTTTTTTGACAGCTGCATGTTGTGAAAAACATTTCAGCTCATGGAGAAAATTTACAGTAATATGTATATTTTTTTTATCTGTTTGAGAAATGTGACAGTTGTCAATTTCTGCATATTTTCAGGTTGAGCTGTTGTCTGCCCAATAGTTGAATAAAAAAATAATGACACATTTTTGGAAGTAAAATCATTAATTTTTCATTTCTCTTTCAAGATATTTGGCGAGTTGATATTCCTGGGAGCAGGTGCTTTGATGGGGATTCGAGGATCTGTTGATAAGTAAAGGTATGTGTTCACAGATAACAGACATTTGCCTGGTGAGCTGATATCATGCATAACAGGTGATTTGGTGTTCAGTTGGTTAACATTGTATCAGCTGATATGTAAAGGTACTTGTTCACATATAACAGACTTTTGTTTGGTGACCTGATCTGATGCAGAACCTGATCTTTAATTACCAGTTGGTTAACATTGGATCATGTGGTCAATAAAGCTACGTGTTTAGTTTTAAGAAACTTTTGTGGGGTGACCTGATATGATGTAGAACAGGTGCTTTAATGATGAGTTGTTCAGTCTGGAATTAACTGATAGCAGTTCACCTCAGACAGACATATTTCATAATCCTTTGAAAAGTTGTAAAGCTTTCTAGTATGAACATCTTTTTGATTTTTGAGCAGTATGTTTGCCGTCCATTTTATAACCAGACATCAAATGTGTCTGATGTTAAAACATATGCTAATCTAATTTTTTATTCAACCTGAGGATGGTTGTGGGCTTCCCCCCCCGGGTTTCCTCCCACCATGATGTTGGCTGCCGTCGTATAAGTGAACTATTCTTAAGTACAGCGTAAAACACCAATCAAATAAATAAATAAATAAATAATTTTTTATTCAAAGTTTACAGACATATACAGTTACATGATATACAATTGGACTTTCCATTCTATGACTGGCTGTGGCTGAGGTTTTAGCCTGCCAGTGTGGTACAGTGACCCAGGAACCGCCTACCAATGTGGTCGCTATGAGTTCAAGTCCAGCTCATTCTGGCTTCCTCTCTGGCTGTAAGTGGGAAGGCCTGACAGCAGCCTGCAGACGGTTGTGGGTTTCCAGCCCAGTTTTCTCCAACCATAATGCTGACTGCTGTCGTGTAAGTGAAATATTCTTGAGTACGGTTTAAAACACTAATCAAATAAAATAAATAAATTGTGACTTTTGGACAATTTTACATAATATGTGGCACATTTTCTTGATTCAGTAAGATTATATAAATGTTAAAATTTTCTCCTGAAGTTAAGAAGAATTAATTAAAGAAGTATATTTGTCAACTTTTTCATTTATTTATGTGTTTAAAGCTTATGTTTTGACAGCTGTTCAAAGAATGTTGTCTAGCCTAGTGATTTATAAATTTCCTGAATCTAATCTTGTCCAACCTAGACTTAGTTTCATGTCTAAGCTAAATGTCTTTGAGTGCAGAAAGTTTCTTTTGAAAGTTTTTGTGGAAGGAATGTTGAAAGAAATAGGCTAATAACTGGTGTTTGTGCTTGCCTATGGTTATTTGCTTATATGCTCTGTCATAATAAATCGTCAACAATTACAGCCTTCGTCCAGGTTGAGGTGATGACGGCTTACAAAAGTGAACATTACAGTCAAACAGAGCAGTCTGTGTTCCTTTTGGTTTCTTTATTGCCATCGTTTAAGGAAGCCTGCTCCTGTAATTACGCTGAGATTAAAAGATAATAATTAGATGTCAGCTTGCAAATCGTCCTTGTTAATATCAACCCATTAACACAACACAGGAACAGGTGCTTGTTGGTTCAGGCGCGCTGATGACATCTTTTCTTTCTTTTTTTTTTTTTTTTTTTGGAGCAAGCTTTTCCGATTATTTCTGGAGTGGCTGCATTGTCAGTGAATCACGGAATGTCTGGCAGATCAGGGATGATTTTAAGATCGGATGTCAGAACTTAACGCTCAATAAAAAGAAACTTTTGGAGTGAAGTTGCTAAACCAGATTGTCTGGTAGCACAGCAATGGGATGTGTCTTCCCCATCACCATCCATTACCTTAATAATAGCTGTTAGCCTGTCATCCACACTGTTTGTACTTTGATTATTTTTTTCCCCCATCCATTCTTTGGAAGGCTTGCTTTGCTCTATTATCCTCTAAACTGAAGAATGGCGATTATTCTTGCTGTGACAGTAGTGTGTTCGGGATAGCTCAGCCATACTGTTTGATATTCCACCTGTAACAAAGGCGTCTTGGGATATTTGTCCTTTCCACTGTTCCTTGACAACAGTACTATTAGAACCCTGATGTCTTCTGATTTCATCCCTGACAAACATAGACACTCTTCTGTGGTGAAGGTGAAAAAGTTTGTTTCAGACTGGAGACTCTGGAGATAGCTGTCTCTGTTGCATTGTTGTGTTCGTTCTTTACGTGTTCACTGTCAGCTATTTTCACTGAAGGACTTGTATGTTAGAGCTCAAAAAGAAGGGATCATCTGAGAAAGTTCATTTCAGTCAGAGGTCTTGAGGTAAATAACTGTATTCTTTTCTTTTCTTCATGTTGAATGGATGATGTGCATAATTTTCAGACATCATACAATGACTGTTTTTTGTTTTCCTTTTGCTCATTTTCTTCTGTCTTCAATAAATCTATGACAACAACAGTGAAATTAATTGGAAGTGAAGAAGATATTACCAGGAACATTGACATTATGTGTTCATGGCAATTCTGTGCATTTTCAGGGTTATTTTCTGGCAGTCTCTTAAGTTTCTAATTGAGTTTTGTAGTTTTCACTAATAACTCAGAGAACAGACAATACAGAGCTGGCATGTACAGGTAATCACATTCAAAACCTTTGCCATACCGCATGAATGATGTCGGCTAAATTACCCGCAGATCAGAAAAAATTTAACAATTAACTTGCAGTGTTCTTTGATAAGTTAAGACGGTTGGAGGTTTTTTTTTAAAGTATACAGGTTGAGATGAATTGATTATGGCATGACCTGTTAATTGTGTCATCAAGATGCATTTGTTTTCGTTTATCTTCATTGTGGAGTGAGGAAGCTTTTTGATGGATAGCTGTGTAAATTATGTCTGTGCCGGCCTATCTTTTATGCTCATAATCTCATTTCAGCGGACCAGTCCGTTACATTTTGACACATTTGTGAGACATTTGAACCTAATTTGTTGTTAAGGGGCGTTCCTAAAGCTGGTGTGAATCAGTTCAGATCTATGATAGGATTTGCTTACATACTTTTATTGCACTCAGTATTTATGACCCTGCATTTAAACTTGCTTCTCCATCTAATTGCTGCCAGGGAACCTTCGTAATTGATCTGAAAGCCGGATGTTTCAATTTAGAAATCAGACATCATTTGTGAACTGATATTTAGTCCAGATGCAAAAAATGTTTTGACTCTTTAATATTTCCATGTAGAAGAAAGAAAGCTTTGTACTTATAAGTAAAAGTGTACATGCAAGAGTGAAATTTGTCCTTACCAAACTTGTGCATGAAACTTAAGTTTATTATGTGTCAGTTGTATTTTAATTGACATATACCAGTTTAATCATGACCAAATTGATTTTATGTCTTTAACTAATTTTAGTGATATGGACATGATTAAAGATTTGAAAAGAACATTCAGGTGCATATTGCATCTCATTTTACATCATAGTGCTGTAGCTGTTTTACCATGCATTGAACCTGTGCCTTCTCGTAAAACTTAAATATCTCAAGTAATTCAGTCGTGCGGTATTCTGCATAAATCTTGTGTATATGTAAACGTCCATTTAGAAATTTTGAGATTTCTGCAGAAGTCCAATATGCCTATTGCTTGTTGGCTGAATTGCTTTTTTTTTTTGCACATTACACATGTTTCTACTGAAATGATTACATTTCTGTGTCTTGTCAATTTATTTATTTTCACAGTGTCATGAAATTACATCATTTTGAGGCAGTGAAAATTATAGATCTTCAACCCTTTATAGTCACCCTTTACAGAAAGGGCCGAGTCCCACTGGTATTTAACTATGTATATGTATATATATATATATATATATATATATATATATATATATATATATAAGCTTCAGTAAACACAAGTCATGAAGTCACATCTCAAAGGATGTACCAATTGATGTGTGATTTGAGGTATTAGCACGATCAGCTAGTGTCTAACACAATGTTATTGTGATCCTGTAATGGTTCATGAAAAAATAGGTTGATATCTTGGGATTGAAATGAGTGAATCAAATACCTTGGTCCCAGTCATTATTTCATTCCATAGCTTGTTGTCACTTGGTTGATGGCTTCTCATTGCCAAAGCAAACTGGTGACAGGCTCTGAAGTTACAAGATTCCATTGGTCAATTTGTTATCTTAGTATGCTGTTCTGAGGCCACTCACGCATTCACCGCTGGAATGTTTCGGTTAAGCAGGTAGTAGACCAATGGTAGCGTGTGTGGAATTGAGAATTTGAAAGATATACTGTACTTCGATTGCCAGATGTGCTTAAACTCAGGTGAGCTTTTAACATGCAATCTTGTCTTGAGGGGGCAATGACGGCTGTATGGATACGTAATCTTGTCTGCACACGATAATTGGTTTGCAGTCCATTGAGCAGTGCCCGGTGACTATTGTCAGAGGCTGTGTTAGACTATGTGAAGACCGTGTACACTCACAATGAAACATGGCCCATTATCATGTCAAAACTAAACCTTTTCTCTGTCTACTTAAGACCTCGGTTTGTTGACAGGAATTCTTGTGAATTTGGAGCTGTTTAGCCAGGTAAATCTATGCCTGTTTGTGGAGGCATTTCACATGCTAGCCTATTGTGCGATGTCCCTATGCAGGTCAGAATTAAGGATATAATAGCACACCACTTGTCCTATCAGAGCATAAGCTGTTACATTATATGCAAATGAGCTGGTTATTTTTGTTCAACATTTCAGTAATGAAGATTGGCAGATGTTGTCAATGAATGTTTCTTGTTGTTCACACAAGTTAGTATTTTGTTTCACATTGTTGTGTATTATAACTGTATTGAAAACACTTTTAAGGATACTAAACGCAGTCAGATGGAACAATATCTCGCAGTAGAGTTAATGATTAAATCATTGTCATGTGAGCTGCATGCAATTGTTGCAGAAAGTGGCTTTTTGTGGTTTTTTGTTTTATTTGTGGAATAGAAATAGATTTCAAAACCATTACATCTATGGATGCTTATTTTTCTTTTAGTTCAGGGTGTAAGATCTGATTAGAAACTAAACTGATCGACTGTTGCTCATTAAATACCTTTGTAATAAAATTTTAAGTAAAATTTAATTTTGGAAGTTCAAATCGTAAACGGTTCAAAAATTTATTACAATATTTTTTAATTTGTCATATTTTTAAGGATTTTTGAAGAAATGGGCTGTGAAAAAGCATATTATATATGGATCATTAAAACACAAAACAGTAGTATTGTATCACTGGCTTAAGTAACTGGGTGCTGAGTTAGTACATGTACCCCTCCACCACCCCTCCTTCTGTAAGCACTCAATGGTGCTGGGGTGTTTGAGTGAGGTATGTCTACGAGCCTGGGGATACAGCCATCCAAAACTGCACTTACATGTCCCCCATCGTTCTGAAGGCACCCCCCTCCCCTCCCGTCTGCAGGCCATTAACATATAGGTTAGAACTTCTACCACATCTACTGTATTTCCACATGTTAGCGTTGTTTTCATTCAGATTGTTTGAAGGAACATTGATTTTGTGTTTAAAATAGTTGTTACATTTTCATATGCTTTTTCTTTCCATCTCAAAAATGACTCGAGACTTTTTGCCTGAAACGCCTGAACCATCTAGACATGGGTAATCTGTTTTTTCCCATGCCTCACTGATTGGTATAACGAAGGAACTCGAGATACAAAAAAGTATTAAACAAGCTTTTGGCAGTGGGTTAATCAAGTTCATAGAGGCCATTAATAAGGAAAGCTTGGAATCAAAGTATTTTTTTGTACTTAAAGCGAAAGAATCTGTTTTGTAACACCTCGTAAAAAATAATTTGATACTTCTATAATTCTATGCCGCCTCACCTTAAAGAACTTGAGGTGTTAGCGTTCAATTCACAGGTAAGTTAGTTCCCCCCATAAAGCTGTTGGTCAGGGATTTTATTAGCTAACCCTTATTAACAAAAGGAGAAGACGACTTTGACCTGTAATCAGTATTTGCTGGTGGCAGGTACAGTTGATTTTGATGTTGTGGTAAATCAGTGTACTCTATGATGATACCTGTAGTATACTTTGTGCACCTGAACAATGGCTTCACAGGCCTAACCCTATCATCAGGATTGCACTTCTATCTACACTCTGTAAGGCTTTGATCTTCTGCTTTTTAATTTCACACCTTCTCCAAGGTACGCTGAGCACGGACATTTTTCTAATTTTACCTCTTTTCTTCATCCCGTCCTCAGCCCATTTTTCTTTGCACAAAGCCGTTTGTAGAGGTGACATTGGCTAGACCTGTTCCTTCCTATACCCTACAATTTGTTTCAAAGGCATCAAGTTTATTTCTCCTCTTGCTCTATTTCTTGCCAATAGTAAAGGGGTTCCAATTTTCAGTCCAATTCCGTTTGCTTTTGAGGTTCAGTGAAGCAGACAGTGGCGCTGTCAGACTGGTGGCGAAGGGCTTGCAATTACCCTCTCCTGGGCCCCTATTAAATTACCCCAGTCCCCACAGCTCACACTGTTACAGGGTTTGTCAAGAGACTAGAGTTGTAAACTTCAAGTGGAGCTACTATGGGAGGGGTTGTTTGTATGTGATATTTTTTTTTTCTTCATAGTTATTTGTTAGGCTATAATTTCTGATTGGCAGCTGACACTCCTCAGGCAAGATTGGATCAGTAGATGGTTGGGACAAGGGGTTTATACTGATTAGACTCTTTTCCTTTTTGGTGTCATAACTTAGTGGCAGAAATTCCAGACAGTTCATTAAGTAACTTTCCGAAAGTTGCCTTTTAAACAGTTTTTATAGCTGCAGTTGTGTCCAATTTCAAACTGTACGTGGCTAATTTGGCCATCACCTTTAACTTCTTGAACATTTTTTATCTCGCCTTTGTGGTAAAGAACATGAATCTGTAACATGCGAGAATTAACTATCCCGTCTAAAATGCATTATTTGACTTCTACCCTCCCCTGCTGTCCATTATTTACACACTTTTCTTTACAAGTTGTTTTTTGGGGGAAGTAGTTTCCTGTTTGATGTTTTTATGTGGTTAGCATTGTTGAATACCATAGTTGTTTGTGTTTTTTTGGGGGGGGGGGGGGGGGGGGGCGGGCTAACTTGCTTAAGTATTTGGCAACTGATGGGAAAATGAACATGTCATTTATAAGTAAACTGTAGTGTCCTTTAAATTACATGCATTTCATGTAATAATTACAGTTATTGGATTGCATTTTAGTAGTTTACATAATATAGGTACCTGTACTCATTTTTTTCTGAGGATTGCGATTTCTTTTTTGATATATTGATATAAATTTATGCAGATAGATTGCATGTTGACGTTCAAGTGAAGACAGTTGATCAGTAACAATTGAACAACTGCCACACACTTTGCATTTTCACTTCACCAGGGTTTTCATATCTCTGTGTCAAATGTCTTGTGATAAAAATGTCTGTACAAAATAATGAAAAATGTACAATAAATATATCGAAGCACATTTCTGAATTTCGCAGTCTGAGGTCAAAATCTGACTCCATCTACTTTTGCTGGCCCTTAGCAACCCAAGCTCCATTTTAGGTTGTCATGGTGAGGCGTCAGGACTCTTTGACATTGGATACATACACACGATGTTGATGTTGAATTTTCTTCTGTGGCAGTTCAGAGTTTGCAAGAGGAAATCTGTCCACAACCTTGCCCAGCTGTTTCTCCCACAACTGTAGCGTGTTGAGAGATGCTGCCACATTTGCCACTCACTCATTGGCCCTCAGACTTTTGTGGCATTGACCTGTGTGATCTCTCCTGGCCAATGTATCCAGTTTTTACAGCAGTCATCCATCCATTGGCAGATCTTTTGAAAACCTGATCTGCATGGCCCAGTCCTAAGAGATCAAAATTTTTATCTTCTCACAGCCTATTATCCAAAGCCTGACACATTCTGTAGAATCTGACTGACATGGTTTCAGTCACACTTGAAAGACATGACTCTAAACCATGGTGATAAAGGGGAGATGTACTAGGCATTCGACAGTGATACTGGGCTGTCCTTTTTCATTACTTTAGACTCCTTTAGACTTGCTGTAGACGGGCCTACACAAAGTTACAAAGGCATTCTATACATGTTAGCAACAACAACAACAACAGACGAGGCAGGTAGGTACATATATTTGAATGTCTACAACTGATGGGATTCAATTTGAAATGAAGGAATTGTACATGTGTTACTAAATCTTTGTATCACAGCTGTTCACCAGGATTGATTGTAGCTGTGTCAAACAGTGCATGTGTCGATCGGTCAGTCAATTTTTGACATGCTGTTTTTTTTTTTTTAGCATGGGCTAGGCACTTAATAAGGGTGCTAGAGAACAAGATGGCATTGACTTTTTAGTGGATATTGCAGCTATTACTATCTTGTGCTTTTCATGAAAAATGGCGATTTCGCTTGACCTTTCCATCAGACAGATAAGAATCTGAACAAAACACTAAAACAGACAAAAAACTAAAAATTTGGAAATTAGGCTTAAAATGCATTGGTTGAAATACCAGCATTCATAGAAGGATCAAGTTAAGATGGTTTGTCAACTTGTTTACCCATATTATTAAGACTCGATTCTGCCAGTTTTGAAAGTGCAGCGACTGCTGTAAATTTTCACTTTATATGCGAATAGCTGCATCTGTCTGCTGTTCCTGGCACACAGCACTGGCTAAGTAGAATGATGAGCACCTGATAAAAACAGACCTTTCTGTTTTTTAGCGATTTCATGTCATGTGTCAACTAAGTAACACACTTCTACCTGCTTTGGCAGAACTTGTTTCTGAGTTTTGGGCTTAGTCTTGTTTCCATATGTAAATCCAGGTGTATGTAATTAGAGATTCAACCTTTGCGGAAATGTAATTTGTATCATAGAAATGTGCACACATGTGCATGTGAATAAAAGTGCACTCAGTGGCTTGTTCATAGAGAGTTACGGGAGACATTGGCACACCCAGTTTCGTTCCTGATTGTTTTCAAATGTGAGAGAGGTGTTAAAGCTGGTGTTTTTGTCAGTAGAGGGGATGTGTTTGGGGAAGAGGGGAGGTGTGTGGTTGGAGGTTAGGATGCTGGTCAGCCATAGGGCTATAGAAACATGCTGGTCCAACATGTGTAAACACCTTGTAACAGCCTTCACCCGCTCTGAAGCTGTGAATTGCAAGGCTGATCTAAGTATCACAGATTCCGTGGGCTCTGCTAGGAAAATAGCAGAGCCAACGCTCTGCAACTTTCCCTCCAAAATGCCTCACTGTCACCCTTGTTCAAGACACAGTGTTCAGAATGAAGAGAGGACAGGGAAGGATACCAAGCATGAGGCCAGAAGTCTTACGTTTGCAAGTTCTATATTGTTAGTACGAAAATGGTTTAAAGTTTTTCCTTATTACGAAAGTAGACAGAAAATTTCTCATGACAAATGACATCGCTTGATTGTTATGACAGTAAGATTATCGAAATATTCTTTGTACAAAGTGACTTCACCGAACCCATGTCATCAAATTACAAAACTGTCATGTGATGAGGTTAGATAATTACTGTACATAAGATTTGTCTTTGGAACAGCAGGGTGGTGCTATAAATGTGTAATGCAATTATACAGATGTAATAGTTAACTGGTCTTCCTTGACAGACAGAGAGAACCGTCTTTCCATCTAAGAAAACAAATTTTGTCGTGTTTTTCTTAGCCCATCGCTCTTTTGGCGTGGTCCTGCACACTGGAGAGTGCTGTCCTTTGGGTATAGTTAGGTTCTAAATCCAAATGATATAACTGATGAGAGTTTAAACAAACAGGAAAAGGTTTGAATAACATGAGATTGGGTAGAAAGCTGATTCAGATAGGTGTTCCATGTGGTTTCATGTCAGACAGGATGTCAGTCAGGAGAACGACCGGGCTCCAGTTGACTTTTATCCCATGATCAGCACAGTAGGGGCGCCATCTCCAGCCAACCTCCATATAACTGCTGATAATCACTTAGCCGTTTTACAGTTTACTTAGCCCATACACATCAACTTTATCAAGCCCTCAACCTTTTGCTACCCTTGGAAAGAAAGCTGAAAATCTACAATGGTATCTCTGGCTCATAGGTCATATTTTCCATGGTGGTGCTGCCTGAAGTTTAGGAGCCACTCTCCAGCAGGGGTGACCATATTTGGTTTCATGGTTTCCTCTGGAACTGTTGACCTCTTGGTGATTGCTTACATAAAGTTTGAGTTGAAGAGATTACAATCTCCATGAAGAGTGTTTCGCTTGAATTTGCCCATTTCTTTAGTCCTCTAAAAAGGACACCTGAATATGTTGAATATTTTTCTTTTGCCGCAGCCTAATTGGGGTCAATATTTTTTGGTAGCAGGGTATTTGGTTTTGTCCCAGTACTTAGGCACTTTCTTAGGGACCTTGCTGGTTTGATCATTTTTCCCCCTCATATGTATCACTTAAATGCTCCAATATGTAAAACATAAAATAAAGTAAACTATTTCTTAGAATGTCCAAGAGTAACTTCATTTGTTTCCCTGCATCTGCATCGCTGTCAGAGATGGATTCAAGATGGCTGCCATGTTTTGGTGTACTTGATTTGTTGATCGGTGGAGTTAATATGCCAGCAAGTCCATGGGCAGTAATCAGGGAACTGTTGACGTTCTTCTTCTGGGTTGAATCCTGGTCTACTGGGTTTTCTGGACCAGCCTGGTAACACAGTAAGCTTGCTGTTCCCAAAGAACAAAGAGGGACTAGTGGTTGAGGGGGTTGGGCTAGGCAGAAAGCTCCTCTCTCCAACAGCCTGTATTCCCTCTGATCAAGAGCACAAGTCTTGATGATGACTCTTCCAGCTGTACCCTAAGGTCCTTGGGTGTAAACTTGTAGGCAAAATCAAGATAAATGGCCCAGGTGATCCCAGAAGCCTTACAGCCCCAGTTTGACCCAGTGTCTAACATGTACTCTTGAGTCTCTTGCCCCAAGAGAACAGTGATCAATGGAGACTGGAATGTTTATCTGGTTTTAAAACTATCAAAGTACTGTGTTCTGCAACAGATTAACATGTTTATATGCTTGTGCAGGGTGTTTTACATGGCTCTAACCAAAATTGATGATGTTTAAGCCTTTTACTGACACTCTTGGGCCATTTATTTCCATGGCGTAAATGAATGGACCACTAATACAGAGATTTTGTTTTAACATTACTCCATCCTTCACTAATGAATCTGTGGGCTTTGGGTGGTCGTGTGGACCAATACATGCATTAAATTGACTTCAGCTTCTAAGTAATTAGGTTGACATGTTTGAAGCTGGCATTTGCTAATTCCTCTCATTTCCTAATAATTAAGAAATTATGTTCAGTTTCCCCTCAAACTACATCTATGCCTAGTTTCCATCGGAAGTCATTTTGACCATGATCTACAGTCATAAAATGAGTGAGCTATTTGTTTGGTTAAATCTGATTTGCTTTGAAAATAATAAGTTTTTGTGAATGTTTCAAGATAGGAAACTTGGTGTTCAGCAGTTAGATGCAATTTTCAAAGATATGAACATAACTTGCCTGACAGAAGTTAGAAGCTCTTAAGTATAGGAGTACATTGCTGATGCATTTCCATGTTTGTACAAGTACTGGACTGTATTTGTGCATGTACATGGTCTTGCCAAAGACATAAAACGGAGGTTAACTCAAAAGACAAGAAAGGGTAGGACACATCTGTTCGATGCTTGCATGGGCATAAGCAGCCAGTGTCTAAATTACAAGTTGAGTCCTGACAAGGAATTAAATTTGTGACCTTTGTACTTCCTTCCTGGCTCAAGGACCAGCTGGTATCAGCCTACTAGTTCAAGGTGTGTGTTCTGTTCCTTGTGTGGTGACAACACACTGTGTCAGGTGTATATGCTAAGCTTCTTAAGGTAGGTGATACATGTAATTGGTTTAAATTGGATGGTGAAATCAGTATATTGTATCAGTTTTGTCTGTATCAATAATTGATACTGTAGGCGTTTTGTACAAAAATGTTTCTCTACATATGGGTTTTAACTTCAATGTCAAATCATTCAAAAATGTGGGATCACTGATGCATATGGACGATTCTGTTAAGGACTTGCTATTTAACATAATCTTGATTTCATTGAATGTCGAGCACTATATTCACTTTGCAGAAGGCAAACTCACTGGGTTTTGTATTTCATAGACGATAAAGGAAAGTTGACATTTTTTGTCCTGTGTACCATCTGTATAGATGTACATGTATTTGGATCAAGTTAGCAAAAAATGTTGATGAATACGAACCAGCCTAACTACTCAACGCCAACAGTCAAAATTAAAATTGATGAAAATGCTAAAGTGCCATTGCTGAACTCATCCAAAGTGGTGAATGTTTCAGATGTTTTGTAACAGTTACAGGTTCATGGTTATGCGTAGTTGTAGCGCAGGGTTTGGTTATAAATGGAAGTAAGGGATGTAGTGCGTGGACCGCGGGCTCCCTCCCCTAGCCCCTGAGTGGCTGACACCCTCAGGTATTGCGTTACTCACACCTGTAGGGCTGTAGACTTCCTTTTCTTCAGTTAATACCTCCCTAGGGCTCTCTGACGGACAGCCGCCTCAATCTGCTTGTCAGTCCATGCTACCCTCAGAGGTAAGTAAAAGGGCCGCTATCAACCTGCAATTTCTAAGCTAAACTGTTTCTCTGGCGTTTCTAATAGAAACTTTGTATCTGTTATTGTACGCAAGATAAATCATTTGTTTGTTTGCTGTTGGTTAACACACTGTGCCCTGTCCTCATAAAGAGGTAAAACCACTTCAGTATGTTTTCGTCAGTTTACTTTTGTGGATTATTTCAGCTTAAGTAAGCTGTTGATGTACTCTAAGTATACACCAGCAGATGCAGCTAAGCTACACGCAACCATGCGAAGGTAAAATTTCAGGTAGTAAGGTTTCAGGCTAAATCAGATTAATCTATTTTTTCTGCATGTTTAAATATTTATCAGTTGGATCCAGTTTTGATACATATCACTTAGAGAGAAAAAAAGCATGTATTTAATTTCTTCCTCTTAAACATTGGATTATGATTCATCCCACCTTCTTGAGAAACTCTGAAAACTGTGTTAATTAGTTGATAAATTCTATCGAAAATGAAGTTTCTTTTAATGAGGGATTTCATGGACAGCATAGCTTAATAGATATTCGATAATTTTGTTTTTGTAACTTTTAAACTATGCCTGTTCAGTGAGTTAAAAAAAAAATTTAAGGATATCCTGTGTGCTATAGCCCCCCCCCCCCCCCCCCTTCTCACATCCCAAAACATAGCAATGTAAGTGAATGGGAATGTTTGTTATAGAGCTAATCCTCGTCCAGACTAGTATTACACTCAAATTCACACCCACCTGCTACTGGGCCAACAGCTTACATCTCAGCCTAATGGGATTGGGGTCATTAATCCTCTTAAGCTTGGGAATCCCAATAAATCCCCATAGAGCACTTAAACTGTCCATCAGCCTACTTGTACCTTATGTCCATTTCCTGAAACAGAGCTGTTTATATGTGGTAAGCGTGAAGAATAATGCAAAGTTGGTCATATAGTTGGAGTTATGATAGCTATGCATGCCATTGTCCTTGTGAATTTCACAATTTACTTCATACTTTGTGGAATATTTTTGTAATAAGTGTATGGCTGTGTTTATGGCACTGTTTATGTAAATTAGACACTTAGTTCATACATGAAATAACATTTTTGTTGGAATTTGGTCATAAATATGAGTGAAGGTTTAATCGTGAAAACAGTAAGAATATTTTATTGTTGAACTTCATTCTATATAGGTAAAATAAGAATTCACAGGCAATGTTTTTATTAAACAACATTTGTGAAAAGTAATTAAATACCATTTTATAGAAAAACCTTTTCTTCACTGGGTATATTTGAGCTAAAAATTCTTGGTTTTATTTAATCTATTGATTAAAATGTTAAAATTCAGTGTAATTATGTTTGTACGAGTCAGTCCATGCAGTTTTACAAATAATGTTCTTTAGGTAACTTAATCTCTACCTAGGATAAGTTGGCTGAATTACTCTTTTGATTAAGAACCAATGTTCCAAAATTAATCTCGACGAGACTCATTATTTATTACAACATAATTGCAGATTTTATAGCTGTGGTTATAAATTAAGATCTACAGATTAAACTCTATATATCAAACAATCTTCACATTAAAATCTTCTGGGATTTTTTTTTAGTCTGATTTGGTTTCACGTTTCATTGAAAATCTCTTAAATGAGTTTGGATTATTGTAGAGATAGACAAAATTTATTTTCTGTATCACACTTCATGTATATTGCATCGCTATGATATGGATGATGTAGTGTTAGGCCATTGTCATCCATTTTGACTATTTTGCCAGGCTAAAAGTACTTATATTACTTTAAGCCCACTTTTGCAGCTATCAAATGTTGGGAAAATTTAGGAGTATTGTCTTTTTAGGCTGATTACCTATGTTCTGCTGTACTTTAAAAACCTGACCAAGGGTACATGTACTCTGACCAGGTGAGACTCGTATGATCAGTCTTCATTATGCCTGCTCATGCCCAGTGATATACAATCACTCTCTTACTCTGTCATCTTAAAGATGTTTACGACCGACCAAAAGGGTCAAAGACGTGTCTTCCTGATTTTTTTTCCCTCTTCTTATCGTTTTTATATATATATATTTTTTTTTCATCCATGTTAATAATGCAGCCTGTCATCATGTGTACTCATTTCCATTTACCTCTCGATTTTATTGCCCATAATCAGTGTTAATGTATGCAGAGTTTATCCACGAAGGATCCTGCACTGTCTTATCACCTCGCCTCAACTCGTCACCAGCTCTGCTATTTGAAGTTCTTCTTTTGGCCTGCTCTGTCAATCACGGTTCACTGGATGCAGTGATTTATGCCATTCAATTGATGGTTGTCGTCACAGACATGATCTGTCCAAGTGATCTCTAATGTTCTCTAACCAGCTTGGCTCAGTTATGAATATTCATGGTTGTACCTGTCGCACTTGTGATCACTCTCCACATGAGTGTTTTCCTTGTTGAGAAAACTTTGAGAAACAATTACAGTATTCACTTTCTACTGGGGAGAAATTTTAACATAAAATATGCGTCAGAAATATGTGTGAATATGAGATTTACCGTTGCATAATTTGTACATCAGGTTTTTCACCTTTGCTGTGGTATATCATCTGGACTTGTGCTGATTTACTATTATTACACTGCACTTTTTTTTTTACAGCCTTTTTTTTTCCTCAACAGTTTAGCCAGAACAATTTCTGAAACTTTATGAAAATTAAGATATATGAGAAGTTGTTTGATGAATTTAATCAACGTAATATCACAAAAGACCAAACGAATAGTACATGTAGCTGTGGAGCACACACAGGGACTGTGTCAAGCTATGTTTTCCTGTCAGTATACCCTGTGAACATGTATGTCATTGGTGGACAAAGGAGAGATTGGTGTTGGAAGGTGATTTTGTCTACCTGTCACACAATAGACACTCACCCCGCAGGTGCTGGGACCCCTGGTAACATGAAAACTTCCTCAGTCAAGCATGACCGGCAATTCCCTCACCCAAACCCCCTACCAACCACCACCACCAAATCACCAAACCTGGTCTTTAACCCCATCCTCAAGGGATCAGTTTGCAGTTTGTCAAGACAGCGCATACACGTAGGTGTAATATAGTTTTGCTATGTTTTATTCATGTTCACCAGGCATACCATTCTTATTCCTGGACATTCTTGTGGCTTTTTTCAAGACCAGACAAGTGTTAAGGAAACCCTGACTAGTTTACTTGAGAATTTCACTAATTGGTCTGAGAGATCTATATGTCTGGAAGCTAGGTTTTGATAAGGTGTTAAAAGGCAGAATATCCTAACCCCAGACTGCACAGCGACTGTCTCCAACCTTATCTCTTTAATGAGTCTCTGGGTGGAGACAAAACTGGCCCAGCACTGACCCACTGGACATTGATGCTGCTAAAGATTGTCCCGAGACCTGGGTATGAACCAAGAGCCTTAGTCACAACCCACTAACCCCTGGGGTGAAACGACCTGAGGAGTGTTTGGGGTACAAGATCTTGGGCTTGGGCATGGCTGGCTGGCCATGGGGTCTAGTGTAGAGTCTCTCTCTAGCTAACCCCACAGCTGATTGTGTTATGGTATCCCGGCCTCATAGCTGGGATTGATACCTCTCCGGTAGACCCTGTTCTGATAGCCTACTGAAGGGAGTGAAGCAGGGGACAAGCTGTCTGTGGCTGGGATGGTGTCATTGAACAATGAACAGAGCCAGGGCAGATGTGGTGCTAGGGGATGCTCTGATAGGTGAGCTACTCAGTCTCAGGTTTCAGTCTTCTCCTTGACCAGGCTGATCCATGAGGCTCTCTGGATTCATTACCTCTCTAATGGACTAGTAACTGTACCAGTCAGAGCCAAACCAGGGTGTACATGTGCGCTGGGTATACTGGCAGAGAGGGGCATTCTCATGGGGAGCACAGGACTCAAGCTTAGACTACATGGCCCAGCTTAAAGGCTAGTTGTATGCTCTAGTGCAGTTTCTATTTCCATTGAAACTTGTTGATACCAGTAGTTAGCTGTTGGATGTGGTGAGACGAGGACGAATTACACTGGTTTATCATAGTGTATAATGGAGGGGTTTTACCTGTGATCTAGCTGTTTCGCTAGTGATGGTTGGTTAGGAGAGCTAACCCGGTTCACACCATTAGGCCTGCAGGGCATTATACCTGTTCACCACACACTCCAGGTGAGCCAAGCTGACTGGCCGAGGCTGATTTGAGTCGTACTCCACTGCCCACTGGGCTTTAGATTTGTGCCCAGGGACTGTACAGATATGCTATGTACGCATTCATAGTCTGGAGATACCACTTACAGGACATGTACCGTAACATGCTAGCACTGTGTAGGATATTCACGAGGACTACACATACTATAACATGAGAGCTTGTGCTCTCCTACAGTAAGTATCTTTTTTTCAGTGTTAATTATTATGTTATTTGTTTGTATATACATCATTAATTTACAGATTCAGTATGGCAGTTTTGTAAGGTTGCTAGTTTTCTTCATCTTTTTCCTTCTGTGTTTTCTTCAGGATGCTCTACCAAAGGAATCTGCATTTGTTGTTGTGAGCAAAGGAATTAAGGCAGAACCACATTCCGTGTGAAGAATCCGTTTTCCCCTACAGCCGATGCGTAAGTGTTTACAGCCTGGGATGTTTTATCAGTAGAAAATCATTAGGTATTTTCATGAGTGCGCTATCTAGAGATCACCGCCTGTGACTGCAGTACTAATTACGATGATAACTGCTGTCACCAGATAGTCCTCAAGCTGTTCGTCTTCTCAGGCCTTTTCTTGCCACTCGTTTATTTGTTACTGCTTTATCCACTCATACCCACTGACAAAATGATTGTTTTATTACTGCTTTATCCACTCATACCCAGTGACAAAATGATCGTTTTATTACTGCTTTATCCACTCATACCCACTGACAAAATGATCGTTTTATTACTGCTTTATCCACTCATACCCAGTGACAAAATGATCGTTTTATTACTGCTTTATCCACTCATACCCAGTGACAAAATGATCGTTTTATTACTGCTTTATCCACTCATACCCACTGACAAAATGATCGTTTTATTACTGCTTTATCCACTCATACCCAGTGACAAAATGATCGTTTTTATGACCCAAAATAAAAATCCTTAAGCAGTATTATTCACCTTCTAATTCACCTGAACCCTAAATTATTATCATCTTGTTGTCAAAAGTTTTGATGGTTTAGATGTTTATACACAGGCCTTAATTATGTCACTGTATTGGTTTAAATTAATTTTCTGTCTGTAAATGGTGCCTATAGGAGACATTTAGCACATGTCCCGCAGTAATAATCTCTCAAGATCAGTTATTGTATCTTCACTTAATAGCACAACATAATAAGTACCAACCAGATGTAAACAATATTCAGCGATTAAACAATATTGAGGTTGATGATTATTATATTTATTTATTTCTTAGATTGTTGGCTAGCACCATTTTCAAGAGATTTCCCTGGGTTGGAGGTGGGGGGGGGGGAGGGGTCCAGATATTATTCAAAATAATAAAACTAATCATGAAGGTGGATTTAAATTTTTTTATATTTATTTAGTAAGGTTTTAACATTTAAAGAGGGTTTCCTTAGTTCATGCGATGGTAGACAGGTTTATTTATGTTTTCAATGGAAAAAAAAATTTATTGGGCAATTTCCATGTTCCACCTTTACATCTAATTCTCAGTTTTAGAATTTTACTTGTAAGAAATGAAGTTTATTTTCTGGCAGATTTGATAAAGATCTGGTATTCGTGAAGCAAAAGTTAATATTCATATGCACATCACTGGTTTACAAGAATTTATGATTTTATATTTAAACCTTTGATTAATGATTGATTTGGACATTGATGTTGGCAAGGATGTAATGTAATGATAATTTTTATGAAAGATTGATGTTTGACATTAATTACCTTAGCAGGTGATTGACTAATACATATAGTTAATTGTACCAGTATAATATTCCTGGAAGAATTACATGTACTGCACCTTCTTAATTGCGCAAAGTTTCCCATGGACCGGCTTCACCTTGGTGTCCATAAACTGCCCACCCTTGGGTCCATCAGTGGGAGTGGGGTGCCCTGTGGAGTTGGCCTTTGTAACCTGCTTTTGTAACTTGGCCCCATCTTGATTAACTATCTTCAGCAGAGCATGCCTAGCATACATTAACACGTGCCCTGATTTCTCTTAGTTCCTGAGCCAGCTTTATTGCTTTCAATTAACATGTGATACTAAGCTTAAACCTGCAAATTATCAGCTCCTTTTTTGTGTGTGTGTGTGTGTGTGTGAAGGGAGAATGCGGGTTTAATATATATTTAATTAAACAGTATAGAGTGTGTGTGTGTGTATGTACATGAAAGTGAAGGCATTTCTTCAAGGTAGACTAGTTAGGTTAGATGTTATGAGATAGGCATTGCCTCTAACCAAACACATGGGCTGACTTGTGGGCTATGTACATGTACCTCTAAGTAAGGTCTGTACTGATGATTCGCCATCACTGTACCCTTATTTAGTTCTTTCCTGAATGTGAAAAAATTTACTAGGGGTGTGTTACATAGCGTAGATTTGTTTCAATGAAATCCACACGGCTCTATAATAGTATGCACTTTGCCACAGTGGGCAATAAATCTTAAAGTACAGGTGTATTGATATGTAATATGTAAATTACTGGTTGAATACTAAAATACATATTAGTCATTCAAGATTTCATAGGAGGCCAAAAATTCAAAAAATTTATTTTTAAAATTTGAACAGTGCTTACAGAACTAAGAGCGATGAAGATTTATTTTTTTTATTTATTTGATTGGTGTTTTACGCCGTACTTAAGAATATTTCACTTGTACAAAGGCGACCAGCATTATGCTTGGTGAAAATAGAACAATGAAGTTCACGACATAAATTTGTCAACAGCAGCTTATGGTTTTGTACATTTACAAATTCTTTGTTTACAGTTTATTTTATTATTCTACACATGTGTAAATGTTTACTTTGAAAAAGGACACAAACCTGTAGAAAGCAATTCTGTTTAAAATGTATCACAGCAGTTATCAAATCACAAACAATTTGTTACATTAGAAGTAGATGACATGAAAAGGATTTGCTGGGTGGATACCCTGAAGCAGTGAGCTAAGGCTGCCTCCGCAATAATCATTGGTTAAACTAGGACAAGATAGTGAAGATGTTACCTGTAATTAATTGGTGTTTTCTTCTGGCTCATAGCCATACACAATCCATCCATCCTTAGCTGAGAGGACCTGTTCTTGTGATGTATCGTAGTGAAAGGCTAACAGGAATGGAGCGCCGCTAACCCTGGATGACCTCTCATTTATTGTGTACATCGCAGGATCAAATGCATTAACCTGTAAAGAACTGGAGGGGAAGGTCACATATTCTCTCATGATTCAAGCAGTATTTTAAATTTCATATATACACTGTACAGATGTATCTACATGTATGTCAGTGCATGTATTAGTAGTAATATTTATCAAGTGAGGTAAAAAATTGACAAACAAAACCATTTTGTTTTTACTTTTTTTTTTATATATTTTTAAATAATTGTTGTATTTGTCCTCAATTTTGTGTACTGGTAGAAGAGAACGGAGAAGAACGTACGCAAGCTTGAGTTGAATTTCTTTTTACTCATAAGAGATGTATATTACATACATATTTTTTTCTTTCATATGAGTAAAATTTAAAATCAAATGTCATCCAGTATACGTCTATCTATCTATCTATCTATATATATATATATAAATATATATATATATATATATATATATATATATATATATGTATCCCTGCTCATTATCATGTAGTGTTTTGTTTTTATGAGTGATGCAGAGACTCCTCTCTATTCTGCCTGTGTCTGTCAGTGTCATGGGTTTTTCTCCTCTTTCTCCCCTGTTACATCCGGTCAGATCTCTCTGTACATGCAGGAAGGCCTGGGTTAAAGGATTGCCTTGTCTGTTTTTTCTGGTCATTAGCATGAGAAACAAAATCAGCCATTATTGTTTGTCTGGTCCCTGAAGCTTTTGATTTAGGACTGTCCATTATAGTTTGTCTGATCTTTGTACAGCTGTGATTTATGGCCTACCATATACTGCTGATGAACAGTATGGTGGCGATAAACAGAAGGCTGATCATTCGTTCAGGTAATTTTAGGACATTCCATCTATATGGGGAAAGGTGAAAAGTCTTTTTTTCTTTTCTTAAAAACTTTTATTTTCTGAAGGTTGAAAGACCTCAGCAGTTTGCTGATATCAGGTAAAGAGTTGTGATATAGTATCAGGGTATCGACTAATGTAGACTGTCATGTTTTTAATAATTCAAGCTGTGAATTATAGTTCCTACAATTTGGTAGATGCCATCTGAGTCAACTAATAGTTTTAGGAGTGTAATTTTCTTGTCTTGGTATAATTGACAAAGAATGTAAGTACTTTTTATATGTTCAGTGACATAACTATTTTTGAAGGACTTGTTTGAGTTGCCTGGTATCGTAGCAATTCACACATATTAAGATGCAAAATATGATGGTGAGAGTTTACTCTTAACTCCAATCAACTAAATAACAAAATAAATAGCATGAGGAAAACAAAGCAAACTGCTACTTCACATCTTTTTTTATTTTCTCATTTGCAATAAAGTTGCCTTAAAAGCCTGCTAAAGGTGACAAGTAGTGCGATGGTGGACAGCTCTGGAAGGATAAGTACTCCATTAATGGAATTTAGCCTGGTGTCATGTCCGTTCATGGCAGCTTCTTGACAAGCTGGCTGAATGTACCATTGTCAAGAAAAACAGGCGCTTGACTTGACTAGGTCACAGCTCAGGTTTATGGCCTATTAGAGGAAAAGACCCTGCTTTGTTTATTAAGGAAAACAGGGATGCAAAAAATACCTACGCTGGAAAGGTGTGTTTGATATGGAGTGACTTCACTCTACTTACCAGAGATTAATGGCGATCATGGAGCCATTTGGAAAACTTGTTCTGTCCAAAGCTACAAGTTTACAGCCCTCTGATTACTGTCAACACGTTCATGGATCAGGCTTTATATAACCGTGACCTGTTGATCAGTCAGAATTTATGTCTCTTATGCTCTTAGTGATACTGATTCATGAGCATTAGATTAATGGAAATGTTTGCTGTGTGTTTAACCGTCTGGCTTCTCAGGTTTTGCTTTTTAGGGCTCAGGTGTTTAACTTGGAATTTTTTTTTTCTTCAATTTTAAAAAGACTTTAAAGGTGATTATTTTCTAGAAAGTGCCAAATATATAAGCATTAGGTTAAAGTGAAATTTAGCAACTGCACCGAACTATTTCTTTATTAGCTGTCTCATAGTCACATTAGAAAGAAATAATTCATGTAATTTTGATATGCAGGTAATTGATTGGGTTAAGATATCAATTGTAAGCATTTTCATTGGTCCATGGCCATTTACATACACATGTATGTGGTAGTTTCAGGACATTTTGAACCCCAAGCACGCACTCACTCACTCAGGATATTTTGTGTATAGCCAAAATTTCACCATACAAATATAGACGTTTCAGTACATGTAAAATGCTGCTTCTTGCCTACCTTTTATTACAAATTTCATGACAACATAGGCATCCATCTGGCGATGCATGGTGTTCTGAAAATTTGAAGGACATATCCATTAATAACATTGTTACAAGGTAAAGACAGCATACTGTTTTTCAGTATGTGGACCAAATGTTATAATTAGTTAATTATCAGTATGGTGGAATGATTTCTTAAGACATGTGGCAACATTGTCTTCTAACATTTTTATGGAGATTGTTTTTTGCATGATTGATTTTATCCAAATAAGGAGTGAAAAAATATTTTTGCCCCAAAAAATAAACAAAAAGGGTAAAGAAAACAGGAGCAAAACAGCGAAGATTGCTATGGATTTACTATACAAGAATCAGGTTTACTTGTATATGGTCTGCCATTTTTTTGTACCTGTCTAATTTAGTAGTCTGAGAGAGAATTACTGAGGTGTGACTTATCTTCATGTCCATTAGCCACAGAGATCTGCTGAGAAGCAGCTGTATTTTTACATGTATGTATATATACACACATACACAGGGCATTGAGTTTATTCATACAAGTACATATCCCCAGGACACCAGTAACTGAGAGTTCCTCTTGACTAGACTGACTGCTAGAGAACTACCATCATCATCGCTATGCATTAACCCATTCATTCATTCATTCATACCAGATATTATCCTAGGATTTAGCAGGGCGCTCTTTCTTGCTGATAAATTCGCACATAACAGAGGGATTAAAACATACAAGTGTATCACACTTCATAGGAAAACATTTGAACAGTAAGACATCAAATGTGTGCACTCAATACATCATTTTAAATTGAAGCACTGCTGTGAAAGAACTTTACTTTAAGTGTGTATGTTTTTTATTAATGCTGCCACAATATACATATTTTGTGAACTCAAACTTTTATAATTTTTCATTTTCATTAAGTCTTGAAAAGATAGGTTTTGTGTTGATATTGACAGGAAATTTTTATTTTCTCGTAAATATGAAAAAAAACATTCGAGGTTTTGGAGTGCATGGAAGAATCAGATGCATAAAACCAGAATGTCTATAAAATGTTTACAAAATGGGGCTTTGTTTTCTTATGCCTAGTTATGCAGACTTTTTTATTTTTGGTATAATTTTTCCTAGGTGAACAATAGGACATTTGGTTCCAATTGTTTCCACAAGACGTACATGGACTTCTGTATCTAACATTAAGAGAGCATGAGTACTGGATACATGTAAATCTTTTGTTGTTAAATTTAAACTATGGAGAGAAATTTATTTGATGTACTTTGCTGGGCTCGTACAATAGCCTGTAAACATAAAAGAACCGTTCATGCCCCCCAAGGGAAAAGCTTTCCTATCTGAGTGATCTTTTGATAATTGTTAGCATAAATCATCAGGTCTAATGTAAGCTTCGTTTAACTTCTTAAGAAATTCTAAAGGGTTAAGAATAAAACTTCACAATGCAGCTAAAGCATAGTTCACCTAATTACTGAATGTGTTAATCATGATACCATTTTATTTTTAGATCATTTGATTTTGTTTTTTGATCTGCTAATGTAACCAATTACCTGCGGTACCTGATGTTTGTCTAATCACCTTACTTAAAGCACCTGTAAGATTCCTAATTATTACAGGTGTAGATCCGTAATTACCTTATTATTTGCAGTCTCTGTAGTTTACCTAATTACTTAAATGTCTTCATTTTAAAACAAACAGTTAAAGTGGATGCAGCTCATTCAAGTTTAATCAGAAATAATTGCTTGTGGTTTGCTTCTTCTCACTTTGATAAGAAACAACAGATGCTCAGTAATTGTTTATCGATGTGCACGTACATGTATTACCAGGCATGTTGAAATGTTGTATTCTCTCATTGCCGATCGCCATTTGAATTTCATTTATTTGAACTGCAAACCACTGAATAAGATAACCATGTATTCAGTTTTTTGCATTTGTTATTGCATATTTGTGCAGGAAATAAACAATTAATTCATAACTAATCAAATGATTTCATCCTAAGTCAATCAATTTTATTTTTGTAAGCTTGCACCATAGAAAGTTACTTACCAAAGAATTCACATAGAAATGGAGGTAACAGGAAAGTTTCTTTCTTGTTCAACTATCGTTACTTGGACACATCTATATTTGTGTCACACTTGCTTGTTGTAAATTGTTACTTGTTGTTTTGGAGATGCAGTTCGATATGGGCAAAAAGGGTGCTAGAATATAAAAGTTCCAGACAGGATGGAAAAAGCAGGGTGGGGAAATGTTCGAGCAACAGGGATCACCAGCAGGAATTAGATCTATTATACACTGGTTAAGAGATGGTTGTGTTGATAGTGTGGCGTGTAACAGGGTTGGAATTGTGTGAAGGGAGTTTAGAGGAAGGAGATAGCTGTGGGGATGTGGGTTGGTGGTGGGGGTGAGGGGTGAGAGATGGAAAATGGGGGTGGGAGCTGCCTTGTCTGATGTCAGTGAGTCAGCTAGCCTCAGATCAGTTGGATTTACAACCCAGCACCAAGTCTCAGAGGAATCCAGTTCTGGACCCCATACCTCTTCCCTTGGCCAGTTTTTCTTTCTGATAGTGCTTCTCAGCTCTCTAGCTAACTGGAAACATTTGTGGGAGCTGTAGAATTTGATCCTTAGGCTGATCTTACACTGACGATACACAGCTGCCATTCTACTCTCCAAATGATTGACAACTGAATCTACTAGTCAAACAAATATGGTTTCATGCTTTATGCAAAAACGTTGCATGATGAGATTTTGCAAAAAGATCTGCCTGAGTGTTTTTGCTAATTGTTTCTCCTTAATAATCTTGTCTTTGGGCTATCTGGACTGTCTTCAGGCGAGAAAGCTTGAAAAACTATTGCGAAAGAAATATATATATATATATATTTTTTTAGGTTGAATGCAGGGGAGTGTGTGTGGGGGGGGGATTTTTCCTTCTAAACATTGTTGGTATTTAGACAGCCTGTATCCGCTACAATGAAGGGAGGGGCCTCTGTTTCGTTGCAGTGGCATTCTGTTCAGACACCTCCCTAGTGGCTTGGCTAAACTTTCTGTCTCCCCTCTCTGGCTGCCATTCCAGCTTGGCCTGCTTCTCCTCAACCCAGACAGAAGGAACTTAAACAGGCCCCAGCATATCAAATCACTTCATTATACCCACAACATTTGGCATGGAGGAAACTGCCTCTGACATGTTAGGTTCTACGAGCTCACCTCATCCTCTCCCAGACTGGCAGGATAAACCATTCCTTAAGATTACGGCTGTCATTGGAGAAAGCTGATTGGTGTCTCAGTAAAACGATATTTCTCTACGCCCTTCACCCTGACAAGTTTCAGCCTGGCGCTCATTAACGCATTACTTCAAACATTTGTCCAACAAGTGCGAAGTTCTCAGATTTATCACATCTTCCAAAGGAACCGTTTGGCTTTGGCAGACTTTTGATGATGGAATTTCACATCATTCATTGTAATTATGGATGCTGATCATGGCATATGTCAGAATTAAGAAGAACAGTGTTAAATGTCTTTTTAATTTAAATCTATTTCTTAACAGTCCGTACAACAGATATGTTCCATATCTTTGTGAGTTTGTTGATATAGTTCCAATCATTGTGTGCACATATATCATTGGCTATAGCCTGCGTACAAGGTAGGCCTATCCTTTTTTGTGTTGTCGAGAGTTACATGTAAATAATAAATTGTGTAGTGTAGACCTAAAGAATAAATCGTCTGGTGTGTTTAAGAAGGAGACCTATGAGTTGTTTTTAATGGGACTGTGCTTGGTGTAGGGTTGTTCAGGGGATGTAGCACAGCGGGCTATTCTTGTAGTGTTGCTCCTGTCCCGGCTGGTTAGACAGTCTGAAGTATGGGAGAAATGTGGCAGCCAAGTGGCGATTCCTCCCAGATTTGCCTCTCTCCAAACAAACATGTGCACAGTGAATAGAAACATCAACTTATTAATGGTTTATTCTGTAGGATGTTCCTGTAATGCAATCTGTATACAGTTTATCCAGCAGGTAGAGGAACATGTAAACCTCTGTGTAATAACTGGTTACAGACATGTCCTCAAGAAAAAGGCCTCTCCAAGAGGCAGTGGGGCTGCAGAGGTAAATAAGGGAGCATTCAGTTTACACCAGCCACTTGTGCTCAGAGGGTTGAGCCCTCCCCCACCTTCCCAACCCAACCTCAAAGGTATTAAGGGACCACTTGTGTGATTTACAGGAACACAAATCTGGAAGCTGTCAATAATGTTGAGTCAGTCTCTGCAAATCAAGTCTGTAATTGTTCGAATGTGTGAATACTTGTTGATGCAACCATTGCTTTCATATATAGTTTTCGTTTTGTTCACATTTTCCACATCTTTTCCCTGTGGGCCTTATGAGAAACACAAGACCAACTGCAGCTGCTACAAAAAACCCCTCATCTTGTTTATTATCCCACACAACAGTGGGGTTACTTTTGTGGATAAATCCTGTTCCATGTTTATTATTTGTTTATTATTTGGCATGCGACTAACCACTTTACAGCCTTTTGCATGAGTTGGTGATGATTCTTCTCTATTGGTTCTCTTCTGAAACATGTTGTACAGAAAGTGTGAACTTAATGTTTTTTTGGGTTACGGACTTTCTGCTTAGAAATGTTAGAAATACAGAGTTGTATGTGTTGGATGTGTTTTATATGAATGTATTATCCCACATACCAGATTTGGAATACATTTGTATTGAGAGAACTGAAAGAATTTTTCTAACAGTACAAAATATTGGATTTGTGTTTGGTGTAATTTGTCTTGGTTTAGATGTTAACAGATTTGAGAAAAAATGTAAAGAGAAAATACAAAGCATATTACCTTTGTGAGCATGTAAAAATTGAAAAACGTGCAGTATTGCAATCTTTTCAGGGCTGTCTTTCATGGTGGCATAGCTCAGTGCATGTTGTGAAACTTTTTTATTTTTGGAAAGTGTTTTAATTTGTGTCATGGCTTTCATCGGCACTGGCATGTGAAAACTTTAGGGAAACACAGTTTTAGTTGTTTGTGGCGCCTTGTTTCCGTGCCGCTAAGATTATGGGATAGGGGCTAGGTGAAACCGTCACTGCATCCTTCTTTATAGGAGTAGAGGCCACCAGCCAAATGTTCCTTGGCACTCTGCGAGGAAGCATTTTGATTGAAAATGACAGGTTAAGAAATTTAGGGCCCTGGTGCTGTCACTGGATACTCTGTTGCAAATTTGTTGCTGCATGTAGTTTTTGAAGTTTGACTAAAGTTCTGTACTGAAGACATCACGCCAGATGTGCGTATATTTAACCATTTTCTGTTTGTTGCCACATAAGGTCGTCAAGGTGACGGCAGAGTTTTTATCTGTTTCCCTGTGAGAAAAAAAAAGAGCTCGTTTTAGAAGGTGTTTTTGTTGGACTAATCAAGGGTGACCAGTAGCTGTTCTGCTTTAATGATTTGTGACATAGTCTGTTGTTGGGCATAGAATAGCTTGTATATGCGGTGGTGGTGTTGTTCATTAATCACTGTCGTTTTTTGGGGGGCTATTGGCTGGAGATGGTTTGAAACAGCTGAAGTTAACGGAGACCCTATATGTCTGGGTGAGTTCACATGAGGCCCGAGTCAACGCTGGTGACACATTCGCAAGAGGAGAACTTCACCAAGATGCCACTGATTGGGTTTCTATAGTAACAGAATAACATTTGTCTGATTCTGTTAAGATATCACTAGGATGTCGTAGGCTTTTCAAAAAAAAAAAAAAAAAAAAATTTCCAAGAAAAAAACCTAAGGGTGTTTATAAGGGGGATGTTTCTATGAGGGGTATGCATTCTAAAGTTCAAGACCAAGGATACAGCAAGACACACCATTCAAACAAGAGCAGAAAAGGCCCTCATTTAGGCCTGAGCAGATAATAGGGAAGAACGTGGTATTTTGTTTCTCTCGGCTGGCAGGGGGTTACCATTTGCCTTAACCTCTGCAGTGTTTGACTCCATTAAGCGGCCTGAGCTTGTTGGGCGCTCCAACGCAAGAGCAAGCTTTTTTTCATGTTAGTCCTCATGTTCAACAACAGTTGTACACACGCATGCACATGTGCTGGGTGAGGACGCTATAGTGTTTGGATACTGTGGATACCATTCTGAACCTGTGTGACTAACCTAGCCATGGTTCACTGGTTTTGGTAAGTGTACATTGTTCAGGTAATCTGATGACATTCCCTTATCTACTACATACTGATGATTGGTTTGAGTTGACCACTGGTCAAAGGAATCAAAAGGGTTACTTGTAATATCAAACGGAAACATCCATTCTGTCTGTAAAACAGCCACTGTGGAATACTAAATGAGCTTGACCAGACAGGAATTCCAGAGCAGGCATCTTGTATCTCATGTGATGTTCGGTTTTCTTCTGGCAAAACTTTGGTTTCTTATACCAGCAGAGTAGAAAAGACATAGGGGCTGTTGGCCTAACCTTTGGTAAGCCTCTGGTAAGACTTATACTTGAAATATTGATTACCTAGGATGTTTGTTGTTGGCTTGCCTTTTGTTAGGAAGCCTTTCTGGGTTTGGCCTTATTACTTCATTTGCCGAAAAACGTTCAGAAAAACTTGTTATCCAGTAGAAAGGTTGATGGCTTGCCTGCCTGCTTCTAGCAACACCTATGGTCTTGTTCCATACACCCATAGCCTGGCATGGATATTGTTGGTTTATGTGTCTCTTCGGTAAAACCTTGTGGTTCAGATTATTTGTTAATCTAGGAGCGACATCACTTAGGGTATCGGACATCCTGTATAAGTATGTATTGGACAACCTATTTTTTTTTTCTCTCAGTATAGAAGGGAGTGGAAGTTACAAAAAGAATGAGATTTATAAGTTGGATTGTAACGGAGAACAGACTTGCTGTCAGTCTTCATCAGACTGATGTCAGCTTGAGGGGAGAACAAATAAGGGCTTCTGACAGAGGTATTCAACCGAGCTGATGAGGAAGTTTTATCAACCCATTTCATCTCTCCTGTTAGTTCACAGCTTATAGGTTCCGTGTGTTTGTAAAGGTTATGGGATGTGTGTGAACAGAGCAAGATGTACACAGATCTGTAAGTATGTTGGATGTGGACAATATGGATAGTTATGTGGCAGTACTATACATGTGTATGTATAAGTTGACCCTGAGGGTATATTGTTTTTTTTTTCTAGGAGCAATTGTGGTTTTATATTTTGTTGTATTAATTTGTGTCCAATTTAATATTTAGGAACATTCAGGTAGTTGTGAAGAAAAACTTCATCTTTAACACAGTATTTGTCAGAATGAAAAATCTGTGTTCAGGCAAACAGTTGTGACTGTGCAGAAATTTTTAAACTTTTTGAAGTGAAATTTCATTTTCATCTATGTATCTACCAGAATGTTTCAAGAAATTTGTCCATATTACGTGGTGAAAATCCAACCTGTGTTCCTTCCATGTTGACTGTTTTTCTTTCTCCAAAAGTATCTCTTGTGATAGTGAACACACGTGGTAGTTTGGTCAATATGTTGATAATATGTCCAAGGCGTTCACCCCATGTCATCTGGGCCCCAACGCCTTGTGTCAGAAACCTCAAAACCATTCACATCCTCTGTTCTGTTTGTGAAAGACTCCAGTTAAAATTCCAACAGCGTTCTACATGGCGAATTGGAGCATGTGTGTAACGCACTCTGGGGAAAGCTGTATTTCATGTACTTGTTCATGTATCCAGGGTTGAGGTTGAGGCTGCTAGAGATTGGGCGTAGAAGTCAACAGTTGACATATGTCTGTCAATGCATTCCCTCATTTCAGCACTGTTTCATCTATGGCTTTGAGACTTCAGTCAGGACTTGGGGGCAATGTTGATAGTTGTGATCTTATTTCCCTTACTGGGTGTCTCATCAAAACTCTGAGGTGTTCAAGGTCTCCATTTTACAAAACCTCTTTATCGTTACATAATGGGGCGTTTTGATGGACTGTGTGATTTGTCTTAATACCAGAAATACCAGAGGCTGTTCACCAGTGATTCAAAAGGTTTTAGGATGATAGGTATCCGATCAAAGGAGATCATAGAATTTAGATGTTACAGACTGCAAAAGATAGCAATGAAAAATGTGAACATTTTGATGAGTTTTAAGAGTTTAGTATATTTTGTTGTCTGTATGATGCTCTGTGATTGGCCAAACCTACATACAGAATTTTGTGTAAAAATAGTTGATTTTAATCCATTTCTCATTATTATCAAATGAAGGTATACATACAGAGAACTTTTGCCAGACAATTCCTGTCAACGTGAAGGCCTTGTAGATTGCGGATACCATAAAAAATAATGACAAAAAGGGGCTTCTCACTCTCTGTGTGAGAAGATATTATTGGAAATGGTGAAATGCTATCACCTTTTATATCCGGAACGGTGTAATATCATCACCTTAAATTCTGAAAATGACTCATTCATGAGCTAAGTGCTAAATTTGCTCTGTCTGGGACAATCTGGGCAGATTAATCATTTTGGACAAGCTGAAGCTGATATTTTTGACGAAAGAGGCTCCTGAATTAAATGTGACGTGTTCTTCATAACTACCGATAGGTACTGATAAAAACTGGACTGTTTTATGTGCAGATTTTTACAGCACCATCCATATTGTGGGAGCTTGCTTTGGCAGCTGTGCAGCTTGAGAGTGTTAATGGTGTAGCAAAAAGGTGTCTCTTTAGGATGTATCTGTTAACTGTTTGGTTAAGTACTCCTGATTACCCACTGTCACATTGTATTTCCATTTATCTATGGACATATTTATTTAACAGTTTTTTAAATTATTTTTTTATAGTAATGGAAGGGTATGGTGTTCTCTGTTTCATTTTAAATCTTCCAAAACCTAAGTTCCTGAATGTTGTTTGAGATAGTATTTGTATAATGCTAAATTCTACTGTCTATATGTGTACATGGCTTACCTGTGGACAGCTACATGAACATGCATTCTATTGGATGAATCAGTCTTTTCTACATTTAGTGATACTAGAAATGGACCATTAACTGTATGAAGTATCTGTCATTATAAGCTCTGTTGTTTGCTTCATGAAAACCTATACACAAGTATAAGAGAATTCTTTCTGCTTGACTTGACAGTTTTACTCAGTCAAGTAAAAGGCTCGTGCACATGCGTTTCTTTCCACCTCAGTTACTGTGACATTCTTATTACTTTTGTTAAAGACTTTTGCTTCATTTTTTCCCCCAGAGGTTTGGGTCAGAATTGCCAAAGTCACTTAGACCCACCTCAAATCAACTTCTGATGGGCTGGGTTGTTTAAAATTCCTAACCTGGATGGTAATGGGAGGTGACAGACTGTTTTGTCTAAGGATATCACAAGGAAACCAGACAGAATTAACTTTCACAAGAATGCTGAATTACAAATATCTTAAGTTACTGACTTGCATTTACTGAAGTGAAGTAAGGCGGTTAGGTCAATTAAGAAATCGAGGCAGAGGTAAAATACATCAGGAGGGGAAAATTGTACTTAGAAATCCATACATTCACATGTAATTTAAAACTTTTTAGTAACTTTAACTTTTAATGGCTCTCATGTATTGTTTTGCTTTAAAGTGCCAGCCTGCTTTTTGCAAAAGTTAAGTAATTTTGACAGGTGAATAAAGACATTTGTAAAATGTAAATGCGCTTCACCCACATAATTTCTTGCTCTTGTGTGGCTTCAGTCCTTGAGAGATGATGACATGACTTAATTATAAAGCAGTTGTTAGTTGTTCAGCAGTGCTTTTGTCTTATTACTGTAGACCAAAGATGAGATTAGCCAACCTTGCCTGTTCCTGGTATCAGGATAGTTCTCAGTAAAAAATCTCTCTGGTTCTGGCTAAGGCAGTACGTGTGAAGTTATTCTGAACAGGGCCAGTCTATTAGGTGCTGAACATCTCTAGGTGCTGGATGTACGGTGATATGTGAGCATACCACGAGTGCCCCAGATAATCACTGTGTATTATACATACATCTGTCTTTAATACATCTGTTTGTTTTTTGAGTCAGAAGAAGGGGTTAGACTACTGTTGCTATAGTTTGTTGAACAACAGAGTCTGTCAGGGCAGAGGTGTGTTTGGTGTTGATGATTAAGTCTCCTAGCAGGGCTGTATTCTAGCTATTCTGCTTCCCTTTTATAATGCGGCTGGCTATCACTGTATGGTGGAGAATAGAGTTTACATAGGGATGCCGGGCAACAGAAATGCCATCATTTATACACTTATAGGCTTCATGTGTGCACATGTGAGTATATAGAGGTAAACATAGTTATATAGTGCCTGCAGCACAACATTGGTCATTCATTATATGTCTTGCTCAAGTGGCATACAATTTAGTCTCAAATTTGTGCCTGAAACGTGAGAAAACTAAATGCACGTCTCCATCATAAAGTGAGGTTTTGAGATTATCCTATGAAACGCTTGTGTGCAAGAAGTATCTTTGCTTAACCTATGATGAAAGCATAAGAAGTTTGCAAGTTGCTTTAGGAGTTTGGTAAGCTCTTGAAATTGTCAGATTTATGTATAACAGATAGGCGTGTGCATGTATGCTATCATCCCTCATGAATGTATTATGTCCTGAGGCTTCATAAAATTGTTGACATTTATTTTCCGAATTTTGACCTCTTGACATGGGTGGACGGGAATTATATTTTGAAAGTCAGCACATCAACATTTTTAATAAGGTTGGAATGTATGTCGCGTGTGATTTAAACATATATCATTGGTTGTAATTGTCATGAATATACATTGTTTTCATATTTAAATTTCATCAATTTATTTTATAACCCGTGATAATTAATTTTCTCTCTTTCTCTCGGATGACAATCAGTGTTAGGTAATCAGAAAAATGAGTGGTTTCGTGCGCGTACACACATACTTAACCGTGCGATTAAATTATTTTTGCTGTGTCATCAAGTACTCTCACAGCTGAATGAATGAGTTGTATGTTACACACCTGTAGTTATCTTTTTACATCTCCCTGCTCATTTTTTGTGTTTTCAATTATTATGGGATTAGCCTCGTTCTAATAACAGGTATTACATTGTGTGGATGTACAGGATGGTTTTTTTTTTTTTTTTTTTTGCTTACCTATTATAGGGTAAGTTTTTGGTGTATGTGTATGGTATAGACACTAACACAGTAAATTAACACCTGGTATTGTTGTCATTACTGAAGAGTCTCTCTTCTTAATAGTTAAATTACAACTGAGTACAGAATTGCTAAGTGTCTTAATTAACTTATGTGGATGGATGATAACTTAAAAACCTAGATTTTTTTTTTCTTTGAAATTTTTGGATGCCACTGTCTAGGTGCTGAGGTTTTTTGATTGTACAACTGATTTTTTTTGGGGGGGGGAGGGGGTGGACATAAAAAGATTGTTGAAAGTAAGCTGTAAGTAATGATGTGCTTGCATTGGCGTGAAGTGTTTCTAGGCATGCGTAACAGATGGTTTGCTCAATCTCACTCTGAATGTATCTGCCATCCATCATGTATTCATCTTTTTCACTACACTAACAAATAGATATCTATCTAACAGTTTAATCTATCGACATTTCACCATGACGTGTATGCAATATTGCTCAAGTGGTATTAAGCCATAATCATTCATTAATTCATCAACTAGCATGCAATTACTGATGATTTCACTGGCTAAATAGAACTGCATAAGTGTATGTATGCATTTTTGTACAGATTTAAGGATTTGTACAATGAATTACCCTAAATGAGCTAAAATTTCGACCACAAAAGTGCATGTTTAGAGGCACTTAAATGTCACAAAATATTATTTTTGGTGCTCAGACTTACAATTTTCCAGTAGAATATGTTTTGAGCAAACCTCAAAATATCGTTATAAATTTAATGGAACTGTTAGATTAAGGAAAAGTGAACAAGTTAATTATGGACGAAATTTATGGTCATTTGGAGTGTGTACTGTTCAGAGCTGTCAAATTTTTTATCTAATGACCATTAATAGTCCTGAATAATTTTGTATTATCAAATGTGTGAATAAATGATGTGATCATTATTTTATTTCATTTTATTATGTAAGCATGTACTGATTTAGCTATGGAGTCTGTCCACTCTTTATAATTTATGCCTTGGTGGCCATTATAAATTATTCTGTATCTCTTTCCATGAAATCGTCTTTTTTTCTTACTTAATATACATCGTTTTTTTCTTTGGTGGTTTGTGTTGAGCTTTGTGTTGCTAATTAGTCTCATAGTTATGGACCAGCTGGGTGACAGTCTGCAAATGTCTGTTCCAATGCCTAAATTCAAATAAGCAAATTGTTGGTGTAACAGAAATATATTTAATCTTACAGTTGATTATCCTGCTTCTAACAAAGCTGACTTTTTTTTTCAGTAAAATTTTCTTGTAAAGTTTATGTTTGGCCATATGTAAGAAAGTCTTCCTGCACCCGTGGATGGTCATGGGTTCCCCCCCCCGGCTCTACCTGATTTTGTCGCTGCATAAGTGCGACATAAAAGACCAATCAGATAAATGAATAAATATTTTCTGTTTGGTTTATGTTCTAGGTATCCTTGTGAGATGGTAACACAATAGTATAATGGCAGTTGGAAGGTTCCACCAGGTTACCAGGCCAGACAGGATGCTGGGGTTGTGGCTTCTCCTCACTGCCTGCCATGTCATCACCTCAGGTGAGTTTTGAGCTCTTTATACGCTGGTATTATGGGCCATATTATATGACTTGGTGTTGTTGATCCCTGTGCCTGTCAGCCTGTAAACTTTTTGGCATTAGCACTGTGTTTCTGATTATTTCTTCACTTTTTATATCTACCCTCAGATCAGAAGCTTTTCAAAATTAAATTATATCATATTAAAAGTTAAATTTTAAAATTATCACCTTTATTGTGTTCTGTTTTCTACACTGTTTTTGAAGAACTGTTGCACATAAAAGTTTAAAATAAGATGATCTTGTGTATTTTGATCATCAACATTAGGCCAGATGGCATTGTTTGATATTTACTCTGCCATGAAGGGCATATCCTAAGTTTCTAGAACTCTTGTTTGCAAATGTCATTCATTTTAATATTTCAAGGTGGAAACAAATGAGATGTAATTGTCAGTTTTAGGAAGCTTTACCTCGAACAGTTGCACATGAGATGTCCTTGCTGTACGGACTGATTTGAATGGGTGCACCTAGTTATGTATATTTCCGCCAAACTATGTTGGTGGATTGGTTCTGTCATCGTTCCAATTGAATATGTGTCTTCATTTTTTCACTTGTGTCTAGAAGTTTTTTGTATAAGGAAGTCTTTTGTTGATATGCCATCTTTTTTAAGCAAAAACACATTTCACAAGTGACAGCCAACGGATGGCAGAAAATCAGCAATGCTTTGTGATTTCACCGAAATTGCAGTGCGCTCCTGTTTTTAGGGCGTGTATTTCTGTCAAAGCGGGGATAAGGCCGTCAGAGGTCACAAAGATGTGTTGTCAGTAGTAAGAAGTACAGCAGAAAAAAGGCTTTAGTTAATTTGGTCTGGAGCTGGAAGATGCCATGCAGACAAATTCCATAGTGATAGCTGGTGGTAGGTATGAGGGACATCAACAACTGGCTACTGTTTGTCTTCAAGATAGGCTAGCCTGGAGAAGGCTGCATGTATGCATATCGTAAAACGCAGTTTGAAATATTTGCTTCAACATCCTTCCTAGGCAGCCACATACGTATCTGTAGAATTATTTTAGAAGCATGAAAACTTAGATGCAAGAGATGTATTTATCTGAAAATTTGTGCCATGGAGGCAACTGATTTGGTAAGATTGGCTGACCTCTGGACTTTGTATGGGAAAAAAAGCATAATTAGATTATCCTGCTCTGATTGATGGTCTCAGAACATGCAGCAGGTCAGCATTTGAAGAAGAAGAAGAAAGAGAACACAGAAGCTGAATCTAAGTTCTGTGGCCAGGCAATAGATTTAAGAGAACTTCATGGTTTAAAAGAGAAAGATATACATTATGTATAAATAGTAAGTTTTAACCAACTTTGTTGTTGTTGAAAACGCATAGTTAGTGTGCAGTGCAATGTTGTCATCTATCATTTCATGGAATGTTTCATGTGAACTTATCACCCTTCTGTTGTATGCTTTGGGTTTAGCATTGTCCCTTCTGTTGTGGGTGATTAGTTGGTGAAAATTATGTGTAATCATAGACTTCTTTTAACTCTAAGACTTGAAAATGCATTTGATACACTCAGCATTTCCCAGATTTTTGCCTCAGGAGGAGGTAATATTTTGAGTATTGGATCAGATTTGTTGGCCAGAAAGAACTGTCAGTTGATATTATACTTGTATTAGAATTCCAATCTATTACCGTTGTTAGTGTTTAGTGATGCAGATTATTTTCTGATGGTATCGACAAATGGACACAGATGGTGTGAAGGATTGCATGGTAAAGGGTTTCTCAGTGTCATTCTGGGATTATGATTGCTGCCCCTTGTGTTTTCAACATCAGATCATGGTTAACCAGATTTGTTCAAGAGTGAACAAAAAGCAGGCCTTAGGTTCCAGGGAGTTTTTTCAGAAATGGTGGAATACCACTGGCACGTGACAGTCATCTGGTGTTTATGGACCAAGCTTCTTTCTATAACTAGGTTTTAGTGTAGTTTTATAACATGCCCTTAGGGCTGATCTTCATTACATGCCCTTAGGGCTGATCTTCATTACATGCCCTTAGGGCTGATCTTTATTACATGCCCTTAGGGCTGATCTTTATTACATGCCCTTAGGGCTGATCTTTATTACATGCCCTTAAAGCTGATTTTTATTACATGCCCTTAGGGTTGATCTTTATTACATGCCCTTAGGGTTGATCTTTATTACATGCCCATAGGGTTGATCTTTATTACATGCCCATAGGGCTGATCTTTATTACTTTTTCCCTGACTGATGATACTGGAGAGGAAATGTTGCATTTGGTCCACTTGCCTAGTTTTTGAGTGTGTGTGTTCTTGGACCCTTAATCGAAGTTTACCATGTTTAGTTGAGTTTTACCCAAGTTAATTTGCATTATGGTCTTATTGCAGATGTGTGGACATTCAGTGTAACACTTTGAACCTTTGTTGCCATATACATGTACATGAAGAAGTGGTCAGGCGCAAGCCAGTATTTTATCAGGACTGGAAGCAACTGCTTCCGAAAACCTTTCCCTTTCAGACTTGTCATGTCAGTGTTTACGTGACTGCAGTGCGGTGCTGTTAAACAAATCCCTGACAGCGGTGCACACTTCACTTGTAGAGAGTCGCTTTTACAAGGGTTTTTGATGGTTCAAGTTGTCTGCATATAAACGGGCTGTCTGGTGGACCTTAAGATGCATTGGGAGCAAAGTGCACAGGGTCCAGGGACGCAGAGGGGTCATAAATGTAGCAAAGGCAACTACCTCTGTCTTGTAATGAAGGCTAGAGGTCAGCTGGCAGTCAAGTTTGGAAGACTGAAACAGCAGATTGGTTTTGATTAAGTCCAGGAAGGAAGCTAGTTGGAACAGTGTGTCTGTGCTGTTTAGAGTCCATAGAGCATGGCCCAGCATCCTGATATAAAGCACTGAACCCTCCAGTGCCCTGTCAGTCAACTCAGTACACAGACATCACTCACAGGCTGTCCAACCCATGTCATTCACCAAGCTGGCCATCATTAGCATAAGCCCTACTGACCAAGTCAACCATCTTTTCTTTTTTGAGGCAGCCAGAATTTAATGACCAATGAGGAAAGTTTTATATTACCATTATTAAAATAACTAGCCATCCATGCTTCCCATTCAACAGAGCTGAAGTGATGACAGTAAAACAACACAAAGAAACGTGCTCATTAGAGTATAATGAGATAAATGACATGTACCATATTACTTAAGTTGTTCTGCACATTAATGTCAGTTGTATCCCTAGTATAAATATAGTGGTTATAAAGTGAAGACTTTGATTATCGTAATTTTTTATCTCAGCTGACAAGAAAATAAGGGAATATCTCAAAGACAGCATTATTAGTGTTCTTAACTTTTTTCACCCAGTGATTATCCAACTGTTACCCAACAAAACAAAATAAAAAGAGGATCAATATTGTCTCCTTGTTAGATTTAATGACATCTTTGGAATAGAATTTTATTGCCAAATCATGGGAACAATAGCTTTTCTTGGCTGAGCTCATTTTGGCGAAGAACCGTGACACCACCAAAGTAGATACACCACTTCATTTTGAATTTGTCATGGAGCAAATAGAACTAGTACAATACAGCTTTCTGACTGAACAACTTGTTGGGAAATAGTTTTGAAAATTGCTGGTTTACAACGTTTTGGTGGCACAAACTACAGAATTGGACCTTATATTGCAGTAAGAATAGACCTAATACGTATGTTCTGCTGTATCAAATCTCACCACACTTTTTGCGGCTTCCAGATTGTTTCTATACATAAACACCAAAAACAGTGCTCAATCAGTTTATATACTGTTTGATGCCGGTGTGAAAAACAATCCTCCTAAACTCATCTGGCTGCTGACTTTTCACATACAGCTATTTGGAAGAAAAAAGTGCCACTGTGGAGATGTTGTGTTACATGGATTTTAGTGGTTGAAACTTAATGGTGATGAAAATTCTTACCTTCTGTATCATTTTGCCATTTCTAAAAGTCTGAAAAAGTGCTGTATGTACTGACACACAGTCATTTATTGAATGAAAATTGAGTGTAAAACATCCTTAGACATGCTAGTGCTAGTTTATATTTACATTGTAGCTTGGTTACTGTTCAAAATCAGCTAATGTTCTCTGAAACAGTGTGTCCAATAACTAATAAATGATCCTTTATTCACATGTTAAAATGATAAAAATTTAGAAAGATCAATGACCTGTCAAGATTGACAATTGAGAGCTGCCAGACTGTCATAGTTGGCTGAATGAGGGAGACTTGACACCTCACTTCCAGCATGTCAACCACTTCTTGACATTTTATACATTAGAAATGAGAGTTTATTTATTTATATTGTATACTGTTAAAATAGTGGAGGATATTCTGTATAAATGAGTGTTTCATATATACCCAAGCATGTTTTTGAGAAATATCAACTCCAACTGGAATATCCTTTACTTTATTTTGAATAGGCTAAGAAATGCCTAGGAAAAAAAAAATGCCTCTGATCACAAACTACAACAGTGACATTGTGACGTGCATAAAGAAATGTTATAAAATGGAACCCAAATGATGCATTCTGGGAGTGTTTAAGACATTTGTATGAAAACTTCATTTGTAAACCATCATATTTTTGTTCAATGTACGTATTTGTTTTAAAACAGTTTGAATAGTTTGGGAGCAAGGTTCTGTGGAACTAAAATTGTTCTAGAGATGGGCTTGCATTAAAATTTAAGTGTAAAAGTAGGTTTTAATATATTATACAGGTTAGAAAATCTGGAAAGCATTTTTGCATTTGGTGTGAAATTTTATCAAACATAATTGTTTAAGAGACATGGGTCAGACAATAGTGTTTTCTGTAGTCGTAAACATTGATGGAAGCGTGTTGTCAGTTGATGAACTCCATATGCTGGGGAAACTGACTGAAAATCATATAGTTTTGAGATGTGTGTGTAGTAAGTTCAGACAGCCCCAAGTTGCTGGCCTTAAGGGCAGCTCATGAGTGCTGTTAGAGTTGTGATCGCCATGGGGACCCAGCTGGGCCAGCCTAGAAGTTTGTTGGAGTCTGACTGGCACAGGGTATCAACCAACAATGTGCTTCAGCTTAGAGTCCCAGGGTCAGTCGGTCACTGATAATTGAAGAATTATGGAGGAGAAATATGATGTTTGAGTTGGTTTCAGTGAACTTTAGTTGAAGAAGTTGTATTTAAGTGGGTGGGGTGGGGGTAAGTTTGGGGGTCTCGGCTCTAATGATAACTGGCAGGACCAACCTTCTCCCCCTACTTAATTCCAGCGGGAGAAAAATAAGAGTATGATAGAAAGTATTAATTTTATCTTGGGAGTGGGTAGATTACCTTCACAGATAATTAGCCATTTGTTTCAGTTTGGTGTCACTGGCTGGGTTTGTTTATTTGTAGCGAGATAAGCGTTGCACTTTCTCCACCAGTCCCTGTCACTTTTGGAGTAGCCTGTGTTAATTTTTGTCATCTCTGTCTGGAGAGCTTAAGTGTAACATACAGATTAAGTAGGGTTAAAGGAGTGGTTATCTTTTCCTGCCATGTGCACAGACTAAATGCCGGCGCTACAGGATCTAGGGGGTTCTACAGTGCATCCAGACTTTTTTACCCGCACAAGTACAAACTTTTTCTTTACCTAAAAACCTAGTGACAAATGCTTGTCCACTCATTGAGAAGCATCCTTAAGGGATAGTTTCTTTACACCTGGGGAATAGTAGTGTTTTGCAGCACTCTACACATGATTGCCTTTGTATTAAAAACTGAGAAAGTACAGACTTTTTCTAATTGTCTACTCTCTGAGCAAGATCCTTGAGGGAAACTGTCTTCACACCTTTGAATTGGCATATTTGCAAATATATACATACATTGGTTGCCTTGGGATTAAAAACATGCACATTCTTGTCTGGGTTGATCATGATTTTTCCAGTATCATTACTAATGCTACCTTGCTGGCTGCGTTCTGGATGCTTTTTAATGCAGGCCAAGAAAAGTGTTCTAAGCAAGTGACTAGATACAACTCCCACCAGCCTCTTGCATAATGTCCTGAGGCGATGATGTGGATGGTGTGTTTTTGTAGCCTGCTGTCACTTCAGTGTCAGGCTAAGAGCTCCTGTCATTGTTGTTTGTTAGATGTGGCCATTGTCTCCAGGCCAGAGTTCCTCTGAGCTTATCAATCATGGGAGAGCTTTTACCTAGTCTTGTTCCAAACTTACATCTGTACATACTTTATAAGAGTAGCTTTCATCTCACGACACTCAAATAGGCCGTCTGACAAGCAGAGGAAGAATAAAACTCAAGTTTCAAGATGAATTGGTGAGGGCCTCGGCATCCTGAACTCTCTGTAGCTAAAAATTTTCTTGTAACTGTTAAAGATGCACAAAAAGCAGACGCTGTCTGTTGTCTGGAGGTTTAAGAGAGCCGGATTACATCAAAGAGGAGGGCTTATAAATCATACGTGTATGTAGATAAACACAAATAAGCATCCTGAATACATTTATTATATTCCAGCATCCATAATGAATTTCATGATTTATCTGCCAAAACAAAAGGTTTACAGGACCAAACGAAGCTGTTGATGATGTGAAATATGATTTGTGTTGAGCTTTGGAGTTGGAGTGTGAAAATACTTGTCCTGAATTGTCTTGGTAATAGTTTTTACTAGTAAATCCACCTTATTGGTATCAGCAGCCTACATGTACAAGTATTTCTCCTATGCCTGGTGTTGAACTCGTCATGCTAATATAGTTAAGTACATGTTATGCACAATGACGTCCAACTCTTAATGGACATCTTAGTCACCTACATGACAACATGAGCGTTATCGGTAAGAACAAACCAACTAGAGTGCAGGCAACCCTGCCCCCAAATATTTCGATTTTGAAAAGAATAATAAGTTTTCTGGGTGTTAAAGCAGTCATGGAGAAGTTTTGTGCGATTCATTTCTGGATTGTCTTCTCATCTCATTGTTTGAATAAATGAATGATCGAGGGCTCAACTGTCTTTGGCATGTGGTTGATGTTGATGTGGAACACAAAGCACAGATAGTCACAGAGAGAAGGTCATATTTACTGTAGTGTTAAGTTTTTTAATACTTGTGAGTGTTCTAAATTCATGAGAACATAAGTTGTAATGATGTATGCTACATTGAAGGTAGCAATAACAGCTTCTGCACAATGAAAGGCTTGTAAACCATGTATATGAACAATGCATTGATCCTGTTTTGTGTCGTTGTGTAGAAAGTCAAAAGTTCACATTCTACATGTATACCTAATCCTAATCTGTCTGGTGCAGGTATTCTGGATTAGAGGGTATGAAGGCCCGCTTTAAGGATTCTTTCTATCAGGTGTCTTTGGCCTCTAATTTTCAGCCATGCCTGTTGATTGTAAATTGCGTGCGATTTTGCAATGAAACTTGAAAAATGTTTTGTGTGTCCATTGTTGCCATGTGTATCCATGCACATGTCACTGTGTCATCAGGGCCGTATGGTGAATGTAGACTGTTATCAGGGCTGTATTGTGAAGGATATACCCCATGTTGTATGTGGTAAATTTTTAAAACATAAAAAAAGTTTTAAATAACATTTTCAAACCTAAGATATGGCTTTTAAGACCAATATTTTTTCTTCGATTTGAACGTTAGAGGTGTAACTGTCTGATTAGGATTTGATAACCCCTCTTTAGGAAAGATTAGAAATTTGATTGATGGCAAAAAAGAGGGAAAAAATGAACTTCATGTGTACAGATATCCTATATGATGTGAGTTTTTTTATCGCTGAAAAAGTGAAGCATTGAGCACTACTTTCATGCAAATTTCCGTTGATTAATTTCTACCTTCAAACAGTCAGATGGTTTGTCTAGGTGGTGTGGTAGATATTAGAAGACTTAGGGTACAATATGGGTTTATAGGAGTGTGTGTGTGAGGATCTGTGGGCTGTGGGGGTAAGGTAATAGGGCAGAGTAGAAGTGTCAGGCTGGTAACAAACTGACTGTCAGAACAGGTGGGTAGGTGAACAGCGATTGGGCTTAGAGGCTGAAGCATACTGTGGAGCTGCTGGTAGTCTCCATAGAAAAATGGCCGTGTTTAGAGAGGGGTCTTTTTACCTGAACCAGTCATGTGGAACTGTTCCTTTACATTTCCCCATTCTCCTTTATACACTAGTCTAACATCGCCCCAAGTGGCTCCGTGGTGATTTCACCAGGTCCGCTTTAACTCAGGCGGCGCTCCAGCACAAAGCACTCCTGCCAAGGTTACGCACCAGGGCTAATTTATGGAGTGAGAATATACCTCGGGTTTTGTTGTGTAGTTAATGTGATGAGTGTCTACAGGCTGAAAAGGTGAGCTCACTGGCTACAATGGTTTGGTTGTGGTGGAGAATACCTGCAAATTGTTAATAGACACTGGTATTACAGACCCGACCCAGAGCTAGTCGTTGAGCTACATAATTATTGCTGGGCGTCCAGCTTAATGTCTGACTGAACCTGAGGAAACATACCATTAAGGAACTGTTTGATACTGGTTCCATATCTCAGCAGGGTAGCTACATGAATAGGGCATTCAGATGTTAGGGCTTTAAGGTGCAATCTTTAAGTCCTCATTTACTTATGGTTGGAATAATGGACCACACCCTCTCTATACCAAACCCGTGTTACAGTGAACTTTTCATCCAGTTAATCTGTAGAACTTTCTCGAAGAAGTTACCTGTAATCTTTTAGCACAATTCTCGACTATACATGTCACTTAATAAGAGTTACAAGCCCTCACACATTCAGATCAAGGGGAAAAATTGAAGCCTTAAGAAAAGGTGCGATGTAAGAGTACTATTCAGATCTTTGAGTGAATGAGATTGTCAAATTCCATTAGCTCCTGCAATAAGGAGGTGTGTTCTTTCCAATGCAACCATGTACCTATTGTTAACTGTAGGTACAAAGCCATAGTTTCTAGAAAAAAAAAATGAAATATTAGAAGAAAACCTGCAGAGAACATGTATTTACTTTAGATTTTATAATATGAATTCTCTCTGTATTAGGAAACTTTTAGACTTGTTTATAACTGTATTGTAGTATCTTGCAACAAACTCCTGCAGACGTTTTTAGTTATAAAACCACATAAAAACCATTTTACAGCATAACCTAAACTTCCAAAAACAACCAAACTCACCGGTGAGTAAGTCTTATGTTTTTGTTTAATGACTTGAAACTCAGGATGTAGAATTTGTCATTTTGATTTCAGGATAAAGTGCATATTAGCTGATAAGATCATTTTATTCGTCGTGCCAGAAACTGCCGTCTGTTGCAGGGTCAGACGGTGTTAGCCAATATGCTTAACCTATTTAGTATAACATAAAATGTGGGGTGAACTTCATTCTGCCAGTTGGCATAATGTTCATGACTAAAGATTTGAAAATCTGATGTTGTTTGTTTCAGAACTGGTGCCATCGTTTGTGGAGGAGCCTAGCTCTGTTGTTGTCAAAGGCCTGGACAGCGTTGTCTTGCGATGTAAAGTGACGCCCTCAACAGCGACCATCCGATGGTTACACAAAGGGAAGGTCCTGGCTACAGACCCTGTTGGCGGAATCATCATTAACCAAGATTCCATGCAAATAAACGCGTTTAAAAAGTCACGTCATGAGGGGCTGTATTACTGCATAGCTGTGACGTCAGTCGGTCAGATACGAAGCAGCCCGGCAATGCTGTCTGCTCCATGTAAGTTGATTGATTTTGTTGCCTTTCCCCTTCAACATTTTTCACATTTTACTCGCGCTTTTTTCTTTGATGTGTGAGCCTTCATAATTTGACTGACTTAAGGTAGAAATTTATTAGCCTGTCATTATGAAATTCAAAAATGTCTCATAATTAATGGAAGAATGAAAAATGTTACATAACTTTCCAGTAAAAACCCTATGGATAGTTGTGCGTTTATGAAATATTTGTAAAATGACAGCTGTGTTGTTTGCCTTTTAGCTCTTGGGGAGTTCACAAGTGGAGCAGATGTGCATGTCAATGTAACCGTTGGCAACACAGCAGTTTTGCCGTGCCTGCCTCCAAAGAGTAACCCAAAGGCAAAAATCATGTTTGCCTTCAAAAGTGGCTTTGTACCTGAAGATGGTAAGTAGAAGACAACATTTTCAGATGTAAATACAAGTAAAATGTCGTACCTTGTTACAAAATAACTCTTGCATTATGCAATACTTTCATCATAAAGCATATTCAGTGACTCAAGCCCTTGCAAAATTTACTGACAATCTACTTGATTGTAGATTGTAACATTTACCAACAATCCTCTTGGACATTACAGTTTGTCTACTTAATCACTGGTGATACAAACCATAAGTTACTCTTTCCTTAATAATTTGTCACAGAAATGAAAGCTAGATTCTTTCAGATAAAATAGTTTTATATTGATGAGAAAAATGTTTTATAGTCTCAACTGAAGTTCAGTGTTTACATATATTTTTAAACTGTATATGAATCAAAATGATCAATTAGGCAACATGCAAATCACCATTCAGTGCTACAAGCTATTGTTTTGAACATTTTGTTGGACAACTTTTTTCATTAAAGTTTAGGACAGAGATGATTTGAATCCTGAAGGCATAGAATTCCTACTGCCATTATTCTTTTTTTATGTTGCTTATATGTTAATAAAGGTTTCGCCCTAGATCTTAAAGTACCCTATTTCAAGTAAGGCTGTTTGACAAGAATGTTTGATCAGTGCCTCTTCAGCTGCCTAATTACATACATTCTAAATGCATTATGGATGCAGTCAAATTAAGTTGGCTTATGTGAAACTGACTTCCCACCAACTCTGTAATGAAGAACAGTGTCTCCCCTTTACATACATCAGAATGTAGGGGGTAGGGGTGGGTGTGTTAAAGCCTGAGCTCCCCCTTATCAGTGACATGCCTATCCCTCCGCTCAGCCATCCTGTTTACCTCCAATTACCAACACCTCTTGACAATAACCATCCATATCAATTATTACATATCAACAGTCTGTTCCATTAGTTAGGTTTTATCGGTCTTGTGGCGCAGTCTTGATTGCCAGGCTGGTATTTTACAGCCGTCCCTAGCAGCTCTTACTCTGACAAAACTGACATATTTCTGAGCCTGTCTCACAACACCAAGTCCTACTTACTGGCTGGAATTCATGACTTTGGCCCAGCTTCTGAGATTTTTCCCAAAGATACTCCCATTCTCTGTGGTGCTAATAAACCAAGAAGTCAACTTTTTTTATGTCCCCTAGTAACCAAAGGCACATGTGAACGTATGTAGATGGAAGATTTGTGGATAAGGTTGCAGTGTGAGATACACTTGTAAATTTTCAAGGAGGGTAAAAAGTGAACATTCTGATGTAGATAAGGATGAACGTAGGGTATTAAGGGTATTGTCATTTTTCAAACTGGATTATTCACACCTGGTAAGCTTTGTCAGGTTATCTTGAAGCATTCGCAGTCAAGACTAATCAAATTATCATTTCCATACAATTGTGAACTTCAAACAACCATGATGGTTTTCTTTCTCAAAAGTCTGGTCATTTTCAGTGTACAAGCCAACTTGAAAACGTCCCCTTTTGTATGTAAGAAGATTTTATTTCACTGGCAATGTACGAATCTTGAGAATTTTTTATATCCTATCTTTTAACAAAGGCCGTTCAAGTACAAGAATGACCAATTATGGCTTAACGCCACATGGGTAATATCTCAGCCATATCATGGCGATCAAATTCAAGAAAACATCGACTTATTTTTTCCATGATTTCTTGGCTATCATGAATTTGTGTTTGTTTAAGGCCATTGCCAATGTGAAAATGATGTATCAAGAGAGTGCGATTTGAGTGCCAATTAGCTGATGACACCATTTACAGATTTCATTCCATGATAAGTAATCAGTAATTCAGATAGATACAAGCAAATGACAGGGGATATTAGAGAATTTGTAAAATTGATGATATGTCCATAGTAATCAGTGTCAGGAATAATCTGAATGAAGTTTTATCTTTGGCATTGGTGGATATACATTTAGTGAATGATGCCAGATTTTTCAGTTAATAATTTGACTTGGGTTGACGTGGCTGGAATGAATGCTTAACCTTGGCAAAACAAGAAGAACAATCTTAACAGTTTGTCATAGTCCAGTGAGGCAGTGCCCCCTACGTACACCGTACACCGCCTAAGAGACAAGACCCTCATTCCCTCTGCCCAGACAAGAATAAAACATGAACATGTCCTATATAGAGTTGTGTGTATGTATAAACAATGAAGTTAGACTGGAAGATAGATTATTTCCAGTGGAAAGAAGACCACTGTGGTGTTGATATTTGTTGATATATAAATCATAATGAGAGAATCTCAGTGTGATTGTTTAGTTTTTTTGTCTGCATGGTGTTGTTGCCCAAGAGTGGGACACCATGTGTCATGAGCCTCCAGTAGGGTAGAGGAAGCAAGGGGGCTGAGTAAAGCCTTGTTTACTGTCATAATAAATAGTTGGAAGTAGCCTGGTGGGGGTGGGGTGGTGGTGGCTGTCCTGGATGTGCCATGTACTGTGACTGGCTATACATGACATCTTGGGCTCTGGTGCCACCATCACCAAATGCTCTCCCATCTGGCAAATGTCTGTCAAGCTCTGCCTTCCATTGAGAGGCCCCTTATCCCCTTTCCCCTGCTGCCCCATCCTGGTGGAATCTCACAGATCCTGACTGCCCTTAGCTGGTCGAAGTCTAAATCTTAGCCCAGCCTTGTCTGTCAACTTTAAAATGAAGACATTCCTGGGCTGGAAAACAGATAGTGTTTTCTTAGGCTTTCCATGTCATTCTCTCTGTGAGCTTTTATCCAAGATTTTGTTCAGAAGTTTTGAATGGATTGTTGTGACAGGCTGGATATAGGCCAGATGGACTATTCTGCCTTTAGACCTTTTCAGAAATGCTTCTTTCCCTCTTCTGTGTCATAACAGTGAAATAATTTGATTGTTACTTGATGGAAAATATTGGGAGTTCAGCATGGGTTTTACTGCACTCTTTTAAGTACCCTAGTAAATCAACAGCCTCTCTTTAAAAGGGGACGAAAACCACATGGCTGTTTTGGAATACAAACCAAGGGGGAGAGAAATGCTTGAGGGTTCCACCATTTCATTAGAACCCAGAGTCTGGAGAACATTGATCAGAGGGGTGTGGGCCTGGCTTTGGTTCTGGGTTGTGTATTCTAGTGTATAGTTGCCATGTTCCAGGTAGTTAAAAGTCGTTTAAGAAGCCCCAAGCCTACGTGCTGAATACCAGCTTCTAGGGATATGCTTGAAGCCAAGTTACATTTTTTATGCATTAAATAAATATGTAGTGACTGGGGTCAGACTGATTGAATGATCTTTTAAGTGATGCTAATAAAAGTTGATAAGGTTGACAGGATCTCTGTCTGGATCGAGCGACTGGTGTAAAATTTCCGCAGTGATAGCAATATCCTGTTTGGAGAAGATGACATTCATGGCCCGGTACAGCAGAGATTCTCTGCAGTGCCAACCCAAAGGATTGAACCTGACAGCTGAGCTTTTTCAGAGGAGAAAGGGAGCCAAGAGCAGGAGAAAAAAAAAATCAACAAATATTTATCAGCAGTGTAGGCTCTTACCATCATTTCCTTGCTTTGCTCAAGCCACTGCTACATGGCTCATAGAATGTAAAGTATCCAAAGACTGTAGTCCTTGGATGTACTTTTAAGCATGTCAGCAATGAGTAACTGAAGCTTTTTGTATGAAATGTTAATTGCCGCACCACTAACATCAAAACAAAATGTGACTTTTGCTATAAAAATCAGAGGAGATATCAGTGGATAAAAAACCGAGAACTGCTGAATTGGTTTGACAGTGCATTGCTGAGTGAGCTTGACATTTCATTCGTTCAAGAAGAATATTTCATTCTGTCAAATGATGATTTATGTCAAAAATGTGGAAATCATTCAAAGTTAAATGTTGAAGATAACTTATATACATCAGTCTCTCAAAGCGTGCTCTTAGGAAATTAAATGCGGTTTTCAGGGTATAAGATGGACTGTGGAATGTGAGCAGAACCTGTGCCATGTTTTTGTCATGTGTACATATGGTAACCAGCAGTGTCTTTTTTTTTTCTTTGTGGTCTAAATATTTTCTTGTCTTTTCAGTATAAACAATGTAATATTCTGTGGTTATTACCGTTAATCAGTTCCTGCTACATGTATGTGGATTATAACTTCATGTATATGTATTTTTTCATTCCTATTAAATTGAAAACCAGTTAATAGTTGGTAATCAAGAAAATGAGTCTATGGGCAGAAGTACATAATGCAGAGTGTGTGTACGTGTATGCATCAAAAATGAGACCACAACAAAGTTTTCATCAAGTGTGACAAAAAGTTACAACTGTGACTTAAAAAAAAACAAAAACCAAAAACAACAAAAAAAAAACATAACCATGCAGCCAGGTGTAAGTAATAAATTACAGAATATATTCTGTTTTTGATCATTGTGAAATGAAAATGTAGTTGGACAATGATGACTGCACTGGTTAAACCTACTTAAAATGATATAGGACAGTTGAGAATTCCACTGACTGTTGTGTAGGAACATTTGTTTTCCATGAAAAAGCTTTTACTGTTAAGCAGCAGGGATTGTAAGCAGTGACAGATGTTTACTGAGGGAAGCACATAAGGAACAGCCTCTTACAAGAATGTTACGCAAGAAAATAGCCATCAGTTGTGAACAGTGTTTCTGAGCAGTTGGCTGCATTAGTCTTGGGCTTAGTTATCTGGATTTGACTAAGTCTTGACTAACATATCTATTTTTCCTGTCATCTAGGTGAAAGAAAGTATGAATTGTTGTGCTTGTAAATCATAAAACTGCACTGCAATGGAGTATGGGTAATATTTTTGTTAATAGTTTTATGTGGTGCTTTATGTTCCATTCTGGACTTTTACAACATTTAACACCATCACTTTATCATACAATGTAACATTCATGTATGCAATGCAAAAACATCATTCAACGACAAAATCACTGAAACAAAAACAGTTTTAAACTGAAGGAAAATTTGCAATTCAGTCTCTTCAATACATGTGTGGTGAAAACTTAAATTATTCCTCTTGTTCAGGAGCCAATACTAATCATTCTCAGCATGGAATTTTTTGTCTTTCAGTTTCTCGAGAGGTTAAAGCTGAAGGTAGCTTAAAGACACTTGTTCTAAGATCTGCCATCAAGTTGCGGATGGCCTCGAGTGTCCCCCGGGCTCTGCTTGGTTTCCTTCCACCATAATGCTGGCAGATGTCATGTAAGCGAAATATTTTTGAATATGGTGTAAATCTCCAATCAGTCAAATAAATACATAAATTGTTGTTGTTGTGTATTTTCAGAGCGCCATAGAATCCTGTCGTCGGGCAACCTAAACATCGCCTCGGTGACGATGTCTGACGAGGGAGTGTACAGGTGTGTGGCAGTAAACACAGTGAGTGGTCGTAACAGGACATCACCGTACAGGGTCCACCTCAAGGTTAATGGTACGTACAAGATGTCACTGTCTTATTATCCCAAGCTGTGATGAAAAGCAAAGGATGTTAATTTTTAGTCTGTTCGTCTGTCTTTCTGTAATGCTTTTGTTTCCTTGCAATAACTCCACTAAATATTGCCAGATTTTCATAAAATTGTATGTGCTGGTTTACTTTGTGGAACCCAGGATCAAGTTTGAAACACACACAGATGATGATCTATGCACAAGTTTTACATATTTAATATATTCCATGATTCTCATTGGCAAGAACTGCTCCAATGATTTCCTAGTTTTTGTGCATGTTCATCCTGTGTTATGTCAAATGAATTTCAAGAGCTTACACTGTACTTATGTCACTTTACTTCTTTACAGAGGGTGTTGAAAGTTATCGAGTTGTCAGTGAGCAATGTTATACATTATTGCACACCAATACCTACTGTATGTTTTTTGTTGCATAGCACCCACTATGCCGCTAGCACCCTCAATACAGACAGGCCAGACCAACCTGACTGTTGCTGTCGGCTCCGATGCTCTCTTCGAATGTTCAGCATCTGGCAACCCTACGCCTAGTCTACACTGGAACAGATATGGGGGAGTGATCAGCAGTAGGTCAAAGAAAATATTAGGTAAGTATGCTGACCTTTTGTCAGACTTGTAGATGTCAGTACAGCTTTGTGTGTGGTACAGATACGAAACAGGTGAATGCAGGACGCAAACTACAGTTACATTGCCTTGGTCTGTTGTACTCAGTAAATTGGCACCTAATGTAATATAGAACTGTTGCCAGGTAAATGTGCATGGTATTGTGGTAAAACACCTATGAAATGGTTAAATAGCTACACATACAATAACTTTTTTGCGTTTAAACACTTATTGAAATGGACAGCTTTAAACATTAAGGTACAGTCTCTGAGTATCAAAGCACAGGAACAGTCTTCCCATTGTAAGAAATATATACATAAGGAATGTTACCTTTGCCCTGTGTAACTCTTATCATCACGTAATGAAAATAAGTGTTAAGTTGTTTTAAAATATGGACCGCATTTATTTTTTCAGGCAATTTGCTGATTCAAAACGTGGATGTGCGGGATGCAGGGACATACATATGCTCTGTGAACTCCTCTAGCCAGAGTGTGCAGAAAATCTTCACCCTTGATGTACAAGGTATGTTGTGATTTGGCCTGCAGTGCTTACATTCAGATGTTGAGGTGTTTTGATTTTACAGAACTGCGTGTACCTTGTTTACTGTATATCACCTAAAATTTTTCAAGCATTTTTCAAGTAATACATCTAGCTTAATTGTGATTGATTCATCCACCATATAGAGCCACTTAAAGAGTTTTCAACGTTGTTTAATTTTTTTATTAGAAAAACCTAATTCTTGGCATTCAAAGTATTTTTTTGAGACTTTAATGTGCTTCTCTAGTGAATTTTTACATATCATACTCCAGGTGAAATACAGTAAACTCGGTGAAAATGTTTTTGTTAACTGGCTTTACCTTACAATCACACTTAACACTGTCTCAGAGTATTAATATGTTTAAAGTTCAAAATCTTGAGGAGATCATGCATGGCTTTCCCACTTATGCAAATCCTTAGAAACAATGTAGTGAGGTAACATGCATCAAGGGAGATAACTCTTGTGGCTGTAATGGGTTGTGAAGTGGCTGCTTCAGAAAGCATGAAAGTGATAACTCAGTTGATTAAGATGAACTGAAGCATTCACCTGTTGTCGCGTTGGTAGTTTTATCTGAAATTTTCAGCTGAAGAAAATGAAAGTTTTGTACATGTTTTGTACATGTAAAGATTTATGTTAATCGTTTTACATAACACAACTTGCCCCTTGTTTACAATGTAAATCTTATTTCTGTGAGTACAGATATTGGTCCATCAAGAGCTCAGCTGTTCTGTCTATAATTTTTTATTGAAGTTGTGCCTATGGCATTGTGGTTGAGTTTGTCGGGAGCATTTATTGCATGTTTCTACATCCACATTTGAAGTTTCTTGGTTGACTATGATATAGATAGGGGAAGAGATCATCTTTATTGATCAGATCAAATTTTGGCCGAGAAATATATGCCGGTGAAGGAAATTCAGATTCAGACCACACCAACATGCAATGGGTAGTTGTAGGACTGATTTTGCTGTACATGTTGATGTGAAGAAAGTGAACCTGGCTGGGGTAACTGTATATTGGACCAGCCTTGACTGTGACTGGGGCTCTGACCCCTGACCTCTGACCCCCTATGGGTGTAGACAGAGGGGTGATGACAGCCACAAATGACAAGAGATCCTGTAAAATTTGCAGGGGCTTGTGTTACCCCAGCTCAACTGTGACCCTGTCAGGCAGAAAGCTGAGCCGATCCTATTCTGCTAGAGTCAGAGAGAGACCGATACAGGCTCAAAGTTTCTCAGCCTATACATGTATCAGTGACTCTCCAGTGGCCTGGGACAGTAATACCTAGCTCAGACTGAGACGAAACAGCAGGCGCTACTTTTTAAAGGCCGTCTATCTTAATACAGAAGGTGTCTGAATGTTGATGTCCCACTGTAGTTGTCAAGAAAATATTAACTGATAAAACCGGGAAAGATTAAAAGCGCAGAAATTTGAGCCTCTGAGATGGTTGAGGAGATTAGAAGGCCAAAAGTGGCTGACCCAAATCTACTTAAACACATGTACATACATTGTGCGTGCCTATATGCCATAAGTGAATAGGAGCTACAGTGATACTGGTCACATAAACAGCTACAGCACGAACCATTGTGACCGTAACCGGCTTAGGTGCTCCCTGGGATAAAACAGTATGAAATGGGCTTGCTTAACCTCCAGTGCCGTACTTACTTTTCTGTATATGTATATACATGTACAAAGCACTGAAGAAAACTGTGTGACTTTTTCCCTGCATATTTATGTTTGTAATAAATTGTTTATATACATATACATAATACACTAGCAGTGTAAGAAAAAAAAAGACTTTTTTACCTTGATATTTAGGCCTTTTCTTTTGCCATGAGCAGACCATGCACACGCTTGCAAATGTAGGTCTTTGTCATGGCTTGAGAGCACAGATCAGTGCACTTACACCAGTGTTGAGCTTATAGCATGAATTTAACAGGTAAAAATACCATGACTTCAAGTATTACTAATACACCTCCACAACACATTAATAATGATATTCACTGGATTGATCATTTTATCTGTCAAGCTTGAAACTATATTATCCATACATGTACAAACACATTGAGTAATACACTAGGAGTTATCTCTGAGCCTCTATAAGCTTACTCGGAAGTTCAGATGGTTAAACCACGTGGTCGCCTCAATCAGCTCTAACTGCTTGCGCTGTGGTGTTTACTCAGGAGGATTGTCAGGTGTCTATTGGCTTACTGAGGGCATACTGTTTTTTTTGCCACCCATAAACCGGACCCACCTCATATAAATGAAAATTAAAAAAAAAAAAATATTAATGGTGAACTCCAATCAAAGAAATATATACTTGTATCATAGTCACTGCGTTAACACAGATGTAATGTGTACTTGTGCTTCAGTTCCACCTGTGGTGCACATCCTTAACCCCAACATTGTGAAGGAGGAAGGTGAGGCTGTGACCATAGAGTGTCGGGTGCAGTCACTGTATAACAAGGTTAAGCCTGCCATCAAGTGGTTCCACAACTCCCAGGATCTTGCCCCTGCCCTAATCAACGGTAAGATCAGAAGCCTTGGGCTCCATGTCATCTTTAGTCACACAATATGTTGCAAAGTTTTTTCTAGCTCAAAGGGCAGTGTTTAACTTTAGTCACAAAATGTAGCCAAATCATAGGAATATTTATGTTATGCTTTGTTTCCCCCAGGCTCGGCCCAGTTTCCTCCAACCACAATGCTGGCAAATGTCATAATGGAAATATTTTTGAGTACAGTGTAAAGCACCTATCAGATAAACAAATAGATTACATTTTGAGAACATTTTTTCTTTTACATCAAGGAAATTTTCATAAACATGTTTCTCCTGTAAAATTGTTACACATTAATTAAGCACAATGCTCAGAAAATTCACCCTAGCAGATGTGCATTTTCTTGTTTAGAATTTTACTTACAACGGTAAAAACACTGTTCTGAGATGAATAGAACTCTCAAAATGAGTAACTTTGTCAGTTTTATATGGCTTAACCTCTGCGATGACGGGGCATGGACAAAATTTTAGGTCAGATGTAGAAAAAATAATGAAAAATTCTATTTCCCCTGTTAAAGTAATGTAGCCATGTATCCGCCAGGTCACACCAGTTACAACACTGTTCATACTAACATCTCAGAATATTCATCTTCCTCAAACTCTGCGTTCAAGGTGCAAAGGTGAACATTGAGCAGTTGGAGTTGTCTGATGCTGGTCTGTATCAGTGTGTGGCTATTGGCAAGTCTGGTATGGTATCTGCTGTGGCCAGGCTAGAGGTGAGACCAGCTGTGGTGAAGCGCACTGGACTGACAGGTCAGGGGGGACAACCCAAGAGGAACAGATCAGGTGAGAATTGAACTGTAATAGTATAGAATACAGCTTATGTTGCAGGTGCTTTGTTGTGTTACTTTTGCCAAGTCAAAGAAGGTTGACTTGTAAGATTTCCCAGTACATTGCTATATAGAATTATGTTTGTTAAATAAAGCTCCTCATCGCTGTTTTCTTTGATTGTACATCACAGAGTTATGCCCCTTGAATCTTATTATGGTCCTCTAATAGTCTCTTGTGTATATTATTATCATTATACCAGTATGTAAATGCTTCTGATGAACTATTCTCAAGAAGACATGGGAACATTGTTGCTGAGAAAAAGTGAAATTTTATAATGTTAATTTTTGTCCTAAACTGCTACGGTTTCTATACCATTAATTACATGCAGAGAAAACCAAGTCCCGGGGTTCCAGGAGGCGTGTGGGAGCTGGTGGCCACAGGCATAAGAAAAAGAAGAAACATCGCAAGAAGAAGAAGGGCAGGAAACCAAATAGAGATCGAGGGACAAAAGTCAGAGAGGGCAAAGGTACCTGTTTAAAGTATTTTGTCACAGGACAGTTAGAAAACAATGTGGGACGAACACAGACATTTATATTAACATTAAAGGATATAAGAAAAAAGCCAGAATTCTGAAAGTATTATTGAGTCCATTTGAAAGTTTGGCTAGGTTTCTATGTATCTTATCTTCTTGGCTTAATCATGAGGTTACAGCATGACAGGTAACCGATAACTCCAGTTTTATATCTCATTAAGTTTTAGAGTCCGTAGTGCATTTAAAAGGGTATATGTCATTGTGGTTAACTGGTGACCCCTGAGTGTCTTCAGGTGAGATTCAGGTATGGATTGAAACTTGCACTCTTTTTTGTAGCCATCTGTGCAAGATGTTTCTACACCTTTTAGCAATATCCAATGGCAATATCCAAGCTCATAAAAACAAATATACAGTATACTGTAGATGGAAAGGAACGAACAATAATAGAAAGCAGAACATCCATTTCATTTGATTTGTTGTCTGTGCATACAGGTCTAAACCAATCCAATGCAGGGTCATGCAATTCAAATTTGAGAATTTATTATGCATATGATGTGAGTAGCATCATCAGTGGGAACTTTATTAGGAGAAGCAAGATGGCGATGTAAATATCATCATCTCAATGAGGGCAGTAGGGCAGTTGATCTTAATTTAGGATGGTGTTGCCGAACAGGTGTATAAAATCTGCTAACTTGTTCCTTTTTTCACTATAACAGTAAAGATGGTGCCTCCCTCCAAACCAGAGGTGACCCAGTTGGGCAACAGTACCGTGATGATCAACTGGACGGTGCCGGTCAATGATGGACTTAAGATCACCTTCTTCAGAATACAGTACAAGGAACTCAAACCCCAGAAGGGCGACTGGCAGACCATTGAAGAGGACATCCCCAAGAAGAATCGGACGTATAAAGTCAGAAGTTTGAAGCCAGGTAACTGCAAACAAGGGATTTTTTGAGTGATATTTATGATCTGCGTAAGTCATGATTTGTAAGTGAAGGGACGTTCATATCCATGTTGTGAAAAAATATTTATACGGCAAAATGTCTTTGAGACTGATGTTTGATTATTGAAATGGGATAGTTAATTGTGGTATGATGTGTTATAATTGTAGTAACTGGTGGTAATACCATAAAATTTTATGGACAGATTTAAAATATAGCATGCAGTCACATGCTGCAACGTGCGCTTATCAGAATATAACCAAGGAGCTCCTGGTTGCAGCTAAAATAAAACATTGCTACAGGATGTTTTAAAAAGCAAGTAACTATTACCTATCTATCTACAAATATACACTTTGTTGAAGGGTGTACTTGTTCAAGTTGTAAAATTGACTGTTCTCCTTGTAGGTCACACATACAAATTCCGTATCACAGCAGTGTACACCAATCAGGACAACAGATTTGGACCAAACTCCAAACGCTTCACGATGGAGAAGGGAAACCTGGTACCACCTGCCAAGCCCGTCATCGCAGAGGTGAAGCCATATAAAGTTGACAACAACTACTCCCTTCAAGTCACCTGGCAGGTAGGTCTAACAGGTGACTCGCCAATCTCAAAGGACAGCTCTTGCGGTAATCCAGAATTTTCATGGATAAATTCCAAGCATACATACACAAGTAACATAACTCTGAAGGACGAACGCTTCATTTTGCACACTTAGTATTCCTAATAATATTATTTTTAATCAAATTGATTGATTTATGTATTTGATTGGTGTTTTACGCTGTACTCAAGAATATTTCACTTATACCGCGGCGGCCAGCATTATGGTGGGTAGAAACCGGGCAGAGCCTGGGGGAAACCCACGACCATCCGCAGGTTTGGTCAAATTGAAGCATTTTTCAGAATACTATGCTTTTGGCAATACAATTGCAAGTTGTTTAATTATAAGAAAAATGAAATATGGCTGTTTTCAAACTATAGGTGTCCTGATGGAAGTTGTCTTTTTATGGAACATTTTAATGGGATAATTGCGCATCCTTTAGCATCTTATTTTATGATATTAGCAATTGTGTCTTTCACAGCCTGAAAGCACCTATAAAGTGACATAATGTAAGATAATTGTTTTAGATAATTTCCAGTGTGGTACATCGGGGTCCATGTTTCACATGGTGGGTTGAATCAGCCCTGCAGTAAGAGGACGATGTTAAGGCCGCAGAGCTCAAAACTTGAAAATCACATGATGTCAAAGTTTTTATATTTATTTATTTATTGATTGGTGTTTTACACCGTACTCAAGAATATTTCACTTATACCACGGTGGCCAGCATTATGGTGGGAGGAAACTGGGCAGAGCCCGGGGGAAACCCACAACCATCCAGACCTTCCCACTTGCAAGTTTTTATAAGGTGTAATACTATTGCAAAACTTGTAAAATGTTGTTCCACATTCTGTTACCAGTACACCAGTGAGGACGGAATTCCAATCAGCGGGTTTTACCTGGAGTATGCACCTTACAAGACTGATATGAAAGACAAGGATTACACACGCCTCCTGCTGCCCGAGCCACGAGTCAGGCACTATGTCATCAAGAACCTCAAGTCTGGTACTGACTATGACATTCGTATCAAGGGTTTTAATGAGGCTGGGGAGGGCAAATACAGCTTCTCTGCAGTGAAGTCCACACTTGGCAAAGGTGAGTAACCAGAGCCCAGCTGTGTGTGATATGAATGAGCAGATCCACGGAGCTCAGTGGAAGGTGGATACCAGCTACCTGCAGCCTGCTATGTTTTTGAAAAAACATTTAGCAGTTAGCCGCATACTTTGATATAAAGGTTTCAGTTCTACTTTATGTAAATTTCTGCCAGGCATGTACCTGTAGCTGGCTACTTTCCAACAGTAGAAACAAAATGAAGGCCCTTCGGGTCAGAGTCTCTTCTGAAATTTTCAGAGAAGTATTTGAACTTCATGAGTTCTTTCCCTTTAGTAACTTCAGTAATTTCTGACCACATGGTGTCTCCTGTGATTTCCATGGTTGTTTAGAGTTTTAGAGTTTTACTAAGACCAGTTACATCTACATTGAAATCAGATCAGTTTTGACAACTGTTTGCTGTATCAAGATTTTGAAGAGATTCTCAAGAAATGTGTCTCACCTCTATTGTGGTTCGTCAGATCTTCAGAAATATTGCACCGGATTCTCATCAAATCTTTTGCAGAATTAGATCCCATCTTCCCTTCCATTGGGACCCATGCACCCCAGCCGGTGCCAAAATGGGTGACTAATGCCACGACGGTGCAGGCTGGTGCTCCTGACCATGTGATGGCGAGGCAGACTACCCCTCACTACAAGCCGAGCAACACAACCGAGTCGAGCAGTGAAATGCTGTACATGGTTCTTGGCATTGTCCTAGGCGTGCTGATGCTGGCTCTCATTGTCTTCATGGTCATGTGCGGGATTAAACAACGACAACAGAGACCCATGATGGGTGAGTTGCTCACTAAATATTCATGGCTCACTGTGACTGTCGGGCCCTTGACCAATGAGATTACATGTTCTAATCTGGTTGGTTCAGCTTCAGCTATAAGTAAGAGTTTTGTCATGCACCAGGCAAAGGGTTGTTGCTCACTCAGGTTTGCTCTGCTGATAAATCTGAATGCGGGCATATAAATGAAAAATATTTGAGAACGGCAGTAAACAGCAATGGAGTAAATGATTTAATTATTTGAAAAATTTAAATAAAATTTCAAGTGACTGCATTCTTTATGCATTTCCTCTCAGTTTAAGAATTTCTCCTGGAAGTTTAAAGTTAGGCTGTTGGTAACAGTTTGCCCCAATGCAGTGTGAATGACAGTTCAGCTGATATTGGAGTTTTTTAATGTATCAGTGAAACAATTGATGCTCCATTAAGATATGGGAAAGTCCACTTTTAAACAAAACAGTAGGATAGATGAGGGAAAAACAAAAACCAATAAGAGCCCTAGTAGCATGGCTGAAACATGTAGATATTTGTGATATATTCTCATTGTAAAGGTAAAGGCAACCATGCTGTTTGACCTGTTTGCAGCAGCCCACCCTGACAATATCCACATTAAATACCAAGACCCTGCTCATCGTATTTATGTAGATTCCATGGGGAAGAAATACATGAATGGAGGATTTGCCCTAAACGGTATCAACGGCACCATGCCCAATGGCCACTCCCATTATTACCATGGCGACAGGCAGAAGATGAACATTAGTGTTAACCCGCTGTCAGACATGGAGTTGTCTCACAAGGCAGAGAACCCTGCCATGGTAAGTCTCTTTTTTCATCAGCTTTAAAAACTAGACAAAAAATTGCAGGACCTGCCACATCCAGAAGTGTTGGTGTTGCCTTACAATCATGCCCCTCTTAAAGTGAATGTTAAAAGGATAAAATGTCAAAATTGGAGTTGGAGAGAACTGCTTGTCACAGCTAAAAAAATACACTTAATGGAAAACTTATTTGCCATGTTTGATGGTACTCTTATGCATAAAATAGAGTTAACAGATTTGCTTGGAATAATGTCTGTACTCATTAAACCATTCATTGCCCTGGGAATTGCCCAGAAATGCAATTAAGGTTCCATTGTACTTCTTGCTGCTATAAATTGTGGTGAATTAAGAGCAGATTCACCTCAAAAGCAGTTCTTTAGGCTTTATGTTTCTGTACTTTCCTGTAGATGACTGTTGCTTGAGGGTACAAGGCAACACGTTAACTATGCTATGTTTGGTATGTCCTTTCTCAGCAGCAGCAGCAACAGCAGCAGCAGCCTGGGATGCCAGCCTCTCCAGCAGTCAGTGATAATAACTGTAACAGTATCAGAAGCAACAATAAGAATGTCTCTTTACAGAACGGTGGAACAGGTGAGATAGGCTCTTCAACACATTTCATTTTAACATTTCCTAACTTTTTACGTGTTTAAGTTTAGGAGGAAATTAGGTCATGAGTTGTGTATAAAATGAACATAAAAGGTTGAAAACATAATAAAGCTTTTGGGTTTCAAAATTTCATACCACCAGTTAAATGTTGAGGACCATCGTCACTGCATTATAAGTTTACAGATTTTTTGAGATATGCTTGTCCAGTGTCGTGTTTTTGTCCATGTGTGCTAAGACTGCTTTATGTACAAGTTAACTATTGTGAAAAATAATTTAATATTTCAGATCCCTCAAGATACATGGGAGGCAACTCTTGCGCAGATGATGACGAGCAAAGATCTTCTGTATCTGGTTCCAATGAGAGCCAGTCTAGTACAAGCTCACTGCCTGACTACCGCCACTGCTTGGCCATGCACTCTAACCCAGACAACCCGCCGCACTGCTGCAGCTGTTCTCATTCCCGCCTCAACCAGTCCCGACCAGAGAACAGCCTTCAGCCCTCGGCCAATCCGCAGCGACCTACCTCTGGGTCTAGCTCCAATGGCAGCCATCATCATCATCACCGGCGGCGACGGAAACACCGGTCGTGTCAGGAGCACAGCACTCGCGATCAGGCCACAAACACCGACCTCAGTAGTAATGGTATGGAGTCATAGAGTAGACACAAATAAAAACATAAGAGTGGAATGAATTACAAATAATGTAGAATTGATAAGATGGGAAAAAGTTGGCAGTAGGTATGTAAGCATTCTGAGTATTCTGATTTCTTGAGGAAGATTTCACCTGTGAATGTATAAATGTGTCCATCCATTGAATTGACCAATGGCTTAAAATAATTCATTTGAAGTGTAGAAAGGAATGAAGCAGTTCTTTTTCTAAAATACTTTGCCAGTGACTTTTTTCTAGACAGTTTTCCAATGTGTTTTTTTCTAGGTCTTAATAATAATTTTTTAATCCTGTACCCATGGTTTTGGATTTCAGAAGGTACAATGGATTCATCCAGTATACCTGAGCTGACCAAAGATCGGCCGCCCTCCTCATTAGGTGATATGGCGGAGAGTTGCGTGGAGGGGACAGCGATGGAGAGGCAGAGAAGCCCTAGCCCCCATGGGGTTGGGGAGAGAGATGCTTCACCCAGTCATCACTTAACAGACAATTCTCATGACACGTGATAACCACTGTGCCCATTATGACACTGTGATAATGTTCTGTATTTAAAACTACCTGCTGATTCATCAAAGGTCTGCTCAGACTCCAGCATGCGGAAAGAGAGCGCATGAAAAACTCGCATATAGGGCATTGCTTTATGCAGCCATAAACCAAGGAGATTGCTTATCCGTGAAACTTTTACATACCCAGTGTGATAGTCTGCAATGTGGGAAATTTGGGCATTTTTCAGAAAAATGCCGTGCCCAATTCTGTGTGTAACCAAACAGTTCAGAGGTATGCAGGACAAGGCATAATATGTGTGTTTTCTGTGCAGGTACTGATAAAAGACTGCCAGTGTGGTCAGAAAACAGACTGGCTGAAGCAGGCCTGTGGACTGGGCTTATGCTGCCATTGTTTGTGTACATAATCATGTGAGATTGTGACTGGCTGAAGCTAGGAGCTGGGATCCGGTCTTGACCCCGAAGTATTTCTGCAACGTGATACACGATACTAATAGGCATGTATCATATCAAGACAGACATCTGTGACACAATTCTTACATTGGTGGTCATCAGAATAACAGCCAAAGGACTTACTTTTAAGCTGAATGTGGATACTCTTGACATTTACATATGATATATGTATAAATATTATATATAAATATATCAACATTTTGTATATATTGGCATTTTGCTGAAAACTGCCAGGTGTTTTAAAAATGCATGATATTATATTATATCCTGGAAACTCTCTTGGTTATAGAGTACAAATAGGTCTCCTGCCTACTCCAGCAGGAAGGTGAAGTGAAAATTCAACTGAAAGATTAATAAAGCATTAAAATAGCCAGGAGACAAGACCTCCGTCCATGTGGTCACTGATTTGACTGTTTCCTTCTGTCTTCCTGCCAATGACATGAAAACAGTCCAGTCAGACAGTCTTGCATAAAGGACGGATGATGAAACCCTGCGTGGTTTGTTATGTTGTGGCTGGTGCAGTAAAATACGGGTCTGGTGCTAGTAGTCATATTGTCATTCAAAACGTTTTACTTGTGAATAAGCCAAATGGAACTCCCATTTAATCCACAAATGGGATGTCATGCTTAAAATGCCCCAGGTAGAAAAATGAGGTTTATATAACTGTATTTAATTGTACGTACATTTCCTCATCGACAAACAGCGAGACAGGTTTTCTAGACATGTGTCTGCTGCATGCATATATGGGGAGTTTTTTTATCCAGTTATCAGTATTTTGATTTTTTTTCTTTTTTTTTTGGATCGTGAGTATGTGAAATTCACAATTTGCCCATTTGTGTTGTACATATGTTAATGGACCAGAAGTTAGAAATGTACATCCCCAGACCACTGGTCACATCTGGGGAAAAACTTAGACATAAAATGTCCCTATACATTACAGTTGTTACCAAAGAACTGAAAGGATTAACCTTATCAACTGATCAGCATCTCTTAAACTCTGACCTCAATGTAATCATAACTGATTCGGTAAAGATTAGAAAAAATGTTACGTTACCAAATTCCATCTGCCTACATCTATTTGTGACCTGCCTGGCTGTTGATGTGGAATTCATGGATTTCATACTTATGAATATGCCATATTTATTGTTTTACTTGTCTACATAATTAGCATACCTGAAGGGAAATGTTTACAAGTGGTTTATCACAATCAGTGTGTAATCTGTCTGTCTGTCTGTATGTATGTATGTTTATGTGTTCCCAGGACTGGTGGCTCCTATTTAAGTATCCTCGCTGCACTGCCCTCTAATGTCAGGGTTTTGTTAGGGAGACCAAGGATGGATGTACCAGGCTCTGTAGCCAGACTTGGTGCTGTTATTATCATAATTCCAGAACTGCAATAAAACTGTCCAGCCTCAACGTCCATAAATCAACTCTGTCTTGTATTTCTTTTCTTTTTACAGTTATAGGGCTGAAAGTCAAAGAGATTTCCTTCTAAAAGATAATGTATAATAACATGAACTTTACCAAGTTTATATTTTATATTTCACGTTTATTTAGGAAATACTTTGGTTATGTGTGAAATCAAAATGTGTTTCTAGCACACACTCAGACTCCAGCCTGAGAAAACCCTTCCCAACTGGTTTTGCAAGACTGGCTGGTCTTTTCTCAAGGAACATACAAGCGACATTGTTTTCAACTTTAAGTCTGTCATGTGAAATTCTTTCTGGCTGGATGAACTGTAAAGGAATGTTCCCCAGCTGACTTTCACCACATTGAACTATACTTACCTGCTGGTTGCTTCACTGTTGGCACCTTGATAAACCTTAACATCATGAGAACTTCTCCAGTCAAATCTTTCCAGTTGAGAGTGAACATTTGGTGGTTTTCCTCCCTTTTTTTTTTTAGTACAACTCAAAACATATTCGTGTTTGAATCCAGTCCTTGGATTTGTGGGATCTTTGTGTCTTTTTAGTTTAAACAACTAAAATGTCGGATATCTGTGCAAAAAGTAATGTGATATATGTTGGCACCAGTGCCAAGTTTATTTATTCATTTGATTGTCGCCATACTCAAGAATATTTCACTCATATGATGAGGGTCAGTTTTGTAGAATGAAGAAAGCCGACAAGTTTTTGTTATGATGAGTGCCAGCAGTGGGAGAGGCAAGCACCGGAATTCACGAAATCACACTATAGAGCCAGATTTGCTTGTTACCAGGTGAGCTGACGTTCACGCGCACCTCTGGCGTTAGCCCTGACATTTTGAAGGAAATTGACGGTGATGAGCTTGACTTTTGCCCTAGATGTACTGTATCTCTAAGAATCCACCATAAAAAGCAGTGTGTTTCTCCGCACTGGGTGCTTTTACCTCAGTCTAAAGTAAATGTGTCACTCCGTGCTTTTGATTCCTCGGCAAATATTGCCCTAGTGGTTGGCGTCCAGTACAGTCTGTCTATATTCTTGAACAGTTTACCTCAAGTTCACCTACTTACACCATACTTACACTTTACTTTGAGGAAGAACCTTGTTTATTTTCTGTGACCTTGACCAGTTTTTTCAAGGTCGTTAAGGTTAATTTTATGAGAGGCTTTTATTTCATGGGGGCAGTCCATTTGTTCGTTTGCCTGGTCGTATTCCCAGTATTAAAACACTCTTGTCACAGCTGAACCTAAGTTCATCTAACCCATACCACACTTACACTTTGTCGTAAGGAACAAAGCTTTTTTGATTTTCAGCGACCTTGCCCTATTTTTTTTTGACGTCCTACGTCCCATTTACTTGTGAACATTTTGAGGGGTTTTGAGTGTATTACAGGGTATTTTTGGACTATAAATAATGGCGCGAAAGGTAGCCTAACGTTTCTTAACTAATTAAGAGGACAATGGAATAATCTTGGCAAAAAATCTTGTGTTACTGATGCTGTATCAGACTACTAACAACTCGTAAGGTGGCTATTGATACACCCGAAACGTGATGACAAAACAACTCGCTACCCTTTAATTTTCAAATGTAATTTGACAAGACTTCAGGTTCAAAGTTTTACTTTATTATAAATAATAAAGCCATTAATGAACGAAGTATGTTGAACAGATGAAAAGCAAACATTTTTGTTGGAGCGGTTATTGTATTGTGGCACTTCTTAACACGAAGACATTGCAAGTATTTTAAAAATCAGCAGATCATAAGTTACAATCCTCCTTGAACTTGTCTGCTTTTTAAATTTTTGTTCTCAATGCACCTTTTTGCGGGTAACTTGTACAATAAATAACATTCACTCGGCTCCCATTGGGCCTTTCTACGGGCAATCGTTTTTATGTCAGGCGTAGAAAAACAACAGCGCAAGAGTAAAACATGAATTATATTTTTCTCGTGTACCAACAATATGTGTGAAAATTTAGATTATATCTACATTGAATGCAAATTTTTTACTCTTCACAGTATACACGGTATATTCCTTGTAATATGGGTATAAAAATGTAATATGTAATATAAAGTTAACCAATGTGACAGACTTCGAAAGGAAATGACGGATATCAGTAAAAGTTTACACATATACTTTCATATTTTCGGGCATACTATACTTCATACACTTAAGGACATGTTATACACTGGCTTTTCGAGGATGTTATATAGTAAATTTTCGGGCATGTTATACACTAATTTTCGGACATCTATATATTGAATTTTCGGGCATGCTATACACTGAATTTTTGGACATAATATACACCGAATTTTCGGCATGTTATACACTGAAGTTTCTGGCATCTTATATATTGAATTTTCGGGCATGCTATACACTGAATTTTTGGACATAATATACACCGAATTTTCGGCCATGTTATACACTGAAGTTTCGGGCATCTTATATATTGAATTTTCGGGCATGTTATACACCAACTTTTGTGGCATGTTATACACTGAATTTTCGGGCATGTCAAACACCGAATTTTCGGGCATGTATATACTGAGTTTTCGGACATGTTATACACCGAATTTTCGTGCATGTTATACACTGACTTTTTTGGGCATGTTATACACTGAATTGTCGGGCATGTTATACACTGGTGTTTCGGACATGTTATACACTGAATTTTTGGGCGTGCTATACACCGATTTTCGGACGTTAAACCCCAAGCACTCACTCACTCACTCACTCCGAATTTTCGGGCATGTTATACACTGAGTTTTTGGACATGTTATACACCGAATTTTCGGGCATTTTATACACTGACTTTTCGGGCATGTTATACACTAAACTGTCGGGCATGTTATATATTGAATTTTCGGGCATGCTATACACTGAATTTTGGGGCATGCTATACACCGAATTTTCGGGCATGCTATTCACCGAATTTTCGGGCATGCTATACACTGAATTTTCGGGTATGCTATACACTGACTTTTCGGGCATGTTATGCACCGAATTTTCGGGCATACACTGAATTTTCGGGCATGTTATCACTGAATTTTTGGGCATGCTATACACCGAATTTTCGGGTATGTTATACACCGAATTTTCGGGCATGCTATACACTGAATTGTTTTGGCAGGATATACACTGAATTTTCGGGCATGTTATACACTGAATTTTCGGACATGTTATACACTGAATTTTTCGGGCATGTTATATATTGAATTTTTGAGCATGTTATACACTGAAGTTTCGGGCATGCTATACACTGAATTTTCGGGCATGTTGTAGACTGAATTTTCAGGCGTGCTATACACCGAATTTTCGGGTACGTTATACACCGAATTTTCGGGCATGCTATACACTGACTTTTCGGACATGTTACACGCCTAATTTTCGGGCATGCACCTAATTTCGGGGATGTTATACACTGAATTTTCGGACATGTTATACACTGAATTTTCGGGCATGTTATATATTCAATTTTTGAGCATGTTATACACTGAAGTTTCGGGCATGCTATACACTGAATTTTCGGGCATGTTGTAGACTGAATTTTCAGGCATGCTATACACCGAATTTTCGGGTACGTTATACGCCAAATTTTCGGGCATGTTATACACTAAATTTTTGGACATGATATTCCTTGGATTTTCGGGCATGTCATACACTGAATTTTTGGGCAAGTTATACATTGAATTTTTGGACATGCCATACACTGAATTTTCGGGCATGTTAGATACTGAGTTTTCGGACACGTTATATACGGAATTTTCGGGCATGTTATACATTGAATTTTCAGGCATGCTATACACTGAGTTTACGGGCATGTTTTACACTGAACAAAATTTTGGGCAAGCTATGCACTGAATTTTATGGCACGTTATACACTGAATTTTTGGGCACGTTATACCTTGAATTTTTGGACATGTTATACACCGAATTTCGGGCATGTTATATACTGAATTGTCGGACATGCTATACACTGAATTTTCGGGCATGTAAGATAATTTTATGGCACGTTATACACTGAATTTCCGGACGTTTAACGCGCATTGCATAACGTGAATTATATATGTAACGCACAATCAAAAGCCATACTTTGTCACAAAATTGTCATCGTTGTCTGGTCCTGAAGTCTGTTAAGTGCCTCATGAACTGTTTTTTACTGTATTTATAGTGTTTCCCTCGGTAATAAAATACTTTTTTTCTAAAATAAAAGTCTAAGACAGCCCGATTAGAACATAGTGGTCTAAAGTAGACATTATCTTGATTCTTGGCTTGTTGAACACCGTGAAATAAGTTTATGTGAACTCATTTCTGGTCAAAACACCAACCAAATAAATCATTTCTGATCAAAGACCACATAAATATACAGTGTATTGTGTAGTGCAGCGTTTTAGTAGCACGTCTGAATGCCTGAAGTATACTATTGGCCAGTGTTGTTTTGACAGCCGTCGTTAAAAAGGCCTCCTTATTTTCATGTAAAAAAAAAATGTAAGAAAAAATGTACAAGTACTTAGGAGCTTACTAGTCTGGAATTGATTTTAATTTAGTTGAAATATACCCTGATATATCCTGTGTTTTAGATTTAATCTGCATCTCACTCACAATATTATTAGTTCAAGACAGTCCGCCGTTACTCGGCTAATCTATCTATAGGCATATGTTTGAAAACCGGTTAAGGACGTTGTCTAACGGACCATAAACCATTATAGGAACAGACAATTTGTATAACATAGCTTGAATGTGGGCATGACACCCTGGATGTGTGTATGTCAAGTTGCGTAGCTCTAAAGAAACTTATGTTATCGAGTAACAGCTTGACCTTCATGTAAAAGTAGGCCAAGAAAGTGCACGCGTACAAAGTGCCTTGGTCACTAGTTTTTGCCAGCGTCCATCAAAACACATATACACTTACACAGAGGATTGGCCTCGGATAACAAACACCGGATGCACTGATACATTTATCACTGGCCGCCAAAATGCATAAGCTGCCTACATTATCAAACGAAGAAGAAAAATCAGTCAAGCGTATAGTATGACGAAGGCCTGTGGGAAAAGGGTGTTGATTAAGTAGCCCAGTCACGGAACAATCAGTTTGCCTCTTTTAAGACGAAAAAAAATTGAACAAGACAGGGGTTGTTTGTTGTCCTCTGGCACTTGTGGTTAAGCTTCACTATACATAAGATATGTTCTGTTGAGGGGGAAAAAGCGCTGAGATGATATAACAGGTCGACCTATATATAAAGGCTATATGACAGAGTAACGTTAAGCCATATATATATATATATATACCCACACATAAACGTATACTTACGTGTACATCAATGAGTTAAAGGTGTAGCGTATAATTAGCAAAAAACATACAGGTAACTGCAGTTCAATTGGTTAATACACTAGGCCAGATCAAAGGCCTTCTTTGTATAATTTTTGCGAATTCGACAATCCTTTCGGTTTATCGTCTGACATTAGCTTAATAAATAAATAGCCGAGGGCATGGGAATTAGTGTGAGCTAGAGGTCTTTGAGTGTAGCTATCGAACACGTATATATCCATAGATCGAGAGTAGTGAGGTCGCTTGCATATAGCTCCCGGCTGTTTTCATAAACGAAGGACTTATATAGATATACATGTATATGAATATACAAAGGGCTGAAGAGAGTGGGGCTGAGGGCGGCCCTATATGAATGTTACAGTCCTTGGGATTTTGGATGTGCATGTATAAGAATGGGCTGCAGATGGTTGCAAAGGAAACTGTTCTGGCCATCACGGTGGCCGAAAAACGGTGCCGGCGTAACAGACGAAGACGACGGCTACGACGACGAAAAAGAAGAGCATATTTACGAGGAAATAGACGAGCTTAAACTCGAGAACGACACGTGTCTCCAGAAGAAACATTTGCCTTCTGTAACCCAGACGGAAATCTTCGGCGGCAAAGACGAAGACCTGACATTTGTGTTGGATAAATCGAAACGAAGCACGAAAACAAATCTGTTCCAGGGGCGGTCTGGATGTTCAGGAGAAGAGAACTTCTACATCCCGATGGGAGGTGTAGGCCACACACGAGGTCAGGGCATAGATTGTGGAACGCAGGATCCCCTGCCAAAAGATACCCAAACTCAGAAACCTTGCGAACGCTGTGAAGGACTTAACAACAGAATCGAGGTGAGATTAAGGAAAACTTCCGGTTCTCGATTAGATCTGTCATCAACGAATAGCAGAGCCAAACACGACAGCTTGAATTCCAGTGACTCTACCTCTACCTACTGTCTAGGCTCCTATATCGACAGCTTATACATGGACCGGAAATGCTGGGCCAGTGGGTCTCTTGGCCGTACAAGTACCAGTAGCCAATCAGGCGAGGTAAATTGTCACGTTGATACGGAACATTGGAGGACGTGCATGAATGAGTTGCCTTTCCTCGAGGAATCTTTTGGTGAAACGCAGAACCAGTGTGAATCGGACGAAAGTCTGTATGGCTGTATATCTGTTCGTGGCGGCAAGCCATTATCAGGGTGCATCTCCGATGGAGGCGCAACTTCGCTGAGTGCAGATAGGTGCATAGAATGTTGTGGTGGGTGTGCAGGTGTTTGGAAACAATCATCTCCAAACGACAGTCATATGGTCTTGCCAGGATGCGACTCAAAGACAAATCCAGCATCCAAAGACGCTTTCCTCTTCCCGGATACTAAGGAAGATACATCACGAAACACAGAAAGTTTCAAGCGTTCCAGAAAGTCACTTGGAACAGGACAGCATCCATTGCCAAAGGGTAGCGTAAGTCATAAAGTGAGAAATCAAAAATTTCAAAACGAATTTGCGAGATGTAAGAGAGATTTGACGGATAACCTGAACACGTGTACAAAGAAGTTTGACGTTGTTAAGGTAATGCCTGAAACGGTTAATTACGTCAATACAAGTAGTAGAGGTGATATAATGGCATGCACCTATGGTCCTAGAACACTGATTTCCGAACAGCAAAGAAACCAAGGCGTTACAGATGGAACGAAGTCAGTTGACTCAGGAGAGAAGCTTCATAATTACCCAGTGTCAAAAGTGAAAGGAAGTAAATTCAAAGAAACCACTCAAAAGGAGAAGTGTTTTGAAAATGATGGAAGGCGAATGAACAATAAAGTATTAATGGATTTAATTTTGTATAATAATAGTCAACAAGTGTAATTTGCCATTTTAACATTTTTTTTATTTTCTTGTTACGATATTATAGAAATAAATGATTGCCATAAGTTGTTTTAGTTTGTCTAGTTAATCCATCAGTATATGGAACTGCAGGTCATCGATACTCCTTCCATTACGCCGCCTTGGCAAGTGGGAACGTTCCTTCAAAAACGGATTCGAAAGGAGAGTTTTTAATTTATTGCAATAAAGAAGTTGCAAAACTTATAATTAGAGGCTACACTATAACCTATAGGTACAATTAAGTACAAGACCAATGGTTCGAATCCGGTTCGAAGTCCAGCATGTGCAGGTAAAACAAATAGTAGATATGAATATAGGCCTAGAGAGTTAAACTATGGAGAACAAAGCCAATCAAACTAACCAAATATTGTGATAAATGGTATCTGCCATAAATGGCAAGCTGCCAAACAGCAATGTATGTTTATTTCTTTGGTTGTTATTTAAAGTCACACTCAAGATTTTTTCACTCATACGACTGCTGCCACATTTTGGGGTGGAGGAAATCGGAGTAAGTCACCGATTTTACCAAGTTACTGACTAACTTTTTCACCTGTGAGGTATGCATACTTGAACACTATAACGGAATCATAAGAGCCGTATATGGCTTATTGGGACGAATGCCCCAAAAATTATAAGAGCTGGGAAACCTACAAATGACTGGCCTTAGGGTTGGTTTGAACCTGCACCTTTCGCACCAGCTTTTGAGTGTCACGCGCCTACCACACAGTCAAGTGCTGTTCCTTAGCGCATAGCCATGTCTATACACTAAAACTAAACTAATTTTTATAATTGTAAGAATGGTCTCATTTTAATATCGAAGGTCTTGAAATTTGACTTCGGGCTACAAATTTGCCATCGGGACTTCAGTTTAAATACACAATGTTGTTGGTGACAGGATACTTAATCCGAACAACAGCTCATGTGTCAGTTGGCCAGAAATGGCTGATATCCGTAGAACATGTACATAAATCCGTACTTAATTTAAAAATTCCAGAGCGCAGGGAACAGGCCTATATAAAATACGTGTACGCTATTCACGGAACAAAAAGCATTTTAACCACCTAAGTGATTTATGTGCAAGAAAGTTTTAGAATTCTTTATTAAGACCTGTGACAATTCACGCCTGTAAGTAATAAATCAAACGAACTTGACGCTATGACTCTTTATTGTGACAGGACAATGCGCATCATTTGAGCGCCAAACAGGATTACGTAGGCGGGAGGCTTGTTAAGGTGGCGTAATACAACTATATTTATATTAAAAAACTGTTTTGAAAAATGAGACCTATATATGCAGGTGTAACTTTCTAAACAAGTTTACCTCATTCCTTATCAAAGGTTGGTTTAACGAACAGAAAAGAATCGCGGTAGATAAGAAAAATAAAACATTAAGCAAAAACTTCATAATTTCTTTTGCTTCAAATCCGAATCTGTGTTAATTTAAAGTGGTTGTATAAGCCCATTATCCCTTTGAATCCGTCTGCAAAGACTTTAATGGATGTCTAAGTTAGTTATTTCCTTGTGTTTCGGCGCCTGATCCTCAAAAATAAATGAAATATCTTCGAACTGATTGGCTTAAATTGCATGCCATTGTTACAGTACAACAACATTTAGGGACATAAATGTTGCCTTTGTGTGACGTCTGTTGTCTTCAAAGACAAGATAAACATCCCGTTGTACTTTATAAATTGAAATATTTTTAGACAATTGATTGTTTACGTTCTGAAAAAAAAAATTGTAAAACCAGACTGTTCGTCATTTGGTTTTTAATTGTTGTGACAGAGGCAGTACAAGTAACCGTGTAAAAAAATTAATGTAAACAATTAATTCAGACCTTGTTAGAAAATTCAGACCTTGTTATCTCGGACTAAGTACGTAGGTTTCATATACTAATTGTCCGTTCGTACTATCTCAAAATTTTACTTAAACTATTGCTAGATCACCCTGGGCATTAACACCGACTGATGGGATGTGATGTCCTAAATATTTAATTATCCTTTATCTGTATGGTCTTTTACGACGTGGTCATAAATGTTTCGTTTACGTGAGTGCAGGCAGGTTTTTGGGTAGAGGAAACCTGGAGAAACTTGGATGTATCGTACACCGGAAGACATACCTGGCAAAACTTAAAAAACACTATACTGTTGTACAAAATGCACATCCTCATACCATTGTGTACAAGCAGTACACAAACGGTGTGATTTGCGTAACATGTGTACCAGGCACTTTATTTGTGTACCCATGATATAGACATGTGATTGTGGACGTGCAAGCTTGAAACAAATCTATATTAGAGAGTAAGTATAAAACGTTAACAAAAGATAACAGGTTTCGTGCACTTAGGATTCACCGTTATCCTATTTTAAGATTTTGACGAGATATGATGTCGACCATGACTTCGTCCGTTACTAATTCGATATTATATGTGGAGATTGCTACAAAAAATGACCAAATGTGCATTCATGAAATGTCATAAAATAACCAGCATATGTAATTATCTAGGCCTGCTTACTACACGAGTGTTTCATGACTAATATAATATGTATGTGTATTTGTGTTCGTTCTATATTGAAATGTGCATGGATAAACTGAGATTATTATATTAAAAGCTGATTAATTTATAGTGTAAAACATAAACCGTTTGTCCGTTAATCAATGCAATTAGTGTATACCACGCATGCTGCTAACTAACTATATTTTCATTTTCTAGCAAAGCATTCCACGCATGCCAGTCATGTACTGTAGGTTAATTTTAACATGCTGCAAAAATAGTATTAAAGGTTGGTAGGATCAAGATTGGTATGATCAAAACCAATCAGGCTAATATAAGAAAGGTCTATAGTTTTCAGAGGTACAGTTAATGTATACAAATATATACACGCTGATCATGGCTTATTGTGTTCGCCGTGTTGTCAATTTGTTAACTAAGGGACAATGCATGAACTGTCATGTCACTACTTGTAGTTCACAGACCGTGTGAATGCTCTACTAAAATATTTCGTATTTTCATGCGCTCCACTATTTTAGTCCCTACAAAAAAGAGTTAATCGTGGGAAGAGTGTGGAGAGCTAGTCTTCTAGATTTGTAAATACAAAGGAAGTAGGTCCAAAACTTGCTTGAGATCATCCGGAGACCACGGTGTCGTGCGTACCTTTCCATACAAAGAGATTTATACACATTTTCAGTAGTGGACATGGACACACTTTTCATACATAATTTTAGAACTGCACTGAGAATGACACTTTTCCTGCACAATATCAGTACTGGACTGAGAATATCACACTTTTCATACAGTTTCAGTACTGCCCAGTAATTCACCACTCGTTTCGTACACACTATCAGTACTGGACAGAGATTACCGCCACACTTTTCATGTGCGAGGACATGTGATGCTATGTCCACGTGCAGACATACACATCAAAGTCACGATCTAACGATATGCAGGTATAACCGATTTGTAATGTACATACCACAGTATGACTCGTTATAGTTAACCACATATGACTTCTTTTTTGTTTGAACCGCCTCGCTGCTCTGTAATGGTTAGAGCGTCTCCCTCGAAGTCGGAAGACCCCGAAATCAAACCGGGGTCGGGTCATACCAAAAACTTTAAAAATGATACTTGCTGCTGCCTCGCTTGGCGGTCAGCAGTGAGAGGTTAGAGCGAGGAAACATGACTGGTTGGTCCAGTATCAGTTTTTATGTATCATGTCATGTGTCTTAGGCATGATGCTTCAGTGGCGGCAACACTTTGGCGGCATGGACTCGCCCCGCCTCAAGAAGACACAAAATATGTATACACACCTGATGACTCTTCGTCGTCATATAATTGAAAAATTGTGAAGTACGACGTTAAACCCCAAGCATACATACATTCATTCTTATTTATTTGATTGGTAGCTTGATCAGGAATTTTTCGCTTAGGTGACGGTGGACAGTTGTATGGGTGTAGTAATTCACCCATACAATTGTGAAATGTCCACTGAGTAAACCATCCACCGTCTCAAGGCCCTCGACAAACCTCCAGATTTAGAGCCCCAAAGAAATTAGCTAGAGCTGAGTTCGAACCTGCGACCTGATATAACATGAAGCGATGGCCTGCAGTGACAGACGCTTTACACGACGGAGCTAGCGGGCGAACCGTTAGTATATGCATGATGAGCTCAAAACAATTAATGTCCCATGCATGTTATCGAAGCAATGGATTATTTACGACATGGGGGAGCAGTAAATATTCCAATTCACCTTTGGGAGATTTAATGTATTGATGGATGGATTCACTGGAACAATAAAGTTATGCCAAAACAACAACAAAAAACAGTTAGAATCAACTATCAGATTCATTTTTTCTGTTGGTTTTGGAGGTTTGTTATAAGTAAATGTTCAACGTTTCACAACCTTCAACTTCAAAGATAGTTTGGTCCATAAAAATGCTTGTTATATTATAAATAGCAGCAATACGCTCGTTTCTGATCATGGATTGAATAAATTATAAATCCTGGCGACACAAACGATCTATTATCATGTCAGTTGTGTGGCTATGTTATACGCTTGTGAACATAGATTTTAGCATATATGTTTTATAACAGTGTTGGCAAAAAGCAAAAGATATCACACAAGTTTAACAAATAAATGAATGAACAACTATAGTTAGAAGTGGCATCGGTGTATATTGACCAACATAAGACATGTGACAACGTTAATTCTTTGATGGGAAAGTACGTGATGCGGGTTAATCAATCATCTTGTCATTTGCTAAAATAAAATTATTTCAGTTTTACGAATTATATGTCTAAACATATAAGGTCAGTATAAAATCTAAATTTTATCCCACTTTCCAAAAACATGTGATTCTTTTACGAGAAAGTTCATGATGTTTGCTAAAGCAGTTTTGCAAATTATATAATTGAACTTTGATTTTGGTGTTATAATGATATCTGTTACGACCTTTGGTGTTATGATGATGCCTGTAACGACCTTTGGTGTTATGATGATGTCTGTTACGACCTAATATGTGTAAAGCATTTGTCCAATTAACACCCACACTAAAGCTTACAGAATTTAGAGTTTTACTGTAGAATATTTCACTTATATGATGGCCGCCAGCATTATGGTGGGATGAAACCCGCCAGAGCTCGGGAAACCCACAACCATCCGCAGATTTCTGCCAGATCTTCCCACGTACGTCCAGCGAGGAAGCCAGCATGAGCTGGACTTAGACTCACAGCGACCACATTGGTGAGAGTCTTCTGGGTCATTATGCCGCACTGTTACGCTAACCACCAGGCCACGGAGCCTCAAATTTCCGAAAGCAGTGAATGCCGCTTTGTTGTTTTGGGAACTAGATACAAGGTAGATAACAGTAGCATGGACACCCTTTGAGAAAATTGATTAAAGTGAAAGACCACTCTAAAATGATGTCTTTATATCCGATGAAAGACCTTTAAAAATTGTCCAGGAATATAGTTACTTCTGCAGAAAAAGCTGGTCTCTGAGGGGGCTAGACTATTGACAAGTGCTTTGTGCTATTCTCAAATGCATTTCACGACCAGGTTTGGCAGGGGAGTAAACTTGGTTGAGTTTGAAGGAAACCACTGCTCTTCGACAGGCACGTGGCAAGCCTTATAGATGTGTGCAACCGAACTGGGTTGCTGCAGTGCTTTCTGCAGTATACACTTTCTCTCCGTGTTGCTACAAAGTTATCTCCCTTGTACCTTGACGTCATTTCATATTGATTCATTTCTTTGATTGATTGGTGTTTAACGTCATACTCAAGAAATATTTACTTAAATTATGGCTGCCAGATTAATGGGAGAAGAAATCGTACCCGGAGTAAACCACCGCTTTCCGTCAAGTATACCTGACAAACCAGTTAACATAAAGCCACAGGCAAAGTAGCGAGAACTGGAGTCGAATGCGCCAAGTAGGCCTATTTGCCCAATGATCTGACAGCTCGAAGGTCGTTTCATTTATTTATTCATTTGATTGGTGTCTTACGCCGTACTCAAGAATATTTCACTTATACGACGGCCGCCAGCATTATGGTGGGAAGAAACCGGGCAAGCTCCAGGGGAAACCCACGACCTTCCCACTTACAGCCGGAGAGGAAGCCAGCATGAGCTGGACTTGAACTCACAGCGACCGCATTGGTGAGAGTCTCCTGGGTCATTACGCTGCGCTATCGCGCTAACCAACTGAACCACGGAGGCCCCGAGGTCGTTTTAAAGCACGTTTGAATGTCCAGTTGACGTATACGACGGAGATGAATTCACTACACCCTTTAGAGAAAAAACCAATATAAAGGCCAAACCTGGATTCGAACACGCAATTGTGTTTGTCGTGCGCTTGACTGGGTACAATGTTAGGGGGTCGGGCAAATTAAAATACAAATGCACGTTCATCTATATTGCTTTTAAATAGTAAATTATGATTAGGTAGGACATAATGTCTGGAATCTTTGGTATGGCATTACAGTCATAAAGCCTTGTTCATAAATGAATTAGTTAATCCCTTGCAAAAAATACTTTCACCGTCAGTTTCTAATCGCCAGCATTGTTAGTTTACATGTGTAAAAAATTTGCAAAATTTAAGCTCAAAATAAGAAATCCTCTAGAAACTTTGCATGCAGCGTTTGCATTTGGATACTCATATCAAACAGAAAAACCAAAAAACAAACATAAGTTCTTCTTATGTAATTAATTTATGTTATGGACCAGGAGTAATTCATGCAGGAAAGACAGTGACATATGCCAATTGAAGTTCTTTAAAGGAAGCAATACTAGTTCAAATTATTTAATATTCTTCTTTAATGGCCACACGTTTTTTTCGCTTCACTATAAGAATATTCCTGGCCTCGCTGATTAAAAGCCGTTGTCAGAAAACAAACGACCATTGAAAACATCTGTAGCAGTTGCCGTAAGTTCTTCTTTTTGAAGGTTTGACGAACCAGTTATGCCATCCATGATAGCACCTCAGTCATAGGTCTCTGAACAGTGGCCCTTATACACCATACATGTATCTATAAATGATAGTTAATAGTTCAGGAAAAGGCCTCTACATCATTTATCAACGTCAGCGAGAGTAAAATCAGTAGACAAGTACAAGGGTACTGAAACGAAACAACAAAGCATGTTATGTATAAAGGAAGAATGTAGAGAAAAGAAAAAAATTAAAAGGAAAGGGGTTGACGGGGAGAAGAAAATTGCATTGGCTTGAGAACTGTTTCAGTATGTTGTAACAGAATGTTTTATTTTGTGTTGGACTGACTACAATGCATTTCGTGTTTTCAATATGCCCGTGAGAGTGATCTCCCTTTATATGGGCCAGTCTGTAAAATGGAACATGCTGAATTATAGGCAACCTACAGCTTCTATACCAAACTGAATAATATAAAAAACGATGCCTTATTAGTGCGAAGTTACGATCCATAAATATAAATTACATGCACTTTACCTAATTGTATTCATTGTTTGGTTGGAGGGGATTTAGACAATAACTGTTAGACGATAAGACCAGCAGACAACACCAGACAATAACTGTTAGACGATAAGACCAGCAGACAACACCAGACAATAGCTGTTAGACGATAAGACCAGCAGACAACACCAGACAATAACTGTTAGACGATAAGACCAGCAGACAGCACCAGACAATAACTGTTAGACGATAAGACCAGCAGACCTTGGTTTTTATCTGGAGAAACCTGTTTACAAATTATGAGATACTCTATTCCAAGGGTGGACTTGTATGGGCCAAAGTAGTTTTCTTGGTGTTAGTTTGGAGAGCCCGGATTCCAGCCAGGAGAGGGTCATTTTCCATGGTAAGATTGTGTACTGAAGTTCTAAATCGGGACGTCAATTGTGACACCCAACGCACAAGGAACAGGGGTTATTCGCTTGCTGTTTGTTCAAGCAAACGAGCAATACACAGAGATGAACAAACCACAGTACTGTGGACGGCGTCTCAACTGCGAGGAGTATGGGAGTGTGGCTGACAATTGTCTAGAAATTAAGTTGTGAGTTGAAGTCAAGTTCATACTGGCTTCCTCTCCGGCCGTACATGGGAAGTAACCTGCGGATGGTCGTGCCAGTAACCTGCGGATGGTCGTGGGTTTCCCCCAGGCTCTGCCCGGTTTCCACCCACCATAATACTGGCCGCCGTCGTATAAGTGAAATATTCTTGAGTACGGTGTAAAACACCAATCAAATAAATAAATAAATAAAACAAAAGGGAGAGACAAACAATAATGCAGAGGTGCATGGTGTAAGACCTACTTTGAAACACACAGCAAGGCCTGTCTTGTTTCATTTGTGATCTCGGAGGGAGTAAGTGTCAGAATAATCGTTGACCAAGCTAACTCAGATCATGTCGGATGCACATCCGAATTAACGCTCACTTGGTTGTAATCTGTGAAGGCCACAGTGATAGCGAGTAAAACCAGAGCAGGTACGATAGTTTTCACAAATTGTCACACATATTACAGGGGATATCCGGCCTGTTGTCAGTTTCTCTCAGTCAGGGCTTTATTCTATCTGTTCCTGTGAATGCTTAAAAAAGTAGCAATTTATAAGTCATAGGTAAAACCATGAAAGATGCAGGTAGGAAACAAAAATGGGAATAACACTGAAGGGATTAGTTTCCCGATTTACTATTTATTCATAATTAGCTACCCCTATATATATTGTTAAATAGAGTGTGAAGAAATATTTAAAAAGGTGCATCAATCTGAGCAATATGGCTATTAAAATCACTAAAGAGTGAGTGAGTGTGCTTGGGGTTTAACGTCGTACTCAACAATTTTTCAGTCATATGACGACGAAGGAATCATTAGGGTGCATGTACGTGTAATGTGCCTCCTTGTTGCAGTACGGATTTCCACCGCTCTTTTATTTAGTGCTGCTTCACTGAGACGACTTACCGAAGGCAAGTAAGCCGCCCCGCCCGAGCCATTATACTGATACGGGTCAACCAGTCGTTGCACTATCCCCTTCATGCTGAACGCCAAGCGAGGAAGTTACAACTTCCTCTTTTAAAGTCTTAGGTGTGACTCGATCAAGGATTGATCCTGGATCTACCGGTCCCGAAGCGGGCGCTCTACCAACTGTGAAAATCACTAAAGACCCACCCAAAACAGCCGTGTCTGCTCTCGTCATTTCACAGCTGAAAGCTACGATAGGAATATTAGGAGAGTACTGATAAAATAGCATTATTTGAACTGAAAACTGATAGATACGGGTACGAAATTTCTGTCCACAAACGCCAGCGTTCACATCGTACATGTATTTATGTTTTACGCTATTTTACATGTTCCTATATAGGCATAGGCTATTCACAATACCGAAAATAGCATGTGCCGGTCGTTGTCAGCGAATATAGGTATATATAGAATCCCTCGGGGAACAGAATGATATTTATTGTGAAGTGGACAGAGGGAAAGAATAGTAAATAAATATTAAATCTTAAGATTAACACACGAAATGAAAAGTGTAACACAGGATAAAGCTATAGCTTACCAGTAAGTTTTGCCAGCGCGGTTGGAAATGCCTGGATAAAGATCGAAATCAAAGTCTGAAAACAGACAGCCTGATCAGAGAAGCCAGTGTGTCATAATCCCGAACTTCAACGTCGTCCATTATGGGTTCAAATGGATACGATAGTATCTTTACTTCTATGTGGCAAGAATCCATCTCGAAAATGAGAACGTTTTGATAACAATTCCCAGGTTATTTAGGCCAGCTAGACTTGGGTTGGCCATCTGTTGACCATCTGTGACGTCACCTGCGAGCTTGGCTAGGGCAGTAAATCTGTTGTGAATGTAAGCCATTATTACATTTCTCAGAAGCCTTCCCGGTAATATGCTACTCTTTATAACTGGGACAAGTAGGTAAATCTGGACACTAATCCTTTAATAGCAATTTATTACGCCACTGGTCTGGATAATTTAAAATGCTGTGAGACTGTGACACGAAAACAATATGAAGGGGTCATGACGTGGGAATGCTTCGTCCACCAGCAGAATCTCGGTTAAACGGGTACCCTACGTGTTCAATATGAACGTCTCCATGTGTCCAATAAGTCATTTACCCTTTCTCGTGTAAGGCAGTATTCAGGAAAAAAAAAAAAAAACAGGTCAACTAAACGAAGACGGTCTCTTCCAAATTCAAGCCCGTAATCAGTTGATCTTTGGCCCAATCCAAATTAGCAATCAACCAATCAGTCAATCATGGGGACAATCACTCAGCATTTAAAGCTGAGTGACGCCTGCGATTTCGACCATTTCCCATGCCCTTCATGCCGTCTTTACACGCCACTGTCATCTTGTTGACAACGTCATCTCTTTAGAAGAGCATTCTTCGTCGGCTTTTGTCTGTCAATTAAAAATAGCCCGGCTTACACAAGCGAATCACGGCGAGTCCTGACCATTAACGTGCTTGTCGGTGATGTACGAACAAGCGGAGGACACGAGTGTCAATCCAACAGGCTGTCCAGCCGCACGGATGACATCGGAGCAATGCTGCAAACACCAGCCCCTGGGAACCACATCACTCGGAAACTACAGAGAACAGTCACATCTAAGTGACCTCGTGTACAAATAACGGCCATTTTGTATAATTATTTCCCCTAATGTTTTATAGGGACAGGATGTCCTAGTTTTTTGAATCTTGTAGGAAAGTGTGAGAGAATTTTTTGGCCCATACAATTCAAAAAAATGTTTGTATTTTTTTCTCGTTATAGTCGTGCAGGTTGACGTGTGGAATGATATAACTCCAACCAGTATGATACAATATTTAACCCAAACAACATGATGTAAACCCAACATGATGTAAAACCAACAATATGATGTAAACTCAAACAACATAATGTAAACCCAACAACATGATGTAAACCCAACAATATGATGTGAACCCAACAACATGATGTAAACCCAACATGATGTAAACCCAACAATATGATGTAAACCCAACAATATGATGTGAACCCAACAGCATGATGTAAACCCAAACAACATGATGTAAACCATGATGTAAACCCAAGAACATGATGTAAACCCAAGAACATGATGTAAACCCAACAATATGATGTGAACCCAACAACATGATGTGAACCCAAGAGCATGATGTAAACCCAAACAACATGATGTAAACCATGATGTAAACCCAAGAACATGATGTAAACCCAAACAACATGATGTAAACCATGAGGTAAACCAAATAACATGATGTAAACCCAACAATATGATGTGAACCCAACAACATGATGTGAACCCAAGAACATGATGTAAGCCCAACAACATGATGTAAACCCAAACAACATGAGGTAAACCAAATAACATGATGTAAACCCAAGCAACATGATGTAAACCCAACAACATGATCAAACAACATATCATAACTCATGATACAACGCAAACAAAAATGATATACAACCCCAAAACAACGCCATTTACACAACAATTTGCTTACAGCGCTTTGTGACACGTCTCTGATATATCTATAGGCGTCGCAACAGACACTTGTATCGTCAACCAATCTTCATTTAGCATCTACTTGAAAAGAGAAAGTACAAAGTAAGCAATAAGATGCGAGTTATATAAATGAAGTAGACAAGATATTTCGATATTGTGGAAAAGACGCAAATGGGTAAGGAGTGTACATGGGTATGATGACATTTAATCACTATCCAAATTGTGTACCATCCTGCCTAGTTTATACTGAGTTGTCGTTAATCAAAACTATGTACATGTATCTCGAATGCATTTAACATGTAGTGGGTCATATATCTGACGTGGCGATTTAATTCAACACGATACATAATACAATCCCTAGCCCTAGGTTACGCGGGATTAGGCACAATTATGATGCAAAGCGCCAGAGATTCCGAACACTTTGGTCACATTTAGTCACAATAGAATTATAATCATTCTAAAATTAGAAACCTTTGTGTAAAGGCATTTGACGAAATATTCTTGACACACTAAAGTTTTGTTAGTATTTACATAATACTTGGTTGAAATTGCTTCTTTATAGAGGCAATTTGTGTAGACATTTTAAATCTGATGTGTTGTGCAACTGATGGAGGCTCCATTGAGAGTGACGTTAATGTAGCGGTGACTGGTTTTAGTAAACACAAACACACTTAATGGCATCATTCCTTCAACTGAATCTGTTTGAGGAAAAGTAGTAAAGCGGGTAGTGAAAAACATGGCTTCTTTCTGTATCAGAGTTGTTGTCTAACCGATAGTCCCAGTGATGGCTCTGTTTGAGAGTGGCAGACTAGTGTGCACAGCTAAGCCCCGTAGCTAATTCCTCCCGACAGCACGCTCATCACATGAATTCTCTAATTGTCGTGTCACATGGATTAACGCAATGGAAAATAACTTCTACAACCCCTTCCAATTATCCTTTTAAGTTTACATTCTGGACAGAAGCTCACATTTTTTGTCACAAGTTTCATTCTCCTCGGCATTCTTCAATTCAAATGATATCACTGACCCTAAATAGCTCAGCCCGTATAAAGGAGTCAAAGTTTATTTTCTTAATCGCTTTAATTGCCCGGCCTCTCCTCGTCACAGTGACACATTCGGACAGTTTGTCAGTAAATAATTGCCCTTTTATTCCACTCTCTTTGTGAAGATAAATCGTGTAATGTAAACTTTTGAATCACACCAGATATACATTTTAAGAATATTTTTAAGAAACCCCATTGTTTCTTGCATGCAATCGTTGTGTAGCAATTATTTATGTACTTATTTTAGTTTTTATTAGTGTTTTTATGGCTGTTATAAATAGAATGACCTTTTCCCAGCTTAACCTGCCAATTTGAGGTTGAACATGCGTACAAAGGCTAATATTCAAAGGAATAAAACTGTGAATGTATGAATCTAATGGCGAGTCGAACACAATGGAACTCTGGAAAAAAGTTTTAAGCTTCTGATGTTACTGTTGATAGACTACTTCGTTTATAAACGACAAAGCATTGATCTTCGACCATCACTGGCTTATTGGTAATACCCTTAGTGTATTGGCGCAATCATTTGCTTATCGGTAATAGCGTTGGCGTGTTGGCACTATCTTTGAATTATTGGTAACACTCTTGAAGTAGTAGTGCTATCTTTTGTGTATATATTTTGGTTTATTGGTATTATTAGGCCGTTGGCGTCTTGACACTATCATTGGATTACTGAGAATGCAGTTGGCGTATTGACACTGCCATTGGATTACTGAGAATGCTGTTGGCATATTGACACTGTCATTGGATTACTGAGAATACTGTTGGCGTATTGACACTGCCATTGGATTACTGAGAATGCTGTTGGCGTATTGACACTGTCATTGGATTACTGAGAATGCTGTTGGCATATTGACACTGCCATTGGATTACTGAGAATGCTGTTGGCGTATTGACACTGTCATTGGATTACTGAGAATACTGTTGGCGTATTGACACTGTCATTGGATTACTGAGAATACTGTTGGCATATTGACACTGCCATTGGATTACTGAGAATACTGTTGGCGTATTGACACTGTCATTGGATTACTGAGAATACTGTTGGCGTATTGACACTGTCATTGGATTACTGAGAATGCTGTTGGCGTCTTGACACTGTCATTGGATTACTGAGAATGCTGTTGGCGTATTGACACTGCCATTGGATTACTGAGAATGCTGTTGGCGTATTGACACTGTCATTGGATTACTGAGAATACTGTTGGCGTATTGACACTGCCATTGGATTACTGAGAATACTGTTGGCATATTGACACTGCCATTGGATTACTGAGAATGCTGTTGGCGTATTGACACTGCCATTGGATTACTGAGAATACTGTTGGCGTATTGACACTGCCATTGGATTACTGAGAATGCTGTTGGCATATTGACACTGCCATTGGATTACTGAGAATGCTGTTGGCATATTGACACTGCCATTGGATTACTGAGAATACTGTTGGCGTATTGACACTGTCATTGGATTACTGAGAATACTGTTGGCGTATTGACACTGTCATTGGATTACTGAGAATACTGTTGGCATATTGACACTGTCATTGGATTACTGAGAATACTGTTGGCGTCTTGACACTGTCATTGGATTACTGAGAATGCTGTTGGCGTCTTGACACTGTCATTGGATTACTGAGAATGCTGTTGGCGTCTTGACACTGTCATTGGATTACTGAGAATGCTGTTGGCGTCTTGACACTGTCACTTGATTACTGAGAATGCTGTTGGCGTATTGACACTATGCCATTGGTAGGAACACAAATTTCCACACACGTGTAAAACTCTATGCAATATTGTAGTGTCAGACTCAGAAATCTTTTTGTTGTTGGTCTTTCTACATCATTGTGTAGAATAGTCATTATGTCACGTAGTTATGTGCCAACAAAAATCCTCAACGAAATAAATACGATGAGTTTATTATTTATCTCACTTTCTAGTGCCTCGTTTTATTTGCTTATAGACGAGAGTTGACGTTGAGCCGTCATTCACCTATTTCCTTATGTTACCCTTGAAGTGTCTTCTTTAATCCCCGGGATTTGTGAGACCACTGAACAGAGCGTGGGTCCATAACTACAGAGGAATAGCGGTTGGTCGTGTCACGTCATTTCAATATTTGAGCAAGGTAAACTGATTCAAGTTTTCTTCTCAGGTTTGTTTGCGCCGTATGTCAGAAGGAGTAAATTTGATTTCGATGCTCGCCGAGCTCGAACTGTGTATTTGTCATTCAGTCAGCCTCAGCTATATAGCCATGCAGGGTGTATTCTGGGAGTCCAGACTGGCTAGCAGAGGTTTGGGGGCCCGTGTTCCATGCCACATCCCGCACACTCAGTCCTGTCCCTTTGTTTGTGGGACAGATCTGCCGAGTAAACTTTACTTTTTGTTTTTGTCTTTATCACCTGATGTATGCAGAAGTTACAGGCTCCCCTAATGTGAGAAACGCTTAGAAAATAGGGACGAGTTGGGCCCATATCCCTACACTGGCTCGCACGTGACATGGCGGACTTGTTTTGGTCGGGATAGACTGTTTACAGAGAGTGTTAACGTCTACCTGAGTACTCAAGATCGCAGCGTGCAGTATTAGGGTAGAATTCCGCTCAAACTCTTTAGATGTAGAACACACTAGATGACAAGATTCCACGAAAACATTTGTCCAAAGATCAGTCAGGATTGCGACTCGTTCGCTGAGGTTAAATCAAGTCATAAGTCATTCAGTTGCACGTGCCTTCTCTGATAACTGATGGCTTAGGATTGAAGTCTCTGCGATGCCGACTTCGTTCCAGTTTCCAAATGAGCAATGGTGGCAAACTGAACCTGACCAGAGAATCTTCTTGAAGGTTTTCTAGAGTATGTCACAAAGACCTGAAACTAGTTGTTTCTTTTATCTTCTCATATTCCAGCATTGGTCACCTTCTCCCACCCTACATAGTGTCATTCAGGGCCCCTGAAAACTGATGATTTGTAAATTATAAAGGAGTTAATCGAATTGAATTTATTTATTTTGTTGGAGTTTTACGCTGTCCTCACGAATATTTCATACTTTGGTGGTCTCTTAACCGGTGCAAACTGAAGTGAACGGTTTCTTGACTTAACATCCAGCCATGGATTTCTTTTCTGAAGCAAAGATTAGATTGTTACATATTGTTAACATTGGCGCTGTTGATTAAGAAAAGTAATAACCAACATTTAGTTATGTATTCCATTCTCAAGACTTTTCCCCTTGTACGATGGTGGCCATGTATGTTAAATCTGATGACAGCACAGCATTTTTTTTACCTAATTCTGCTTAAGCCATGTAGAAAGGGGCGTGTAATTTGCTAGTTTTTATGCATTTACATGAACAGTTGCAATGAAACCCTAACTGAGCTAAAATGACGAGAAGCCGTATTTCACCGGTTGCATGTGATCATTTGCCAGCTATTACACTGTTGTCGCTACTCAGGGTTTTCTCTCTATGCTGTACCGGTACGTCTTAATTATAATTGTTATGGGAGGAGGAAACCGGAGTGCCCGGGGTAAACCGCCAATCTCGAGCAACATACAGACCAACTATATCTAAGGCGTACAGATATGTACACCGCTTTGGAGGGAGACAAGTGCTCTTCAACGAATGTTATTCTGCACAAACGAGTATCGATAACCAAATATATTGTTACCAAGCTACCTGTAAACTTCAATAGCGTTATCTGATGGCAACCAAACGACTTTCGCAGGAAATCCTTCGGTCTTTTCATCCGAAGAAAAAGGTCTATTATGATGATTTTTCCATTACTTCATAGGTGTTGGTTATACCGTGGGCGAAACAATTTTTACAAACTTTACATCACTGGCTTCTTTGTTTGAACTATATTATATACTTATTTTCTGAAACTTATTTTCTTATATCTTATTTTCACCCAATTCTTTTCTTTGAATGTGCACATATACATGTACATCGGGTGAGCATATCTCCCAGTGCTGTCGACTGTTGGGGTCTCACTATTGGGTGTTACGCAGTGCTTGGGCAACCATACAATGCGATGGGGGCCAAATGTTTTATATGGGTCGGCATTCTTTCTTCCTGATCCAATGTCAATGGGTTCTATATCCCCCACCGTACTGTACAGGTGGGAAAATCCCCACTGATCCCCTGATCCCTCGAATTACGCAGGTAAATCTACAGCTGTCTCAAAAATTCACTTTCCAGAGAGTGTGAACAACAAGGTTAAACCTGTTTGATCCATGTCACTCTGGCCATCGGCAGGGAAAGAAGATACCGAGCAAAGCAACATGTTCCAAATCTGTTTTTCAACTCGATATCTATAGTCTTCGCTTGTTCACGTTTTCCTGCCCGTGGCATACAACCTATGCCATAACATTTATTAACGGATCGAAACTGGAAAACCCCATCAAAGCTTAGGCCGTAACACTACTGACATAGGAACTGAATCAAAACAATCCACGAAAAGCTTGATGTATTCGAAGAGTGAAATCGTTATAACGCACTGTGCGGATTTTGAATACTTGGGAACTCAGTCACTCAGAAAACCTTTTCCTCAGGGTGGTACATAGCCTGTATGCTATACCCTTTATTATCGGATCGAATCTGAAAAATCACATCAAAGTTTAGGCCTACGTACTGTAATAAAAAAAACTAATGGGCCCACAGACAGCTTGTTATACTGTATAATCGAAGAAAGAAACAGTAGTTTAAGATTTGCAATATTTCAGATTAGCAATACTTCAGCCTAGCGTCGTGTTCGCCATTGACATGCCTATATATGAATGGAATGTTACAGGTATAAATTAAAAAATACAACCAATGCGGTCGCTGTGAGTTCAAGTCCAGCTCATGCTGGCTTCCTCTCCAGCCGTAGGCCTGGGAAGGTCTGACAGCAACCTGGGGATGGTCTTGGGTTTCCGCCAGGCGCTGCCCGGTTTTCTCCCACCATAATGCTGGCCCCGTCATATAAGTGAAATATTCTTGAGTACCGCGTAAAACACCAAACAAATGAATAAATAAATAAAAAATACATGTTAAACACTATGTTAGAAATATACCTTTTATAAATTATTGTGGATGGGAAAATATGCCACACAGTGAAAATCTTACAAAAGGACAATTTGATTATGTCTCTATTCTTCGAAGTGGCTTTAGAGATCAAAGATCATTATTATAAAACCGCTTGAAAGTCACACCTATCATAGCTTTGGGATTGACTGAATATACTGTAAGTTTGTGACTGATTGTTTTAAGAACTGATATTGAGCTTGCTTCAGGATCACGTTGATACACATTTGGATATCTGTGCAGTAGAAGCTGAATTTTTAGAGTTTCCGAGGGTCAGGTGGCGACTAAAGTGGAATTTCCTTGCATGTCCTAAATTCTCTATACATCGTTACCACAAAACAATTGTGTGCTTCACCAACGCTTTATTTTCTCTGTAACTTCCAATATCGATGGTTTGTTCAGCCATTACGTTACGTTACCGTCTCACCATTAATAATTGTTGTAAACTGAGAAACATGACCGAGGTATTACATTTTTCTTTGATCTCTGTTTCCTTTTTTATCTTTTTTATTGTTGCCATCTCTTGAATTAGATGATTTACTGAACCATTGGGTTGGAATTGGAGCATGTAACGTCGTCCACATTGATGTGAGAGCTGTATTCATAGAATCTCAGGAAGGACTATACATCTGTGACATCGCGTGAATCAGTAAAGTACAAATCCAAACTACTGCCCTCTCAGACTGAGCTAAAGGTAACAAAAGTATACTAGTTGACACAAAGTTAAACACTCATTTTATTTATGTTTAATCCATTTAATATCTGACATCGTGATAAAGGAATGTACATGTATTTGTTTGAATGGGTCTATATATATAGGGCTTTACATAAATGCCCAGTGACTCACATTTTATATTATGACCCATATCATTGAGGCTCTCGGCATTAAAGAAGTAGAGTAAACATCTGTTTAAATGCCCTGTCACAAAAAAGGAAATATACTCTTACAACAATCTACTCCTGACGATTATAAAAAAATGATTTAGCCACAACTACTATAAACAGTGTATGTTAGAAAATTACGTATACATGCTGGGTAAGTAATTATATAGACAAATAGGCCTTTGAATCCAAGCACATCTGGTGTTATTTATACATGTATTTATAAGACTAGCAATTAATGAGTATGCAATTAGGTAATGAATAATATTCAATGAATAGATGAGTGTGGGTAAAAAATGGACACGTGGAAACAAACAAAGCGATCTCTCTTGATTTCCTGATATCAATGTATCTAAATATATTCCTCTGCAGTCATCGTTAATTCTTAAGTTCCTGTGCTTCACACGCTGGTGTGTAAGAAGGGTAAGGCCATCATCGTACCACCATCTCTTCGTGCTGTCGTGTCATCGCTTCGCATCATCGTGCCATCACTTCATGAAACAATGGTACGATGATGGCCTTATCTGGCTTCCTTGCGCTGGAGTTAGCTTTGAACGCTGAAGACTAGCAGTAGTGCTTCTCGCGGTAAAATATTTCACTTATAAACACACTCTTATTCACGGAAAACCACCGAACTTTGGCTAATACTACCCATCTCCATCCCCATACCCCATCCCCCAAGACAATCTTTAAAACCAAAATGTTTGACAAGTACAAGCATTAAATAAGTTTCATGTTAACAGATATGCTGATGCGTACACTATATTATTTGTGTTCATTGGCCTTGACAAACAGGACTGGGAAGATCATACTGTATGTTAGGGCATTCCATATTTTCTATTCACATATTAAGCGCTTGCCAATGATTTACTGCAGACATGTTCACAGAAAGAGTAACACGAAATTAAGCCTCTTGTTCCCTGAGAACAGAACTCCAATTGTTCCCTCTGACTTATGCACTGGAAAGAGGGTCTTTTCTAAGACAGGGGACAAGCAGTGTGTCAACACACGCTTGTTTATCTTAGTCAACTGCCTTTGAAGTCCTAATGATTCTTCACCTAATCCTATTTGTGTTATGTCAGAGGTCAGGCGGTTGAACTCCTCACCTGACAGTTCATACAGTCACACCTGTGTAAGGAACGCAGTCAAAATGTAAGAAAACAAAAGAACAAAATTGTCTATGTCATAAAAACAAAAGCTGTGGCCCACTTTTCCCAAAAGTTCAACTAAAATCTTATAGCTGAGGATAAACTTATATTCGCATTTGGATGTAAATTTGCCTGGCAAAATAGGAAGGCTCCATCGTTGCTTTGAAGCATTGAACTTAATAAGAAAGTGGACCCTTTCTGACTTTGGTCAATAATCTCAAGGTAACCACAAATACACAGATTAACATTTAAGTAATTCTGCCGATCTGTTTCTTTCGCGTATCCTTCTTCCAATATTTCTGCCTATATATATATGCTACTTTAAGATTGAATGCTAATGGTTATTTGAACAGGTATCATATCTGATATAGTCTATAAATGGTTTTCTATTATAGCTTAAATTTATTGTCTTCCTTGCTGCATGATATATAGTTGCATTATATTCAACTATATTATTGTATGTTTATATATTATCGTATTACCGCTTGTAGATTACGTTTTTCAGGGGAAAGGCACAGTTGAACATGTGAACAAAACAGTTATCAAGGCTGTTAATAAGTGCACAAATTTACTACATGCTTCTCTCGTAATGATATGAGTGAAAGAACGTTTCGTGTATGTTTGACATTCAAACCTGAACGTATAACAGCTGATAAAGGTCAAGCTGACAGACAAGGCAGGAAATTAAATAGATTGATTTTACTGATAAGGAGTTTGCGCATAATTTGTGAATTTATGAACGATACTGTTGTATGAGCACATGTGCTAAGCATTGAACCAAGTATGTCTAGATGAAGATACTCTTATCCATACTTACTATATCCATTACAGATCCACGCGATATAATATTAATCAATATGACTGCAATACTGCTAAGGTAAAGTTAGTTCATATTCAGCTAAAATTCATTTATTTGTAGTGGCTTCTGATTGTTTTTAAATGTCTTAAAACATACCCAAAGAAAATAATTGAATCTTGTATGATACGACATTATTCATGATTGGTAAAAAGTGGTGTGCTGAGGAAGGTCATCTTAGATCACCGAGGCATTGATCATATAATAACACCACAGAAGGCTATTCGACAAAAAGCATGTTTTTTTTTCAAACAAACAAATACAGTCTCAAGTTCAAGTCTTCACAACCACGAGTTGGAATTAAATGCGAGGGAGACGATGAGTCATTTGTATGAATTGCATGGAAAACAAACCTACAGGCACCAATAGATTTAGGTCTTTGGAGAGTTTATATTGATGAAAAAGGTGAACTAAGAGCCACTAAACAAACAAAACATTATGATGTGTAACCTTGCACCTATTAAATATGTACAAGTCTACTATAATGGAACTTTTGAGGTAAAAACCGCGAGATAAGCGGTTGGCGCTTTTAATCAGAATATGTCGAGTTTTGCATGACTTTTCGCTCTGAACAATTAAGGGCAGGGAGCAAATCACTGTACCACTTCGGGGACAACGCCTCGAGGGTTCCCTCTTCAGGAAAGCCCTAGGGTGGAGACTACCGCAAGTAGCAAAGTGGCGTTTGCACAAGGTGGCGAGGCGAATCCATAATTAATAAGTACATTATGACGAGTAAATACATTATGGCAGCAATCTCCGGTCTGCTGAGTGTATGATCAAGCATTTTGCTGCATGCATGTGTTAGGCCAATACCGTGCTATTAAGGCCAGCAGCGAATGGAACGGTGTCGCTTGCGTTAACATCCGGACATCACGGTCCGTCAGTTCGGAGTGAGCGGGGATGAGGATGGTTGAGCTGATAGTACTGGTGAGGACGATAAGTCCCGATAAGGCAGGGTTTGTAACAGGAAGGCCGTAAACGACATGCTCCGGGTGAGAAGAATGGACGGATGTTCATGGCGTACTTATAACAGGTGTAATTAAAAACCTTGGAGAGAAATTACTACATTGTTTTCATAAGATGGAGACTGAAAATGAGCTTTGAGTTGGGTTGTAAAAGACATAATTAAATTAAGGGACCATTTGACTTTTCTTAACTGCACAATGCATACTAAGAGTAAAACAACATTCCAAGGCTGAAATATATTCAAAAGACTTTCAAGTAATATGATACTTCGACTATGTATCACCTTACCCATTCGCTGAAAAACGAATTGGCCCAAATAATGTCTTGCACTAATACTGGGTAGGGAGTTGGGTAAACCCTCTTTGTAAACTCTTTAAAACGGTGTTAAGCACCAATCAAATGAAAAAAACAAACGAACTAAAATCAGGCTATCACTGAACAGTGACGTTCTTGTCATCAGTGGGGAACATGACAATTAACAGAGTAAATGTGTTCAAAATAAAGGTGTATTTGATTGGTGTTTTACGTCGTATTTGAAAATATTTCCCTTACGAAGCGACGTTCCGATGAAAGGATGGAGGAAATTCAAGTGCCAGAAGCACCTGCATGTACGAGGCTGATGCGTAACTGGTTCTTGGGAAGAAACAACTGTGAACAATCTTGTGACTTGACATGTTAAATGTGTGCGCCTATAGCTGTCCCCTTAGGGCCCAAGGTACTCACGGGGGCCAATTTTGTTGCGAATAGAGGTTCTCATTACAGTAGACGCTTTTACAGGGTTTCATCGACGGCTCATTCTGAGTTGTAATTATACGGGTTCTCAAAATTGACGGAGTGCCAGACCCGTGGGTAAGGAAGGCAGAAGCCATTGAGTTGTGGCGGTTCAGTGAGGTCAGTAAATAATTCAGAGGAGTATCATTTACCAGGTGCTCTCGATCCTGGGCTCTGATAATTGCAGGTGAGTCCGAAGGGGCCTTTGCACGCGACCCCTCATACCAAGCCACAACTATCCCAATTATTTGACTAGAAACCTTAGAACTGAAGGAAATCCGTGATCCGGATTTTGGGAAGGGATAATCCAGCCTGACCAGTTATAAGATCGGAAAGTTTCTTCGGTTTCCTTTTCTCATTGAAACACTGATAAATGCATTGGTATAATCAATGGTATGTAAAGACGCAGAGAATACAACCATTTAAGCTTATATCAGCTCGTCCACGTACAAACTCATTAGAACCGGTGATTGATGGGTGACCGATATGTACAATGGCTCCTATTATATCGAGGGTGGCGCGAGGGCTTATCATATTGTACCGAGTGAAATGAGCCATGTTCCTCAGTCGACAGGTAATGCTGCACCGATCGCAACCCTTAGGAAAGTCCAATCAGCTTAAACGAACGTTGGATGAATGTACTCTTCACATGCACTCGGTCGATATTTCAGAGCGGTTTTGGATTTCTGTACAAGTCAAAATTCTGTTGCAAAGCATTTTTTTTTTTTACACATTTTTAATATCCTTAAATGCTAACTAAACTCAAGCCTATAAGAATATTTCTCCCAGAATCGATTTTGATCCAAATAGGTATATACATGAAAATGTTTTATGAAATCCGTCATGAATTTGCCCCAACAATTCTTTTAAAAGAAAATGTGACCTATTTCTATTCAGGGCATGCATATATAAACAGAGTTTGTGATGATTACATATAATTGAGATTTCGTCTTTCTTAATGCTGTAGTAATATATAGTATTTATATAATCCTCTTCATCATTTGTTAGTATTTCACGCAAGCAAAAAATGTTATAATTGTAGTGGCGTTCATTTAAAACGTTGTATAGATGTGTAGCTAAGAAGTAACAGAACATTTTGCATTCAGTGTTGTCGCTTTTGTGTTTTGTTTGTTGTTAAGCTTAATTGCATTAGACAGTTACGTGTAGAGTGTAGAGACGTGAACTTAAAGCCCATTATATTTTACTTTCACACATACTGTATAGTACTTCATTTTCTCGATTAAAGTACAATTCTTGTAAATACTGCATGTGTAAAATACAAGCGCCTGAGGTGACGAATTGTGTAACTGTTATCATGTTATCAGACGGGCAGCTTTCTTTTCTAAATTCTTTCTCAGAAGTGCTAACACCGGAAGGCTGGGAAATGCAGCTACTCAAATACAGACTGTACTGTGTGGGCTATGAGAAACGTTAGGCGATTAAAAAAACCTCTTTCGGTCACATGGTTATGTGGCTTTGTCACTGGGTTACAGAGTCATTTCATTTATCAGTGCTTCTGTGATATTACTCAATACCGAAAACGATAGAGCAATACTGACCTAATCCCAGTCTTTACCTGGTATATGCGTGATATATAATGATAGATTGCTCAAGCAAGGGTTATGTCCGTGGCGTTGTAAGAGGTTCCGGATGTTTCGTGAGCAATTTGTTAATGAATGTATAGTATAATGCCGTTTTACTTGTTCTCTTTACAAAATATGGACATTGGGAGAGTAAAAGATTACATACACAAGACAAGAGTAAACACTGACACACTGCACATCAGTAAAAAAGAACAGTCTCCCCGATATTGATTTCCATAAGGTATTGCAAATGAATGCATGCTACCGTCTTTTACATTTCTACAATTTAGATATTACCACATATCTAAATACTCCATCACGTGACCACTCAGTCAGAGAATGCCCTAAAAATATATTCGTATCCACTACAATATCATAAGCATGGGCCTCACATCACACATTATAGACTGTTGAGCGAAACAAGCATCATTTACCTGGTTCAAATGGTGATTGCTTTATTATTCATAATCTCACACTTCAAATAACCTTACAACGAACATGGCATATGTATGTATGTTATCATGAATCTTATATCTATATGAGTAATGACCCAGGAGTCTCTCACCAATGCGGTCGCTCTGAGTTCAAGTCCAGCTCATGTTGGTTTCCTCTCCGGCCGTACGTGGGAGGTCTGACAGCAATGTGCAAATGGTCGTGGGTTTCCCCGGGCTCTGCCCGGTTTCCTCCCACCATAATGCTGGTCGCCGTCATATAAGTGAAATATTCTTGAGTACGGTGAAAAAACCAATCAAATAAATAAATAAATAAATAAATAAATAAATAAATAAATAAATAAATAAATAAATAAATAAATCTATATGCATTCGTTGCTACAAACTTCACATACTTGAACCTTGTATGGCGTCCGTAACTACTAACTTCTCCACCCACATCCATCCTTCCATTGTCACTAAATACATTCATTTTTTACCATTAGCACATCAGACGAATACTCGTTATGGCGAATGAACATGTTTGTTTCCTTATCAAGGCATATAGTCACAAAACCACTAACCTGTCGTAAGCTTAGGAAGGACTCATTACTCTTAATTCCGGAACTGTTAATGGGTTCTAATATTCGTTAACTCACACCATTGGTGGGTTTAAATTATCTCAGTATAACAGAGATTAAGGTCATCCTTACACTACCATATTACCCGCAGGAATAAGATCGAAAGTTATGAACACCATTCTGCGAAAGTCATAATGAGGTTGTCTGAATGCGACACTGCGCACCTAGAATCAGGCTTAATACTTTAATGACTTTTTGGGGGATTCAGCAGGACAAAGTAACCTTTCTAAAAAAAACCCAATATACTACTTCATCCTTATTTGTGCACATATGTAATTACGTACCATCCAGAACTGTTAACAGATGAAGTACTATACGCTGAACACCATTAAATAAATAAATAGACCATAAAGGATATATACTTGGCTAAGCATGCAAGCTAGCTTGTAGTTCTAATCAACCTGTTGGTACTATCTGTGGTGACACTAATCAATCATGTGATCACTCAGTCAGAGAATTAACGAATCTAATCAATCTCAATTTTTGATGCACAAAGACACCTGCGGAACTGTTAAGAGTTTAGAAGGGTTTTATTAAGCCATAAAAGTGTGAAGCTTGAACAAATAGTAGGATTGATAGCGATCCCTAAAAACGAGCGATCTGATAAGGGACAGAGCTATAAATGCTGGCAATTTCTTTCTCTTCTCTGCACCTTTCTTTTTCCCGCTCTCCATATACCTCGTCGATACCGGCGTGTCACCGTAATACATTCTCCGCCCTTCACCTCACGAGTCAGAAGGTCAAGCAAGATAGCAGAAGATAGTATTGAGCCAAACGGTGGAGATCTCAATTAAAACCTTTTCCTCTCATTAAATCACTGACGTAGTAGAACTGTTGCCACAATGAGACATGCTCGACAGTCTTAATAGGCTGTGGTCCCACGGGTTCATTTTACCTTGAGGGGTCGGGCTGTATTGTGTGAACACAGAATACCCTAAAACGATTCAATGTCCAGCTGCGACCATTGTCCATGTCTCATCCAGTTGGCAAGAAATAATCAATGGTCATTTAATTTTCACAAAAACGGCGATCAATTTCAAGTCTTTTCTCACCTTCTTTCTAACCATTTAAAACGCAGTGTTTAAGTTCTGTTGGCTTTCAAGACCCGTGTGGAAGTTCCTGGAGAAATATAGCGTATGTATGCTGCGACAAATTGCTATAAAAGTGAAGTTGATTTCTTTAGTTTCCGAAACGCCTCTGGCAAAAGATTTTAAGTTTTGTCAGAGCAGTGCCAATTTTTATGGTCGTTTTCAACGGACCACGGCCTGAAATCTTGCAAATGGTTGAAAATGAATGAAACTGATGACAAAGCCAATTGTGTAGATTGTCAGGCATTTGAGCCCTCGAGTGTAGGTGAACCTGGAAAAAAAACGCATTTACTTACCTTTGTTCCATGAAAAAAAGAAGAAAAAACTAAGTTCAGATCATAATTAAAGATTTTATTAAATTGTCAGTAATCTGATTTTATGCCTAGTTCACATTAAAGTTTGCCAAAATGACATAAAATCAGACGAAGTTTCGCAGGATTCGTGTCTTTTTATGTTTGAGATATTTTGTTTTAGATTCTCCTTTTCACCATCCAACGAGTCCGCCAATAAAATCGGTCAAAGTTTCGCCGGACTCGTGTCTTTTTATTTTTTGGAAATTTTGTTTCTGATTCTCCTTTTCACCACTACAAAAATTTGTATAATATTAAAAAAAATTGTTAAGCTATTCGTTGGCCTGCCGGGAAATGACACTCGACCACCTTGCCATATAAATTTAGAAAGAAAAAAATGAACAATACAAAACAAAGCCAACCTGCTCGTCTAAAATCTGTAGATGTAACCTGTATACTCCATCCTTTTTGGCGCAGAGTGTCATTCAATAAATTAAAATCACTTAATATCACCTGGTAAAGATCAAAATGGGAATCAAATGAGTATTTCTGAAATAAGATGAAATACTTTGATCCAACCCGCTCTAAGAAGCTTGTCAAAAGTTAACAGGCCATCCTGGCGTAAGAGTAATTCCAGATGGGTTACGGGTTGTTATGAACAAATTATATTATACGAGTTGGGGAAATCAAGCGGATGGTTTGTTTTATATTCCCGGCGCCTAGCTTTGCTGTTTACCTCCTGATCTCCCATTTATATCGTTCACCTATCTCCAGCCAGGTGTGATAATGAATAAGACATAAGGTTATACGGTCGGTAATGAATTCTGCTCCCATTGATGTCGATCAGTGTTAACTTATTACCCTCTACATTCCCATCAGTCAGTATACTGAGGGTTTCATGGCTTGTATATACGACTGTCGTCAACTGAACAGCTGTCTTATGTAGATATTAATAATGAAGCTGTATATAGGCTCGTCAAACAATCCAGCGTAACGCCAAGGGGACAATGCGTGTGATGGGAGGCTGTACACGTGTACATCAGGACTTTACAGTCTTGACAAAGGCAGGCGTTAAGCATGGGTGATCGCTGGTGACAGGGTGGCTTGTGTTAGCTGGTGAATTCTCTTAGCCCCTTTTACCCCCCACCCCGCTCCCCCGTTCCCCAGGCATTCCGCTGCCGTCACAGTAGCTGTTAATATCAGCCTATACTTTACTTCATACGGACCAAAGCAAGCTAACGATATTAATTTATTATACAATGCGTTTTTTAAAATTCTGTACACATCCTGATAACTAAACATCCTATTTACACAAATCACTAATTAACTAATAATGTCATTAATTTTTAATGTATTCCAGAGGCATTGTTTCCAGATCTACCGTTTAAATCAGCTCCTTTTGGTATGTTGATCTTGCTGAAATTTGAGAACTGAAGACTAAAAAATGTTTTGCATAATTCATGCTGAGGTCGTAAAACGTCAGTTAGCATCGTAATTATCATGCATTGACTGTCACTCTGTAACTAAAATAAAAGGCCGAATGTACATAAGTTAAGGCCGTCCCCTTAGCTAAAGAAGTCAGTACCTCCCACAGTGTAGAACAACTCCTGTTCATCTGTGCTGAGAGTCGAAAGTTAGGCAAATCTTTTCTAACAGGAAATCGCTGTTGAGGCCTTGGTTACACCTAAGTGTAGCTAACACGACACCGTCATAAAGGAATTGCTTATGCATGTGTGACTGTAATAGGACACCGTCGTCGATGCCGTTTATGCATGCGTGCGTGGCTGTAATATTTTATTTATTTATTTATTTATTTGATTGGTGTTTTATGTCGTACTCAAGAATATTTCACTCATACGATGACGGCCAGTATTATGGTGAGAGGAAATAGGGCAGAGCCCGGAGGAAACCCACGACTATCCGCACGTTGCTGGCAGACCTTCCCACGTACGGCCCCGTGGATGTAATAAAACACCGGCGTCAAGGCTTTGGTTTCAATCACTTTACTATTTGTTGTTGTAAAAAGTTAAATGAAACCCTGTTTCATTAAAAACCTATTCCCGCGTGCGCATAACAATTTTCGTATTTATGTACTCAAAACAGGAGAGCGTCAAACATGCTCCCCAAACGTGCATGCGGATGTCCAGTGATATTGACGTTCCTTCCCGGGTGATTTCCAACAAGCTTGTCACAAAAATCCAATGCAATCCAGTCTGCAACGAAAGGAAGAAAAAACAGCAGCTTTTGAAGGCTTGCGTTGGGATTACCATTAAATCATTTACTTAACACACATACGGGAATATCAATCCCTAGTTGGCAGGCTCGTATGTGAAAAGCTCTCCCTAAATAATTGCCCATGGCGAGTATTGGCTTAATTAAGTGAAGCATTTATTACGTTAATGGAGATAATCTGCTCATAAAAGAGCTACCTGGCCTGGAGGTCACTGGATATAGTATCTGAGCTACATGCACGCCATCTATGGGAAACCGTCAGATATGGCTATTTTTATGACAATGTCACTGGAGCGTCATGTTGCGTGCGTGCTCTCTCGGTCAAACCGTTATATACATATATAGGGAATAATGCTAAAACTACAGCCTGTATGTTACTTAGTTTCTTTTCACTGGACCACTATATCTTATTTTGTGAATTAACGCCAGGATAATAACGTCTCTTTTGTAACTGTCATTTTTTCGAAATATAAACGTCATGGAAAATTCGATAATTGCTCAGCAGTCAAAATGGATTATAACGGATCCAACTGTTCACAGGCCCCTTGTTCTGCGGGCTGTAACACCTGCCTAAAGGCCTATTAGTGCACCTTTTGAACCCATTCACTTTGTCCAAAAAAATTAAGAACATCAAGCTCATGGTTTAAAGGTGAACCACAAACCCAGATGGGTTACAAGACAACACTTGTGTCAGCGGTCACAATAGTGAATGTGCCCTCTGTTGGCAGAAAGGGGCATACACCGCGTGGACTCGATGACTGGATCGTTACGAACAAAAAAACACCCCCCCCACCAAATAGTAATAATAATAAAAAAAATAAAAATAACATCGTCATAGTTTTTCGATAAGTTATAAAACTTATTAATTGTGGATTGTATGGAAATAAAATCCATTACACGTAAATCAAAATGGAATAATATATGGTACAAGTTGGAAGGTTTGATCAATGTCCATTAACCATACTTTTATACAAATACTAGCTTTCTCAACATTTTAATAGGTATAACTGGTTTTTAAGGTATCATGTAGATGAACGAAGTATTCCAGGCACTCATTGTTTATGCTTATTTACATGGTTCATACAAAAAAACTGTATACTGAGCATGGACGTCACTGGATAAATTTCTCTTCGCTCTTATATGTTGTGCTTCGTATATGCCCAACCACAATTTCAATATATAATAAAATATTGACCCATTTTCGTGATAAAAAAGAAGAGAATTCTGGCACAATAAAAATGGTTTTTGTCGTCATTAAATATCTCCGTACATTGACCTAAGTAAAATGCACTTCACATTCAGATGCAAATACACAGTGTTATATTCCATTATTTATATATACATCTACACATGAACGACCGGTTTGAAAAACACGTGACTCTGCCAAATAGATACTTGAGGTCATTTACTGATAGTGGTAAAAACCTGTCAGAATTGAGTGGTATTTGGACACACGAATATTACGTGTTTACATTCAACCTGTCATTCTATATCTCCAGCCTATGTAAACTGTATACATTTAGCAAAATGCCTGCCATTAATAAAACATGTCCGCTATGATGTTTGAGCACAGCTCGGCACTGTTTACCTTGATGTCTTTGTTCAAACTCTTTATGCAAATACTAAAACGTTTCTGTTGGTACTATACGCTTCTGATGAATAACAGCTTGCTAAAATGATACAAAAATGTAATAATCGATGCCAGAAGACAGGTAACTTCAAACGACGTCGTTGGTTAAATGTAAGATTTTCTAAAGAGTCGATAATGTATTAAAGCTAAGTGACCGGCAGGAGGCAATACCCCAAATCAAGGTGGTCGTCATATGTCTTTCCTTCCTCAAGTTAAGCTGGAACTTACATTGCTTTTTCTTCCGGCTTTTTCCATGTTCAGCAAACATCAGTTGATGAGGTCGTACATCGGCTATGCATCTGCATGCGCCAGTTGAAGTTTTTCCACGCTTCACTCTTGCACCACAGCACAAAGGTTAATTCCTACCCACGCATGCACACAAGTGTTCTGCTCTAAATCCCTTTGTCCCTATATATACCTCTAAGTCGCTAAACTCTTTGTTTAATCCTTCATGTACCATCATAATAGGCAAACACATGTAAGAGTAAAATCAAAACAGTGACGACAGTGTGATAATTGACATATCTGTACAATATAAAACACTATAACATACACAGTAGAACCAGTAGAGCAGCGACGTTAAACAGTGTGATAGTTGGCAAAATGGTCACTCGTAACCGGTGAAATACAACATCTTGTCAATTTACCTCATGCAGTTAGTATTTCATTCTAACTGACCATGTAAATGTTTAACAAGCATCAATGAACACCCCCCCCCCCCCTCCCCTTACAAACATGGCTTGAGCAGAATTAGGTAAAAAATGCAGTAATGTTTATTGCAATTTACTAGTCACTGATCTAGAATTATTCAAAATGAGAGATGAGATGTCCCTTAATGTGTGTGGCAGAAATTTTCCGTCCTATCACTTTGTTTCACATGCAGATCTTTGGCTTTGTTATGATAGAGAACATCACCGCTTTCATGTGACAGAAAAGAAAATAAATGCTATATGGTAAGAAATCCAAAATATTTTCTTCCTAAAATTGCGGACTATGGAAGCCGGATGAGGACATCTCGCAAGCGGCCAGCGACACGAGGACGGTGCAATGGTATGAATGGTACCGTTCTCGTATTTTTTGCGCCCCAATTGCACCGTCTTCGTTCCTCGGGTGGCGGTCCACGGGCCCCGGGCGAGATGTCCTCATTCGGCTTCCTCAGCGGACAGAATTAGGCGTTTATATGGCTCAAAAGTTAAACGAAAAAAAACCCATTTTTGCTCGCCCAGATATGCGAAAGCGACCGTTTCATCAAGAATCATTTTGACAGCTTCTCTTTACTGAAGACGACAGAACAGTTCTGCATGCCATTTAGCCCGACGGTGAGTAGTTCGTTTGCAGTCGAGAACACATTTTTACACTGTGTACGTGACATGTGAGTGCATCTATTGTTGACGTTAGGGATGTTTATGATGACTTGTACAGAACCTCTGACCAGCCGGCCCACCTGTCCGTTCCCCGGGGAAAGCTGACCGTTAGTGTACTGACCATGTGGTCGCCTTTGTAAGGTGAGCCGTTGTACAATGTCAGACACGTTATCTTCAGGTAATGTTAGTCCCGTGTACAATGGGCCGTATGATTTATGATCGATCAGTCTACAAGGAGAGCCTTTGTTCTGGCCATTGATTAATTATCCGAAGCTTGTTTCGAGCTTCATCAGTGCTTATTGATTGCACATTATCAATTACAGCCGTATTGCCGACATACTAAATGGACCCGTAAAACATATCCCGGATATATAAACTACATTGAACACTGACACCTCGCGTGCTTTGTGATTGGAACTAGAACGTATAGAGAATCTTGTTTGATGCATACGGGGACGTATAATCCAGGTCTTTTAATGGACAAACGACCACGACGGAAAAGGCTAGTCTAAGACGGAGCGAGTTGATTGGGGATTCAAGCTCGTTAAAAAAACCGTTAGGAAACAAAAGCATTGACGGGAAGTGGCCCTTTGATGCGCTCGTGGCAATTGTCTGTAATAACACCAGACGTGTGCACGGCAGCAGTGCCGTGCAGATAAAAGAAACATGAAAGAAAAAAGAGTGAAACTGAAGAGAACTAGTGGTTCTTTGACAATCCAGACCCTAGCAGAGATCTAAGACTATATACACGAGAACTCACTGTTCATCAAGATTGGCCTACCTTCTGTATTCTGTATATTGAGATCTATGAGCGGAAGTGTGCAATCCTTTAACATTTGGCTTACGTACCTGTTATATAAATCTTATTGCCTATTATTGAAATAAACACAGACTTTACATAGTGTTAAATAAACTTTAATACATAGATTCTTTGTCCTTTGTAGCTTTTTTTGTTGGAGATAAACACTTTGCAGAACACTTAGTACTGTAAGGTCAAAATGCAATGCGGAATATTAACTGTTTCTAAGCCCAAACTACGATACAAATTCTTTTTTAAAAAGGATGCTTTCTTGCATGTGTCGTTTGTTTCAAGGCACTTACCTGCATGCAGACTATGTTTGCATTTCATGTCATGCGCCTCTCAAGTCCAATCTCGTCTTTCAAGGCAAGCATGATTGAAGTGCATGAAATGCTGTCCAAGACATGCTCCCCCTGAGTGCATTGTCATCGATGCAGAAACATCGCATACCAAAGAAGCCGAATTTGTTGCGAGTCTTTGCTCTTCTAGATTGTCTACAGATTGTCATCACTGGGTGTGTAAAATATTGTTCATGAGATTGTCATCACTGGGTGTGTAATATATTGTTCATGTGATCTTGATCAAATTCCTTAAGCATGCACACAACGTGATAATATTCAAAGAACACAATTTTTCCAGCATACACACATATACTGTACTAAAGCAAACAGGTCATTATTTCCTGCATGTCATCTTCCAAATCAATAACAAAAGTAAACATTGTCAGGATAATAAATTATTTAGTTATCATGATCTCTCCGGTTGTGAACTTTACAATGTGGAGTTTTGTTATCAACACGACGTCGTCGCAGAGCTATAAATTATGGCGACATTTATATGACAGGAATTGCCAATCCATTCAAGAGAATCAAAGTCCTTGTGTTTCAGGCTTTGTTTGCTTCCGTGTTTTAATTCCCTTGTTTCCTGAATTGTACGTGAGCAATCTCCGACTAACACGCACACAGAAAGCATGCACAAGTCTCTTCTTGTACTTGCACTGATTCTTTCGAACGACGAACGGCCAATTATTGAATTGATTATGGCCGAAAAGCGAGGATAATCTTTAGATGCATGGTTATACGAAAGGTCGTGTGTCATCGTCTACTTGTATTCTGTTTATCATATACCTCTCTCTTATTCTTTAGTGCTGCACAAATGTAACGATCTCGTCAAGCACTTCTGATTATTAACGCCATTAGATACTGCCTTTCACGCCCAAAAGAATCCTTTGTCCACACCTACGCTGTCATCTTTCTATTCTATCACATCCATTCTCCCGCTGGACCATCCGCATGCAGGTGTCGTTCCCAGCAAGCTCCCCATTTGTTGCACTTAGCAATGTGAACAATATTTTTGTTGACCGCGTGTCAGTTAGATTTGTGTCAAGTACACTCCTTATTGTTCTGTATGTGACTACCTTGGTTAGCGCGCTAGCACAGCATAATGGCCCAAGAGTCTCTCACCAATGCGATCGCTGTGAGTTCAAGTCCAGCTCATGCTGGCTTCCTCTCCGGCCGTAAGCGGGAAGGTATGGCAACAACCTGCGGATGGTCGTGTGTTTCCTCCGGTCTCTGCCCGGTTTTCTCCCACCATAATGCTGGCCGCCGCCGTGTAAGTGAAATATTCTTGAGTATGGCGTAAAACACCAAACAAATAAATAAATAAATAAATAAATAATAAATTATTGTTCTGTACAGCATGTGGATCACCTGTTTGGATTTGTTGCGCTGAGTTTGGACAAATTCAATGACATGGTAAATTTTTTAACATTTTCTCTCTATCTATGATATGGTAGCACAAGGAACACTGACATTTTTTTACGCTTCAAATATCGAAACTGTTTCATGATCGCGATGCCTTTTAAAACACTGAACAAGACATCCCGTTTGCATGACTGGCTGCTTTATATATGCACACGGACATACAGAGCAGTAGCGCAAATTAGAATAATTTCTGCCTGTGTATTAGTTTCGTGGTATGCTTTGTTCAGTTCTCAAAGAAAGTCTTGAAAGAGAATATACCCCCATTAATTGAAAATGCATGACTTACAGATTTGCGAAAAAAATTATTTCAAAGCTAATTACGTCTGTGGTAAGTTTTTTGGATCGTACAGAAACCCATGTTAATTATATTTAAATGTTACTTAGGGGATATTATTTTATTTTCAAGGGTTTTCAGAATCACTATAAGGCTTTATCCAATCAATCGATCCATATCGATTAGCTCAATGTCAAGTAGATTTTGGAGGTCAGACCAAAGATTTCTCGACCGTCAAACAACAAATCAAAAGTAACCAGGTTTTCAACATGACCTTCGCTTTAGCATTAGGCGACGCTTTTGCCCCAAAGTGAAAATCTTTAAACGCAGATGTTTTCAATGTACAAACTCAGACATGCATGAAACTCAGGTCGTTCGTTTAAACAACGCTGGCCCTTATCAAAGACGTTTTAAAATCAATCAATAGAAGGACCGATGTGCCTTTGAGAACTTCAAATAACTTCAGCAATTTGGCTGGTTGCGGCTGATTGACAACTGACGCGTGATATTGATGAATGTCAAGGTAACAAACCCATCTAAAGGTGCTGTAACTCTGTAACGATCGATGTATCTTTGCACATTGCTTGCACAACTACAAATTTGCGAGTGTAATATAAACCAGCATTCTGGTCCTTGGCATAGTGAAAAAGGCAGGTTGATTAAAGACCTGCATGTCTTTATAATTTAGCACATATCAGTTCGTAACTACTGAGCACGCTACAGAATGCATCGCAGTGGGTGTGGGGTATACCAGTGGGTCCAAGCTAAGTTGACCATTGTTCTATTGTGATGAGTGAGTGAGTAATACGTCACGAGTTTGCCCATAAAACGTCATCGCAAAGGCAGGTATGAAAACTACTACGGCCAAATTAATGATTTTATTAATAAGTGGAAAAGGATCAAAGACAGTCCACATTATTTGGAACTAGGCACTGCTCTGTGCTAATACGAAATATACATTTGGTGATTTCAGTCATGCAGCATCTATCAGCTTTATATGTAACGTGCCGTTTATTACAAACAATGCAGCATCTATCAGTTTTGTGTGTAACGTGCCGTTTATTAGAAACGATATTCTCTGTCGTAAATAATCTCTAGCGAGATTTCAACATTCAAAACTTAGCGGGATATTGGAATGTATCATATTATTATATGTATAAATAGGTTAAATAGCTTTACAGGATTCTTTCGTTCTCTTATTTGATTTGATCTGACATGCTAGCTGTATTCAGTGCGCCACTAACTAATACCACATGTACAGGACACCATTACACAAGTATTTGACGGTCTGTGCAGTATAATTTGACACTTATCGTTTTCCGATGTATCCTTAGACATGTTATATTATATTTGTTAAATTGACAGCCTTTCTGCCCTTTCGGGGTTATGTATTTACTCTGAAAATTACAAACGCCATCCGACAAAACTGCTTTTTTCTGGCCATTCAATTTTCGCCTTATTTCTCTTTGTGGAGGTGTGTATGTACAGCTTGATTCAAAGTGTACCAGGTGGACCACCATGCTGATATGCTGTATAAAAGAGCAGCATTGAGAGATGTGAATGTAATGATCCAATGCCCACGCGAACAGTCCTCCAATTAAACGACCGTATCTACCCGAAGAGGATACAGGTAGCGGACCACAGTGAAAGCATGCCTGGGTTAAATAGACTAGATACATCCATTGTGTGACGGATGATATAGCTGCATTGGGGGAAATGAATGGTTTCTTCAGTGAATATAAACTCGGTAAACTGTGACTGAATGTTCTTTTTGCCCATCTTTACATTTCTTGTAATAGCTAAATTAAAACCCTACGTAGGCCTTTTGAGAACTTACTATCTACCTAGTGTTTGAGATTTTGCTATCTTATATGGTGTATAGGGTTGTTGTGTATGTACAGAACGCACAAGTGTTACATTTACATTTGTAAACATATTTGTGTACATATACAAGATCATATGTATTCACACATTTCCATATTTCTTGTTCTGAATTATACCATACATGGTAGTTTGTAATACCTGACTTAAGATTACAACGTATATGCAATGCTTCCATATAATATCTTTATCAAGACCGTACATGATGTCCCTATACAAACATTTTGCACCTGTTTGTGGTGGGCAGTCTTCAGGTATTATGAATTAAATTTTCAAAACAACTGGGGCCAAGTTATTGAAAAGTGTCTTGAGACTTAATACCAGATTTAACTTTAAGCCAAGACTTCAGTTTTGTACCCGGCCCAAAATTAACTGTGTAAGTGTATATTAAATATGAAGTAAATCTCCTGCTGTTCCATTTGGTCTCTAATACTGGCTGCTGGGTTTTGTTAAAATCGTAAATATGTTCTTAATACCGGTATTATAGCTAACACACTTTTGAACAACTAGGCCCTGTACATATACATGTACTTAATTTAACCGATTCTGCTTATTATACATGTGTATATACATGTATTTAGGCGGGTTTGTATATGATGGCATACACCTTATATATACACCTCCGATTCTTCCATTTATACACTTTTACTTGTACTTGTTATTTTGTTGATTTTTTTTTGTTTCATATACTGAAGGCCGCGTGCCACTTCACAGAACATGTAACTTTTCCATCACCCATGTCACACCAGACACATACATTATGTAGTTTGTATATATTTATATTACATGACACAACACCTCAGAACCACTCTCATTAGCAAAGCACTGCAGGCTATTCCGTGAGTTCACTCCAAACTTCAGTAAAAAAAACCATAAAATGGATTGATGAATAAGATTTACCCGTTTCATAATTTGTTGCGCTGTGCTCTACTCATAATTAATTGGATGTACACTCGTACGTTCCCGGTCAACCCCTACGGCGCACGAAACAAATAAAATGTGTATTTGTAATTAGCGTGTTAAGAGCAATATCCTTTCATAATCTCGTTTTTGGGTAAAAATAATCTACACTAACACTGGCGATAGAGTGTTTGTTTGCTTGCTTGGGATTCAAGATGCACGAATAATATAATAAAAAAAGAGATTTATAGATGCTCATAGGTACATATATCTTGATCTGGGTGCATGCAATAGAAAATGACGTAACAATACAGATATAGCCTTATGGATAAATGAATAAACAAGTAAATAAATGAATAAGTAAAACTGGGTTCAACGGAGGTCTTCAAACAAGAAGACTGTAGCCATAGATTTGTACAACCGTATTGGCTTCATAATAAGGTGTGGCCGTAATGTTGTTTCAAAACTTAATTAATTAACTCTAGTATACAAGCAATAAAAATACGATCCTGTATACCCTACAACTATAAGGTGTATCCATATATGTACGTACCTTATATGGGATAATAAAAAACATACAATTGCTTAAAGAGAAAAAGTATAAAACATAAAATATAACATTAACATATTTACATATAGATATGTTTTCGTATTCCTGTAATTGCACTTTGTTTTAAGGGTCAGTGAGAGTGACAGAATATGTGTAACATGTTAAAAAAAGCTATAGTAATACACTGTCTGAACATCTTTGGCTAAACTCCAGATCTGGTCAAAATGCTTTTCGGTGTTTGCGTGTAAGGAAAGGAAAAATATCCGAGAAACTCCACTTCATCACAGTGGAGCCGCAATTAAACTTCTCCTTCAACCGTGCATAATCAAGCTAATTTTAGACGGTCCCTTTTATCGAAGGCATACCAGGTCAAGCGTCGTGAACAAATACTGTGACGTGTCTTTAATCCCTATACAGCCCTAATTACCGGGTCGTGAGAACGCTAAACGTCCTCGTTGGCGTGTCTCTTGCATGTGGTCCTGGACAGCGCTTGTGCTTGTATCCTTCATGTATGCTTACACAGATAGATGTGCATTAGATTGTTGAAGCACGCGTAATACGTCTTTGTTGTTGTAACATTGTCTATCTGCAATTTCCCCACAGAAAGACAGCATGCGATTTTCATTTCAGCAGTGAATGGCGTGTAGTATATATCCGCCCTGTCACTTCTGCAGACATGACATGAATTTTCCCCAATTTACGTTGACAGGTTTATCATATGCATATAGTGTATATAACCCCACTAATAGGTGACATGCAATGTTTATTTTGAAATTCCGTTTAAACTGGTATAATACATGCGCTATAAGTGTAGGTGTATCACATGTATATGACAGGTTTGAAATACACAAAATTATTCTGTATCACCTACAACAATTACTTCTACATATCATAGCGATTGAGGTTGTATACTGTTTAAATACTGTAATCGCTTAGAGGTAACACATGACTCAGTGATTTAAGTTAAGTAGAAACAGTGTTATTATTGATATCTGGTGGATTATGACCGACCATATTATATTGCGTAAGCTATCTGTTGCATTTAGAATGCTCCCATACAACACGGGTTGCAAACAATACTCTATTTGACTTCAAATATCGCTATTAGCTACGTTACTCATTTTACCTGATTCAGAAAGTTCTTTTTTCTTAGAAAGGTGTTTGGAGGTTTGTTTGGAAGGTAGAATGATATCCTACTGTGAGACTGTTAGTAATTTTACTACCTGTATTTGCCTCTAAAATGCACTTGGGGGGGGGGGGGGGATGCGATTTTGAAGGGAAGTACATTCAGTTTTGACTAACACCTTAATGTACGCATTATATCCTGCAGATTTAAATTCGCAAGTTGCTTAGCACGCTGATGCCGCCTGATTTGCATTTTTATACACACAAGAAGTGATTGTGTAGACACTTAACACTGCATGGATAGGCACAAACGATAATTATGCTTTATGGCTATATTATCGCGACACATTTAATATGCAAATGAACCGCCAAATCCGTAACAATGCAACAGTGTTGAAAGTATTCCTATGGGAATTTAAAGTATTCTCAGTACAGTCAGTTGCCCTGGTTTATGGTCGTATCGTGGTATATAGGACAAAATGTTGTGGCATCTTATCAAAGGGCATTCTGGCATATCAAGTACACTTTATAGAAAAATTATAACAAGTTCAGAGACAGCCTTTAAGCCTCAAACTATCCGTTTAACACCACGTGAACAGTTCTGCGTGGATTTAGTGAGTGAGTGCTTGGGGTTTAACGTTGTACTCAACAATTTTTCAGTCATATGACGACGAAGGAATCATTAGGGTGCATGCACGTGTAATGTGCCACCTTGTTGCAGGACGGATTTCCACCGCTCTTTTATTTAGTGCTGCATCACTGAGACGACTTACCGAAGGCAAGTAAACTGCCCCGCCCGAGCCATTATACTGATACGGGTCAACCAGTCGTTGCACTGTCCCCTTCATGCTGAACGCCAAGCGAGGAAGTTACAACTTCCTCTTTTAAAGTCTTAGGTGTGACTCGACCAAGGATTGATCCTGGATCTACCGGTCCCGAAGCGGACGCTCTACCAACTGTGCTATCCGGGCCGGTTGCGTGGATTTAAAAAAATATTTAAAATATTAAAATTTTGTCTTAGTGGATTTAATTACCATTAAAGATGTCTGGCAACTGCAGATGCAATCTTATACGGCAACATAGATAACATCTGTATACAGCAACAGCAGGCGCCATCTTTGTATTCCGCGCCCCCAGATGCCAACTGTGAATCAACATCAGATGCCAACTGTGAATCAACATCAGATGCCAACTGTGTAGCAACATCAGATGCCATCTTATACGGCAACATAGATAACATCCGTATACAGCAACAGCAGGCGCCATCTTTGCATTCTGCGCCCCCAGATGCCAACTGTGAATCAACATCAGATGCCAACTGTGTAGCAACATCAGATGCTAACTGTGTAGCAACATCAGATGCCATCTCATACGGCAACACAGATAGCATCCGTATACAGCAACAGCAGGCGCCATCTTTGTATTCCGTGCACCCAGATGCCAACTGCGTAGCAACATCAGATGCCAACTGTGTAGCAACATCAGATGCCATCTTATACGGCAGCACAGATAGCATCAGTATACAGCGACATCAGGTGCCATCTGTGTATTCCGCGCCCCCAGATGCCAACTGTAGCAACACCCGATGCCATCTTATACGGCAACATAAATAGCATCCGTATACAGCAACAGCTGGCGCCATCTGTGTATTCCGCACCCCCAGATGCCAACTGTGTAGCAGCATCAGATGCCATCTTGATAGAGCAGTACCAGATCTGCTATCTGTATACAGCAATATTAGTCTGATGTTTTACCTATACCATTCTCAAAATACATGATTGTCCAAAATGCTGCCTATATGAACATGTATATGTGTGCATTTGCAATTTTGCATGTAGGCTAGTTTTTTCTTAATCGAAAAGGCCGTAAGTGGGAAGGTCTGTCAGCAACCTGCGGATGGTCGTGGGTTTCCCCCGGGCTCTGCCCGGTTTCCACCCACCATAATGCTGGCCGCCGTCGTATAAGTGAAATATTCTTGAGTACGGCGTAAAACACCAATCAAAAAAAAAAAAAATCTTAATCGAAAATAAATCTTGTATTGGCAGTAATTTTTTAACAGCTGTGTATCTGAATCCGTGAACTGCATCTTCGTTTCCACTTTATATTAGAATATTAGAATTGTTGATGTTGCACGTATTTGATTCACAAATCAGTATAGTAACGCACCTTTTACATAGGATATATGAACAGTTGCAATCAAAGCTCAACAGAGATACATATTTTCATTATCGACAACTTATAAACTAGCATTGTACCTGTACTTGATTGGTAGATTGATTTAATTCATTCGCCTAGAACTTATTTGTGTCTTTCCAGTATAACTGAAATCTGCATGTTTACTGTTTCTCCGTGTTTTTCTGTTTCTCGTCTTAATTTCGTACTTTCTTAATTCTTTGGTGGTTTGTGTTGAGCGTTCGTTTGGGAATTGACGTTGGCTATTATTGACCTGGAAGGTTCATTTTGATTGACGGCTGGTGTACGAATGTCTGTATGTTTAGATGCCTGGCTTAAAACACACATGAATGCAAGCTATTTTTTTTAACATACAATAATAAATGAGGTCAGCCTAAACTTGCTCATCTCAAACAACAGCCAATTATCACCCACTCCGTTTCAATTAATTTTTAACCACATTTTATGGTTTTCTTTAACGTAGGTTTTATTTTATGTGTGGGATTTCGGTAAAACTAACAAAACAATTGATTAAGCAATGAATAGCGCCTGAAGTCATTAAATCTTACTTTGGATCAGCAACAAAGGCATTCATTGTAATACAGTTTATCCCATTTACAGGTATTAAGCCGTGCAATTTGTGACAAAATACCTTATTATTTGACTTTCATTTTATCTCACTCAAGTGAATATGTTATAAAGAATTCAGTTTAAAACTTTTTAAGCTGTTTGATCAGTCAGTTACATGTGAACCGCTAGGATTTTTCCTGACATAAGTAAAAAAAAAGCCACGCAATATTGCATTGTCCGTATTGAGTGACGTAACGACAAACTCAACACTGTGGAACTTGTGTTCAACTTCAGTGCACAACTTTACCCTTAAAAAGCCCTAAAACATACACCAATTCAAAATGTTGTATCACGCAAGGCACTACAGGGAATATATGTCTAGTTATTCAAGCCGTCTGCGTACCATTCTGTTTACCGGGTATGTATACACATATGCACACAGTCCTTGTTTGTTTACCTTCTATGTCACTACGTATGTGACTGGAGTGAATAAAAGCCTGAAAGTAAATATTTAAGCTGTTAACTTTGGTGAGATTTTCTCAGTGACACAAATGACAGGGATATGAGTAAAAGTTGTCGGCCCCTGATGTGACAACGTTATGAGATGGCAGCTGGGAGACGTCAGAGATCTAGGTTGCTAACCAACAGCATGAATACGCAGCGATTCACAAACAAAATGTTGGAGAAGTTCAGCGAAGCACAGTCGAGCTAAGAAAAAAAGGACAGTGATACAATTCATGTGTGAGTTTCGAGAACAGATTTCATTCTTTTGCACAGGGGTGGATTTATTTGCTCTGGCAAAGATTCTTATATTCGTGCATGGACGTCCTCTGTCTATGGCCTTTGTCCTTACATAAGGGACTAGATGTCCTCCACAATAATGTGCCTTGATATGACACATGTAGATATTACATGCGCATGTCTACACGATAATACATGTACTTACAATCACACGAAAAGATCTTCCTATATACACTCCTATAAAAAAATTAATTTGCTAATTTTAACCAAAAGTCTGTTGTTTGAGTGAGGCTAGTTATAATATTATTCTGTTATTATATAATAAAGTGTCATACTCAACATAATATTGAGTTAGTCTAATAGAATCTTTATTTATTTATTTGACAGGTGTTTCACACAGTACTCAAGAATATTTCACTTTTACGACGGCGGCCAGCATTATTGTGGGAGAAAACCGAGCAGAGCCCAGGGAAAACCCACGACCATCCGTAGGTTGCTGCAAGACCTTTCCACGTACGGAATAGAATCTTTATTTTAAATTAATAAAATTTATGAGTTATATTTCACAGAACAATCTGCTGCAATAACAGAATAGATTATGGCATCATTCAGACTATAGACTTTCTTTTAGAATTAACAGATTAATTTTTTGAGTGTACATCTATAGGCACAATGAACTGTTCGAATAATAATGGACACTTAGTATCAACAATTAAAATCAAGAATCGGTGAGAATTATGGCATAAATTGTCCAAGTAGCATGCAAAAGAAAGTCTGTATAAAACCTTCGTTTCGACATTTTTGAAAATTAATATACAGCTTTCATCAAAGCTTTACATAAAGTGATGATTTCTGAATACAGTGAGGTTAGATTAAAGCTAAGTAAATGACAAGCATTCCCGATATTTATTGATAATCTGACACTGCTAATCGTTGCCGTAACGATTCGCATGACTATCGAAAGCGTGTACAGCCTACATAGATGTACTTTGATTGACGAAAACTGATAAACCACATTGCGTAGTACACGATTTGGATACCGATTAGATACATTGAAACATTCCTGTCCATCTTTCCGGCATTGTTGAAAACTGTTGACTACTTTCCCTATAGCTTCTTACTCCATACACTTTCTTAGTTTCTGGTGGTTTTTGGTAAACATTGTTTTGCATATTGGCCCTGTGATAATTGACCTGTAACGTCTACTGCGGTTGAATTTTCGTACACGAGTGTGGCTCGACGCCAAGTTTCATCAGTACTCTGATCAGCCCTATCATCAGCACGATAGAATATCACGCATCCTGTTCCATTTACACCTTTGACTTGTCTGAATATGAGTTGGCGACACTTCAACTAACACCTGTGTCGAATTCACAATATGCGCTATACAATAACAATATAAATGTGTTTCTGTCCCTAGCTGATTAACCCTCGTTAATACTGGTAATTTAAACATTTCCCAACGGCCAACAAAGCCCTGCTTTCCACGTGCTGGTCATTATTTCGCTAATGAGGTGATATGTATACATTACGGACTGCGATACAATACAAGGTGCACATTTACTCTATGTTACTATGATGGTTAAGTATGGTAGAGCGTAATTGTCAAAATCTTTATTGTGTTAAGCATGCGGGATCGTTATGGTTAATTTTGACATTGTTTAAGGTACATTGAATAGGTAGGTTTATCTAGCGTTTGTCTTTATGACATCATTAACGGTTATCATTAACTATTCATTGTTTGTTGAGATACACCTGTTAATGTGCCTTGTTTACAATCCGGTCTCATCCCAGTCGGCTCACCACGGCTAAAACTTTTTCCTCATCAGAACAAGGACTTCGGTTTCGGAACAGATGTAGCCTGCTAAGTGAAATCAATTGAGGACCATTTTCATTTTGTTAAGTGTGTTAAACGAGTACAATCAACTCGCTTATCACCAGACCAGATGTTGTTACGTAATTTAATTGCTAGAAATGGGTATCGCGTAGTGACCCTGATGATTACAAATGACCATCGAGAACAAGAAACGTAATGGACATTACATCTACATCTGTGGTACAGTTAAACCATTCCTCGCAAAATCCAATGGAACAAGACTCCGAGTCTATTGAAGTCAGATTGGAGTGCAGGAGATCAAAGCACGCCGCGCGCTGGTCCTGCGTTCGCTGAAGACTCACTTTGACAAGAACAGACGCAGATTGTAAATTGTTACTGTCAGTCAACTATCTGTCCTTTCTGGAGTAATAGGGTACCAGGGCTGGTGAATTGAAAGGTAGCCCAGCAGGGCGCGCCTTGTACAGCTCCAAGCATTCTCCTGAACAAAACCTTCCTATGCCACTTCTGACACCAGCACACGTGTCGAGCACCAATTAACCCGTCACTATCAGACTTCAGTCATACTCCAGAGGAATCAAAGCTTTTACAGCATTGCTAAAAATATACCGAGACCCGAAACTTGAAAACGTATCCCGGAGAACTCTTTTCTAGTCGATTTGCTAAACGTACCTAATTTGTCTTTTGGTCCAAGAGCTGCCTAATAATGACTGTGTTGTTCAGAACTTGGATTGCTCCACGAATGCTCAGCTAAGCACATTGTTACACGAAATGTTTATATGCTGAATCGAAGGTACTTTCGAATCGAACGTGTGACTACATATAAGAGACTCTTCTCTAATTGGGACTCTAAGACACACTCCAATGCATATTAAGAAAAGATTTTGCTCGCTGTGTGTGAAGTGCTTTAGACCACTGTTCTGTTGAGTTTACCTCGAAAGGCTTTAGTTGGAAATTATGTTTTATCACGAATACCAAAATCTACAAACGCTGGTGGAAATCTTGTTGTTAGCAAACATGCAGTGATCAAATATTTCTCTCAGAGATGTTAATCTCTTGTTCGCTATTTCCACTGGACCTATACACCAGTATATAAGTCGAAGGTTCGTATTAAGTGCATTCTGTAGAACACTATACTGGAGTTCAAGATGTTAAAAGCCGTTTTATGATATTCTGAATGTAAATAATTAGGTCACCTGGCGTGCTAGATGCTCTATGGATCTATCAGGTCAGATCCATTTCTCCTTTGATAATGTATGTATTGATGAACCGTTAATTAAAAGAATATCTATCTGTAGCTATTTTTCCTTCAAAGACTTTTACAAAGGCTCTAACGGCTCAAGAATATCGTACAAGAAAAAGCATGCTGCTTCAGGATCCCTTGTTATCTTATCTAGGTCAAGCACCAGTTAGGAGGTTCTATACATACTCATACTTTCACATCTTTTTAAGATAATTGTTTGCACATCAGGTGCATGGGAAAAACAAAACCGGGCTCTTCTACAAAATGACTGCACTATCTCACAGACAATTTGAACAATCTCCCTCTCAGCTACACGTATAAACTGTACAGGTACACACATATCAAATTCCTCTGTCCTTTAGCAAGTCGCCTTACAGGTCAAACTTCAATGAACCCACACAGACTCTTCCTGAAACATAATTACCCTTCTGGCTGTGGGTGTTTAGGGACAATATTTCTTATATGTGTAAGAAGAGACAGTGCGGTGACAGGACAGCGATGTGGGGGTAATAGCTAGAAACCCGCAGTCTCCGTCACGCACTAGTGAAGAGTGGAAACTTGCAAAGTTGTGAAGTTCAAGGACTTGGCATGGTCGGTTTGTTTTTGACTGACGGGTTGATTGATCATGGTGGTCTACAACACAGAATAAATAAAGCACTTCTATTCATACAGCTTTGACTTGCTGAGTAAAATTATCCATGTTGCGCAATGGCTTTGGATTTCGAGCATTTACGAACAGCCAGTACGCAAGTCTTATCCTGGAAGAAACAGTTTCGTCTTTGTATTAAATAATTATTGTTTGGGAACTATATGGGTAGATAAATTCTCTATCCATAATAATATTTTATTATATAAATGAATGCAGATAGAGTCTTGGGCCAAATACGATTGCCACCGGAGCTGAAAAAAATTTCAGGCACAAAAAAAAAATGAAATTAGAAAGGAGAATTCAACCAGGTGTTGTGTGAACGTTGTCGAGCGATGCCCCTCACAGCACTTCGCATATTTACATCAGTCGTATTGCATGTGACAGTAAACCTCACTGAGCTCTGGGGACACGGCCCCGGGCGACCTGAGAGGAAGAAAAAATCAGGTATGATGTAAATGACAAGGAGCTGTGAACAATGCTGTAGGGTTTGATGATGTGCCCGGTCGGTTTACCCGAGGTCCCAGTTGTGACGGCTCAAGGCGCGGACTGTTTGGCCAGGTTCAGCTACTCTCTTCCGGCCTCAGCAGCGACAAACAGACCTCGGATAGAATTTCTCCATGTAAAAGGCCTTGCTTGTTTTTCATTTCCGATGCAAGAATTGTAGCCTTTCCATTATAAATTTTTTGATGGCATTAATTCTCATCCCTTGCCTCTGTGGAACAGGCTTTGTCTTTGTCTTCGACATCTGGGAGGAGATTTTCTCAGATTAGCTTGACCTGCCGACTGGATCATGCTCAACCCGCCAAATGTTTCAGTGACATGGACACCGACAATAACCGCATGCTGACTTGTCCGTAACAACACAGACGTTTGTTTTTGTTACATTTTCATTACGACTGTTTGTGTTTGATCGCCATCAGTTGATCAAAAGTTTTTAAATTTTAAAAGTAATACTAATGCGATTATTGTATATTAGTTTTGCGTTCTTATTGTTCCTCGTTCAGCTGTTGATCACATCCATACGTGCGCATTCCATTTGTTTGGTTACCTTAGTGGTATAGCCATGATTGATTGATCGATTGATTGATTGATTATGTTTATGATTATGTCCCACGATCAAATATTCCAACGTCAGAATAAATCTTCAAGTGCGCTTGTGAGAGTTAAAAAGAAATTGAAAGGCAAAATTCCTATCTAAAATAAACAACAATAAATAATACAACAAAGCTGGTCGCCTTCATATACGGGTAAAATGGCACCCGCTTGTAGTTCAGATATGAATTGTCGCTGTAAAAGATAAATATACTGACCCCTTCTGATATTAAGACAAACTAAACTTCTTCTGCCGTATTCGTATACAGGAAGTGAAAATATTGAATCTGTTTATAAATAACAAAAGACTGCATGCAGTAAATTGTATTAATTCTTAGTATAATATTAGTTTTCAATATTGAATCATCCGGGATTTTTTTTCTCTTCATTTTTTGAAGTGCCATTCGCCTAATGCGTGGTTCGCCTATGTTTTTCAGCCAAAACCAGTGAGTTTAAGTATACCAGTGGTCGAACTTGAAAAAAAACATGCACGATGGATCAGTCAAGCAGAAGTTAAATCAAAAAATCAAGTGCATATGTAAGCGGACTGATAGTCGTTTACTGCAGATCATGACAAGGTTTCTGAGATAAATGCCAGGTTGATGTGTTTGTACAAGCATTCACAATACATATAGGCTCACGTGACACGTTTGGCTTCCGCAACGCGGGGAAATATTTATTTGATGTAGAATCTCTCAGATGTAATTAATTTGATATTTGCATTACATTTGACAGCGCTTGAAATGGCTTCAAGGTGAGCATTCTTATCACGAGAAATAGAAGCTGTTAAGTGCACGCGGATACCGTATCAGTTGAAAACCCCTTGAAGCAAATTGCTGACGTCGCTTACGTTCCGATTTCATAATGACTGTGTACGTTGCCTTATACTGCAATTGCGGCCGTTTTCAGATCGAAGTAAAGTGAACTGCAAAGTCACAAGGGCTTTGCAAAGGCTTATCTAATATGACATCAATCCCGTAGGTGTCGTATAGTAGTGCCACAATAGACGTTCATTCACAATTACATATACTGCAGAAGAAAGGTCAACGCGCGGTGAAGCTCTGGCGATCTTTACCAGAGCCCGATCTCAGAGCTCAAACACAGCTCGGGCCCGATCGTTTACCCTTAAATCGCTGCTCATCGATTGGACGGGCCCGCCGCTGTTTGCCGGAGTACCAGAGAGGCAGCCAGCAACCCACGAGGACACGCGTCACTCGTTACGAAGCTTCGCAGCCAGGTAAGCAGATCGCCTCGCTCACTCCGCGTTCGCACACCGCTACAGTGGGTTAGATCACAGGACAGCGACTCGAGAGCGGGTCAGGTATACAGGAAAGCTCTCAGCTCTTCAGGAAATGCCGAGTTTTTAGCCAGATTACGCTGGGGGAAACGGAATAGATTTCGTGAAACAAGGAGCTTTGAGTTTATTACGTGACAACCAGTTGGATAATGACGATGTGTGTGCCGCTGTGGTAGACGGTGTAACCGACGGGACTAGCTGATACTGACTCAGGTAAGCTAACGTTTTCTGCCAAACTCATAGACCGTGTATATCTATACATGTAGACTTAAAAGACATTTAACAAATGCGGGTCATTATAACAGTCACTATTCGAAGATATCAAGATTTAAGCTTGGCTTTAACTTTTGATATAGCCTACGTTTGAACAACTGGTTGCCGGTCTGAGGCTAGTTGTTCACAGGTTTATTACGTCGTTGATCTGATATTAACTTTCTTATGGATTAGGATGAGACTAGTAATCAGACTTAATCTGATTTAATTTAAAACACCCTGAATATCTGTCCTCTTCATATTTCTTATTTTTGCACTTTGCTTAAATCAAGAGATTTAAGTTGAATGCTCATCGAAGGAAACAAATGTTCTAAAAAAATTGATAAATGTTAAGAACAGACTGCGTTACATATGATGCTGCGTCTGCATGCCTTACGTGACGTTAAAGAGTCAAGCCCTCCAAGTATACGCTGTTAAAAAAGCTTTGTGAAAACTAGCATTGACTTTAATTCTGGGGGATATGCAGTACACGACCGAATCCAAACGTCAATCCTGGCATTTATATATCACTCGTGAACCGTAAAGGTGCTTTCAATAATCGAGTTAATCATTGCATTTCTAAGACAACGCTGAACACAGGCCAGAAGCCTTTGGAAAGAGGGTAACTTGAACAACTGTAACTGTTGCAGTCAATGAACTTGTCAACACATAGTTAACTCATTTTGGGCTTGTGACACATCCTGAGTATTCTGATTCCTATCATATAATTTTGTACTGCACTGGCTGCCTCAGTGATCACATGGATACATTTGTGTTTAACTTTTGCGTCAATTTAGTCCACAAGATAGAACAGGGATGTGTGTGATTTTTTTTCTTTTCATTTTAAAACACATTCAGGTATATGTGAACAACACCTTTAATTTAAATCAATACTGTGAGCAAACATACGTTATGAGCGCGGAATGTCCGTGAGTTAAAGTCAACAGTTTATATAGACCCGTGTTTACCGGGGAATAAGATATCAGTGCTTGGGGTACGGAATGGGCATTGACAATATTGACTTATTACGTTATTTGACATATTGCTCACTCGTGTTGACCTAGCCCTGTTATGACATTTACTCATCAGAGCTAACACAGAGGAATATTTATACAATAAAGGGGCAGGTCAAATTGAGAGATGAGCCTAACCTATTCTATTCGTCTCCAGATATTATATCTGTTTGCGTGAAATCCGTATGGTCACATTGTTCTTCACTGAAAGCGCCGTCTCTCTTTATTTTCGCCGTTACACTATAAAAAGCCTACCTCCAGGAAACCCTTTACTATTCCAGCCCTTTATTAATCTGGAACTAGCTGTTATACAACACAGTTTATCCTGTGGAAAACTGAATCTTCAACGTAAATCAATTAACTCCAAGATCGTTGACGAATAACACTCAGCAGATGAAAGTGAAGGTCCCGTTCAGCTGACACACTGGCGTGGATAGCATATAACCGTGCTCATCAACGCTGTGTGTTGCGACGGATATTTTCATCTGCTCCTTGGACAATGTATTTGTCTAATAACAACTTTTGACACCCCAATTCAACCCCATTTCCACCCCATCTATTGTTGTATTCTTACAGATTTTGTGCCGAAGTAGGAAAATAATATTTATAGACTTTCATTGGATCGTGTAGAAGATTATAAATACTACATATTCCGTTTTAGCCCGTGTGTAGCATAGTTTAGATATGGCTGGATATACACGGAGATGTTATCTTACGAGGTTATAACTGCGTGTATCGCAGTAATATAAGAATTATCCCGTCCTGTGAATGTAGATAATCATGTATGATTTAGGCATATGTGCACTATGTGAAGATTATCCGACAGTTGATGCACAGATCAGCGTATCTCGAAATGAACAGATGTGCGCGGAGTGGATAATATCTAACTTCCGATGTACACAAGGTCCATCCCCCCTTTGGATGAAGAGTATCCAACTGCTGCTGTACATAAACAGTATTCAGCAGTGAATGTGGATAAAGAGTATTCAACTGTGAATATGGATAAAGAGTGTTCAACTGTGAATATGGATAAAGAGTATCCAACGGTGGATGTCGGGTACAGCATCCAGCTTTGGATGTAGATAATTACTATCCAACGGTGGATGTCGGGTACAGCGTCCAGCTTTGGATGTAGATAATTACTATCCAACGGTGGATGTCGGGTACAGCATCCAGCTTTGGATGTAGATAATTAATATCCAACGGTGGATGTCGAATACAGTATCCAGCTTTGGATGTAGATAATTACTATCCAACGGTGGATGTCGAGTACAGTATCCAGCTTTGGATGTAGATAATTACTATCCAACGGTGGATGTCGGGTACAGTATCCAGCTTTGGATGTAGATAATTAATATCCAACGGTGGATGTCGAGTACAGCATCCAGCTTTGGATGTAGATAATTACTATCCAACGGTGGATGTCGAGTACAGTATCCAGCTTTGGATGTAGATAACTACTATCCAACGGTGGATGTCGGGTACAGCATCCAGCTGTGGATGTAGATAATTACTATCCAACGGTGGATGTCGGGTACAGCATCCAGCTTTGCACGTAGATAATTACTATCCAACGGTGGATGTCGGGTACAGTATCCAACTGTGGATGCAAATCCAACCGTAAATGCAGAAAAAGTATCTACGTGTGCATGTATAACTAAAGACCGCTCAAGTGTTACTGTAGATAAAAAGTATCCAAATGTGGATGTAGATATTGTTGCATGCAAATTGGTGGGCGGACGTAAGAGGTGTGATGATGCGTGCATGAATGGTTTAATCTGCGTGAGAGATACAAAATAATAACGGAGGGTGCGTGTGTACAAAGAGATCGTAAAGTGCGTGCGCGGATAAGCTATAGCTACATATGTAGTTGTATACCGGGAACACTGAATAAAGATATGGTTCACTTGGTATGAATACATTAGCTGTAAATATTATTAGACTATGCAACGATGTACGTAAAGTAAATTTACATTGATGCATATCCTAACACTTCGTCCTTTTGATCTGCATATGCACATTGTTTGTGACACAGGTGTGTTTGTGGTAATTACAAATGATAAAACGCCATCTTGGATGTAGTGTTATGTATTGACATATAGGCTGCATATGATACGATACCCCAGATTTCAATTTTTATTCAAAGTTTGGAGAATATTACCAATTTTAAGGATATCATATAATGTTCCATAAAACAGACACGCATTCTTCACTTCTCCATTAGAGGGTGATAATCCAGTCGAGGCCTCACAATCTTTTCTCTACATCGTCGACCTTATCAGGCGGTTGTCAATGCTCTCTATGCGCAGAGTCAACGGACATGCGTAATGGGGAATGCGTAATATGACAGGATGTCGTGTCCATCGAGCGATGGCACGAAGGTATCAAGGCTGGCATCTCATATTATTCTGGGCTTTATCAATAGAATATTTATCTTTGGGGCTTTGAATGAAAAAAATAACTTTTAGTTGGCAAATTTAGAAATCGTGTTTACAAAGCTCTCCAGTCTGTAGCAAATTAGACCCTTGACCTTGACGGCATCAGGAGATTTCAAACATGTGACGAGTTTAATTCAAACACAATGACTGTTTTTCTTTTTTCGGCTTTTCAGCAGTATTTAAACTGGAATCGAACCCGGAAAGCAGAATTGAATAGTTTTGTACAAATACACTCAGTATACATGGTTCTTTCTCGTTTCAAAAATCATATCCTAGCGCTTCACGGCGCCGGTCAATTTTAATAAATTTCAAGATTTTTTTTCGTAAAAAATGTTTGATAAAGAGGAAACTTAACGGTGGCCTTGGGCTTATTCTGTGGTGTTTTAATAGTCATATGGTCTGTGGTAACATGGCTTTAAAGTTACTATGTAAATGTTTACAACCGCTGTGGCGAATAAGCAGGCAAACAGCTCCGGTTATGATGATAAATCTCTGATACGCTGACACGACCCCTGCACGTTGTACATCATATAAAGGTTATTCGCATTCGGGTTATTTATTGCCTCGTTGAGGACACACTTTTATCGCTAATGAACACAAGAAGGTATATCCAGGTATAGACGGCCACCCGCAGTGTGAACGATGGGCTGTCAAACGGCGCTAAAGCGGTTCAGTTAGCCAGGCATTCCATCAGTTCATATAATTACAAAGGGCACAGAGTGTCTCCCTGTCGTGTACCCCGGCGACTTGTAGGTATACAACCAGTTCAAAAAGACAGGAAATACCGTATGGTTCAGACTGAATAGCCGATCTATACGCAACACCAGCACTGTAGAACTTATGAGGTCACCGATGGGTATTCTGTTCCCATTTCCCAGTTACCGGCAGCCTGTTATTTCAACCAGTAGGTTCAATATCAGGCCATTTGTGTGTATGTGTAAACATGTGCTTGATATAAATACATATACATGTGTCCAATATTTGTGTATAACGGGAAGAGTATTTAGCCTATATGTACACAGCGTCACATGTTTTGATTGTATATTGAGAGCGGTAGAGTGGGCACATATGACATAGTACATAATTAATGATATAAAATTTAACATAGGGCAAATCTCACTGTCAACCACAGGTCACTTTTCATTGATACCACATCTTGTGATTTCTTTATTCGCGCGAACCTGTAGTACTTTCTTTTATTGACCAATGGCATCAGGTAAAGGGATGTACAGTAAGATTTAAATCCCGCAGATTTCCTTTTGTAGTTTATGTATACGTGTTACTAAAGGACGAGTCATTTTCTAACATTGTACCGATAGCCTGCTAGCTCCTTTCATAGCTTTTATAGTGACATGAGACCAGTTGTTAATTTAAAAAAAAAAAGCTGAAATACGTCTCGTCTTTGTAGCTGTGTGAGTTGGTCCATGACGAATTTGTGTTTACTTCTCGTCTTTGAAAAGAAAATGTCACCAGAGTAGAAGTCACACCTCTGCGCTGAAATGTTGCCGAATCAGAAGAACAGAACATACTATTGTTTGTGTGTGCGACTTTGTTGTTAGCCTCATTATATGTATATACGTCACGATAACTAATCATGATGCTTGACGAAGTTCTTGTTGTCCAGGTCATTAATCCCACAGAGCTTTGTTGATTGGTATATAGATGTGTCAAACAGGCTGATGTAGAGTGCTATAGGTACATGCACCGGTACTTACATATGTAAGTGTGCCAAACACAATTGCCCTTTAACGGCTCCATTCTATTTTGGCACATATTGAAACAGCGTTGAACTTCTTAACTAAACATAGTCCGTCAAATCTGTCGACATGTGTATTTGTCACTTTAGCCTGCAAGGCACGAAGGTACACCAATATTGGTAGAGTATATACAGCCTATTTCTGGACTTTCTTACCCAGTCAGGTCGAGGCGCCGATAAACATCATAATCATTGATAAAAAGGGTCAATTAGACCGTTTGATCTGCATTATCATTCCACGTATAAGTAGCGTTTGTTCTGTTTGACCACCCAGCTGGAAATCATCGCCTTAACTGACGACATATCCGCACATAGACGGCTCTATTTTCAGATTTTTCAGTATTTCACCACACTTAATACAAAACTTATTTGCATACTGTTTTATTCATAGGCTTAATTAGGCGTTAGTCACCGTACAGTACAGTGGTGCTATCATCAAAGATCTCTCTCTCTCTCTCTCTCTCTCTATATATATATATATATACAGCTTGTACGTCTTAAATACTTAGTCATTTTAGTCTGATAAGCTGAACCTGGTGTTTGAAAAAAAAATGCACTCCGGTTCCCTGTTTGGGAAATTTGGCCTACCTTCCCCATACAGCTTACTGGTCATTGGATGCACCATTTAAGTGCTACAACATGGCCGCTTGTGATGTAGGTTACTGAAGAACAAAACACCGTCAAGCCTGTTTTCACTCAGCATTCAGTACCAACTGGGTCACTTGTTCGGTAAGTTCAGTATTGTTCAACTCCAATGTGTGCCAAACGCTATCGCAAATCCCAATAAATTACTGCGATTGGATTCGGCTCTCATATTTCCTTCGTCAATTTTCAAAAATTTTGTTACTGATTTACAAGATGAACGTAAACTACATGTATGCCATTACCTGCCTCTTACAGCGACTTTTTGCAAGCATGCGTGTAGATCTTTGTGGCTGTCACAAGTGTACAACAACAAGCATGACAAACCCGATATTCCCGTACTTGATGTAGGTACAAGTATGTGTTTTATTTTCCGAACGTATTTTAAGCAAGACCTTTACGTTGTACCTGGATTATCATCATATTCTTTCAACAAAGTGTCATTCCTCTTTTTTTTAATCTATCTACAGAAGTGGTTTAAAACATTTTATTTTAGATCACTTGTACATGAAAAATGGTGTCATTTACATATATTTTGATGAAATGTGTCGATTTAAAATTGCATTTGAGGTATAGACAACCGTTTTACATCTTGGTTGTTTACGTTATAACCTTGACGCATCTTGGTGTTTATGTTATAACCTTGACGCTGGGTGTTCAACTTGACTTTTACTTACGAGGAGAACGCGATGTAATCAGAGGTCTAGTGTAGACAGCTAACACGCCTGACAACACTGTGAACACGAGGGTGTCAGGCCGGTACGGCATCTATGCTTTAGTTGCACAACCCCCAGTTCCTAACTTGTTACACCGTGTGCCGACTCCGTTGCATTGCCTGATATTTATCAAAATCCCTCCCCACTCCCCTCCTTCTCCACGTGTTTTCACCTGAGGACTCCAGACAGGACTGGGGTCTCAGGGCTATATAGAATTACATTATCTTTGACTGTTACACGCATGAAATACGCCGATAAGGTGAGCAGTGGAGCCGAGTTACGCTGACGCTGCTCTGACTATATAGAAACGCCCAGACAATATACATGTGAATTTTGAAGGAGAGACTGGGTCGAATATTAAAACACTCCGATAGAAGATTGAATTAAGATGGGACGATTCTTCTTGACTATATTAATGGCCACCGGGTTGAATTAAGAAGGGACCCGGTTCACTAGCTAGATGCCTATATGGTCGCACCGATTTAGGATGGTGTGGGTGGGGGGAGTAGATTGACACTGTGCCTGAGCTAAGTACTTAAGACTATGTTACATCTTCACGGAGAGAAATAGCCACATCGCATTAAATACATCCGGGATCAAATCATTCTGAATTACTCTCCTTACAGGATTATAATACAAGCTGCTGATAGAGATCATCTTCCCAGATGATCTTTATATGAGTAGGTGGGCAGATCTGTGTTAGAACACTGGTTACAATCATACTTATACCTTATTTGATCACATTTGTCCATTACTACATGGAGATATTATTTTCCTCTGTGTTAAGGAAACACTTTAAGTGGGGAATTCGATGGTCAAAGCCTTCAAAAAATCAATGTAACAGGTGTCAAACTTTACTAATCACAATATGTCTAAATCGTCAGTCCAAATGGATCTTTTCGTGTGTATTTTTTTTTCTGGATTTATAGACTTTGTCACAAGTCAAAAATCTGTACGGAATGTCTAAATATCGAGTGGGCGTTAAAATACTTCTATTTGGAGTGAAGCTAGGCTACTTCGTACTATGGCTAGACTTTACAGCGCTACCTATCCTGTTGACGAAAACGACACATGTGTCAGTCATGTTACTATCTGGCCGTGCGCGATATATTAGTAGTGGGAGATGTTATTTATTCTCATTTGTCTTTGACGTGCTGTTCCTACTCTGTACATGCTATTCGTGTATGCCATTAGACGGTAAGATGTTTGTGACGTCTAGAAGTATGTATAGAAGCATCCTATAATGAACGAAGTCATCATCTATACAACTGATGAACAGGACTCAGATCGTAGTGTAGGTTTGAACATCACCTGTTGTCTCTTCAGAAATTTTAAGGTACGTATAATATTGATTTTAGTAATTGAAGATTTCTAAAGGTTGTTGAATTACGTAAAAATATTTTATTTACTTGAGTGTATAATTGGAATCATTTTGTAGAATTTTCTAGCCGACACTTGTGGAGCCACTGTCTTATAACACTGTGCAAAAATGTTTTTCGTTATACAATTCCACTTTACCAGATACTGTGCGTACATTTACTGAGAAAGATCCCTAAAAATGGTAAATGACCAACTTATATTTCATTTGTTTTGTAAAAACGTGGAAATGTAAATGTGTTGGTTGTTGCCGTTTTGCTCTGATCATTGTTGACCACTTACTCATTAAGTATGGTTCTTTCAGTCAGTTGTCTGTATGGGCGCATAAAGCATATAGTGTAAGTAGCATTTGTCAGAAGTGTCACGCGTGCAAAGTAAGTCCGCGCTGGTATAGTTTCTTGACAACCAGCCGAGTTTCATAACTTTTGTGCGACCGTCTCCATTAACATCACATGTGAGACACGCCAAGGCGGGCTGATCCATTTATATAAAGGTTTCTTAATTTATGCAAACATTTTTTTTTCTTTAAAAAAGAGTTTAGTTCTGTGTTAACGTGAATAGACGGACGAAACATCTGGTCAAGAATATGTTAACTGGCTGAATGCTCATTAGAATCTTAATCTTTGAGAATCTTGGCATCTGGGCATTAAATGTGAGAGGTACATAGGGATGAAAAATGGTGATGAGTTACTCTGGTCGGTTTACACGTGGTATGTGGAGAATTCGAGGCGTGTGGTCATTGTCTGCCAGTCGTCTGTCATCTAAGCTGACCACTGGCAACAGTCCAGAGTGACAACTGACCAACTTGTTTGACCAGAGGGTCGAAATTGGCTATTGTCAGTTTGTGACAAAACTGGTGTAGGCGACTATCCATTTCATCTTTTGAAGACGGAATAAAGGCGTAGAATATTCAATGAGCATTCAGTGGCATTGATTGAATTCTCGGTTGATATGGTCGCCTAGCACATTTATCTGACTGACCACGTCTGAACACCATTACATCTCAGTGGGTTTCGTCCCAGGGTGTGTATTTCTCACATTAAATGAAAAAAAGAGAAAAAAAATGAAAAGCTTTCTCGAAAACGCTAAATGAATACCATGGCTGTTCTAGAATATGTTGTACTTTGAGAGACCCCAGTTTTACGATTATAGAATAACACAGAGTGCTTTGTAGAAGGTAAGATCCATGCTTGGTCATACTTGAGCGATTTAGTGTAAAAAAAATGCCGACAGAATGAGTTTTTTTGAATGACACTTTAATCGAAATTCTTAATGCCATTTTGTTCGCTTTCAGACGTATGCCTCTAGCACAACTAAGATCTATTCGCATAGGTAAACTGCTTGTAAGTTTGATTAGAGACGTCCTCATTGGCCTGTAAGAGTGTGAGATCTTTTTTACACGTGTAGTACAATGCGATCAGGATCAAATACTTTTCTTTGCATAATACCTTGTAAGATGTCAGTTATAAAGTAGGAACCAGCTCATAGAGATAACGTATTCGCTTCGTGGTTTCATCCACACGGTCTGTATACATGCTGGTCCGTAAATTAGCATTCAGCTACACCTGTTAATATCGTATATATAGCACTGGCCTGTGTACTGGGTACTTCATATCTTTACTTTCTGAAAATGCAGAAAGTTTCCTGAAAATATCCTAATCCGCCGATCTGCAGCCAATTTGAATGATTGCTGAGATGTTTGATTGAAAATACGCATGTTCGCAATGACATGAAGTACCTTTTAGTTTCCTATGACGATCAGGGTGAATGCAGACGAAAGGAAGTTGTCTTTTTCCAACTTTTTCTTCCAGAATGAATACTTGGAATATATTTTAAGACATTGCATTGTTGAATTAAGATGAATAATTTTATCAACATATACCAATAACCCTTTTTATTTCTTTGTAAACAGTTGTTAAATTCCCAAACTACCTAAAAGAGAACCGATTGGTCTCAAAAATTTTTAGTTGGTCGGACGTTCCCGTCTAAAATAGTGCTTTATTGTTTTACATAGTCATACTGTTGTTACAATTAAGATCAAAGTCCAAAGCGTATACGCTAGACCCATGGTCACCTTGACACACTGATTCATTAACGACAATCTCTGACTAGGAGGTTTCCCGGTTTGGGTCATAATTATATATCTATATGTCAACTTCCCGCACGGAAATTGTAGGTAATCAAACAGTTTCATTCTTTGGCGAACATTAGACCAACGTTGTTGTGATCCCGCATCCCATTCGCATGGTCTATTTACGTCTGCGCTAACATACACAGCTGGAGACAAATATTTACATGGCACGCTTACATTTGTACATAAAATAGACATGGACAATACGCACATACTAAAGTCGATCCTGTGGGTAAACACGGCAACGGATGTTAACTGTGATTTGCGGGTATTAACGATACAAAGAAGTGTTGTTCTACCAACTACACCCTCGTTAACACATTGCTGTGTTGTCAGTGAAAACAAAGAAGTAAGTCTTGATATTCCAGGTATATTCTGAATTTGTACAAGAATATACTTTAATGCCAAATGCATGCAAAAGAGAATTATTGTTCGATTTTCGAAACCAAAGGCCTTATTTTGAGAAACCAAGATGTCTAATTTTAGTTATTGATGTCTCAGTTTACCATTAAGTTTTCGATGTCGCATTTTACCAGTGAGTTATTGATGTCACGCTTGAAAAAGTCCTTAAACATTGTGATATTGAGTCCATGCGGCAGCCATTGACGCGCTCATGTTGTGACAGTCGATATGTTAGTGTCATTATTTTAGTGAGTCAGACACCGATAGTGTAGCTGCTATACCATCCATCTCTTGATCTCAGACTTTTGCTTGACTAATCTCAGGTTGGTGCTTGCTGAGAACGATCTTAATTATGTTGGATCCAGTTTTGTTGTGCTTATTGCCGTGTCGGCCGATGAATTGCTGTTGAGTTGGACATTGTAATGGGCTTTCTGATCAGGCCTTACTCTGCGTGTGACCGAGTCTGACATGTCTTATACTTGTCGGGCGCCTCTAAATAATGGACGTCGGGTGATGTGAGGGCGGAACTGACAAAAACAATATTGAACCGATTAACGGAGAGCACACGTCACAAAGTCCTCGCATGGTTTCATTTTAGTAAAATCATCAGTTGACAAACTGCAGTCCAAAATATTGGAATGCAAGCCTGATCAATCCACTGACAAAAAGCTGAAGATGTGAGGCTGCCATTTTACTGAAAATTTAGTTCCTATTCATTGGCAGTGTGGGCACTATGTAGAAAAATATTGTTGGTTTGTTTTGTTCAGAGGAAGTTGAGGATCTCATACACTCTGCTTATTTAAACATGTATACTAATCTTGTACACATATTTGTTCACTGTTGGCGGTGTTTCATTATATCTGCATGATGATGAACATTGTGCCAGGATGAAATGATATCTGTTTCTTATGTTTTTTTTTTTGTTTAACTTATCGTCATTTAGGATGATAGTGAATATTGTCTGATATCTTAGTCACGAATTTGAAGAGTTTTCACAAAGTCCGTCCTTGTGGTTTGAGTCGCAGACACGAGGGTGTTGTACTGAGCCCTTAGTTTTACTAACTTGTTATACCGATTAACAACAATGTGCATAAACAGTATCCAGTGGCAAATCCTTCCTGTATGTGTTATCGTGGTCAGTTCACATATACATGTCGTATAGAATTTATCAGTACTCGAGAACAAAATGAAGTGATTCTTGTGACGAAGTCAATCTCTTAAGGATCATCAAGGAAGATATAATCTCCGACGTGCCCTGATATTATGAAATACAGAACAAAAGTGCGAAAAGTCCTGCAGTCAACGTCTCAAAGGAGAGGTTGTCTGTACTTACGTCATAGAAACGCCTCTTTCCTGGTTAAGGATAGCGCCGAAAGGGCAGGGCTGGGGAGGGTCAAGGGTTAGAGGATCATTGAGCCAGATTTAATCTCTAACTGTTTACAAGGGATTTACAGTGACACAACTTGCAACGGCCACAGCGGTTCCCCCTGGGGTCGCAGCTTGCCGTTAAGTCCCCTGTCTGAAGGGGGTCCCGGTAATTTATTCGGCGCGGCAGTGTCCCGCTATTGTTAGTAAAAATGTAAATATTTTCCAGACGACTCGGTCATTTATCGCCGCTCAAGCATTGTCGTTCAGTTACCCTTCCGGCGATATACTCGTCCCAACGAAGCCCCTTGGAGTTTCCGGCAAACCCAGAACGAACCGGAGCGTCGATGGTAAGCCCTCTTCTTGACTGGGATCACACCCGCAGTCGGGGGCTCGAAACTAGAGATAAGCGAGCTTGGATTACACGGCTTCTTGTTGGCTTCTCGACACTTGAGTATTTGTCTTGAGATCTTCTATAGCACTACAGGTTGTTCTCAAGTGGTGATGATATAAAAGTCGAAATTCCTCTCGAAGAAGGGTTATTGCTGGACAAGCTGTTATACCTTTCAATTGCTACCGAACCACTACAACAGGTAAGGTCTGGATCTATTCCTCCTGAATCCATACAATGTTCGATAGTGCTATAGCCATCAACCTAAACACGCTGAGGATGACCGGCTTAATTTAGTCAGTTTGAACTTCTTCCTTAGACTGTGTATATTAGTTTTAAGTTTTCATGAAACTATAGCTACAGTTTACAGTACGATAAAAAATATCGGCTGCTTCAAAAACCAGATCTGCTGCAATCTTTACTGTAAACCGATGCTACGACCTAGATTGATAATATTGTTACTGTAACCCATTCAAGCTGCAACGTCATGTTGCATGATGGTTACGATATCTTTCTTGCCGGCGAATCAGTCATCAATGAATGATATACAGTAGCATGTTGCATGATGTGTACCATATGTTACGATAGTTTAATTGTTGCCAGTGGATCTGTCATCAATGGTTGATATACAATGAACGATATACAGTGGCATACTGCATCATGTGTACGATATCTTACGATATCTTTGTTGCCAGTGGGTATATCATCAAGAAATGATATACAATGGTCGAATGATATACAGCAGCCAATAAGCCACGTGGGATACACTATGAGGGCACATAAGCCTAACACGCCAGAAAGAGAACTCCGGTGGAGCTTAGTGAAATAAACATTATAGTGTTTTAAACTCGTGGTATATGATACGTTATCTATATCAAGGTCGATTGTTGAACTGCAGACAGATATCGATCATTAACAGCTTGTGGGACATGCGTTATTTCAGCTAATGGTTGTCTGTAGGCAGATGACCACATTTTACCGATATAGTTAACAATGATGATGGCAGAGGACTGTTAAGAACGCTACATTCTCTGCTTATACGATGTTTGCAGTCATCTCCAGTCGGTGGTGTTACGATAATTGTGTAGCTTTAGAGCTGCGTTGAGATTAAGTATGAAGCCAGCTACTGTTTCTGCCGACTAGCCCTTCAATGGTGTCTGTAAAATTAAGTATTTCATATTCCTTGTTCACATTATTTTGTTGTATGATGTATTAGTCGCGGACGATTTTTTTATAGTTGTGACAAATGTAACAAATGTTTATTTGCGTATACTTGTATTTGTTTACACCTGTCTTAATTCATCAAAGCCTCAGACATTCTTTGTTGAATTGTTGAATTGTTTAACACCTACACCCATTTAGACAATTTATCTGGCCTAACTTCAATATACACTTCGTTTACAGAAAATCCACATTTTCAAATTTCATAAGAAAAAATATATATAAATAATGTCAAGTTATTAATGTCTGCTCAGGATCATTTACAAATACATATCAAACATTGAGAAAAGATCAAACACGGCATAAGCTTTTATGATGGGTGAAAATGTATTTAGACATTCATTTTTCCAATTGTAATGAACATTTGTTTTGGTCAGATGTAATGAGAAATAGATTTTTTATATGGGCAGTTATTTCTCCACCAATTCGTGTGTTCGAGGTCGTCATGACCCGCAGAATTAAAATGTTTTCTTCGTATTGTCCACAACACACAAATCCACAGGTGGGTGGGTCTAGCATGGTGTTAATGCTTCTGACTAATAGCTAAGTAATGGCTCTCGGTGATTTCAGACTCGCCAGGTTGCTCCTATAGATCATTGTAACAATCAAAACAGGCCATTGTTCACGCTGCATTCAACATGATGCCGCCCAGTTCTTAACAAACCGTCATTGACATGGATATTCATCTTTGGCATACAGCTACAACTGTCTGCGGAGAATGAACCAAGCTTCGGGGTCCAAACGGGCTATGTTTGTAGACACCATTGAACAAACCCTGCGGACAAATTCGAGCTCTTAGCGACGACTGTTCTATTGATTCCTTAAAGCCCAAGCAAAACCCGTGACATGCATTTCAAATGCTGTACACACATCCACTGGGGCATATCAGTCTGTTTATATTTACATACGTATGTCGTATATTTCATCTTGATGAGGAATTCCGGTTTAATCGCCCGCATATATATTGGGACAAATCTGTTACAAAAGAAAACGTTTGGGATGAAATCATCCGTGCATGCATAACAATTAACATCGTCCAAGGCTTTTCACTGAAATACATAAAAAAGGATCGCATGAACAGTGTGACTTCTTTTGAAAGTTGCTTCCAGGTTTCCGTCTATTATGAAGAGAGTATAATATTTTACTGGTTTTCAGAATAGATTTCATAAGAGAATTATACTCAAACGTTAATGTAATGAAAAGCACACTACTCTCATTTTGTTGTTATTGAAGTGAGTAATACTTCTGCAAAGCTACAGAAAGTATTACTCACACTCTGCTGTTAAAATAATAGTATTAGTATTAGTATGTGTATATGTATATGTGTGCACTTATCCGAGTAGATGTCCACAACACGTCATTGTCTGCCTCAGCTAATCGAGAGCAAACACAGGTAACATGACAACCCGGAGAGTTTGACCCTAACCCGCTCATTAGGACAGGAAATACTTACTAAGCCTGTGTTCTTATTATTTCGTTTGTAAGCACTAGGTACTTATGTGGGGCTAGAAAGGAAGGGCCAGACAGGAATCCCGCTGACAGAGGGACGGGAAGGAGGGAGGGTGTCCCTTCTCCGCCCAGTCCCTCGCCCACGCCCATCGCCTTTCTTTACCTACGTCGCACACAGACTCTAATAATGCTGATATGCCTTGGGCCAGTACTTATACCGTCATCATTATTGCTCATGATAGTCTGCTGTTATTGTATCAGGAGGGAAAGGGTATGTCAAGATTGTAAATTGCAGTTGATCTGGGGTGAAGTAAGCTTATCAAATAATATCAAGGAATGTCTTCCTAGGAGTATGGTTAACTGGACACGTTTATCTCGAGAGGACTTGGGAGGCTTTCGTATTTTCACTGTGGCTTGATAAACTGATTGACAATTTATCGATCATTGCCGGTCAGCCCTTGAGGGAGTGTCCAAATATTTTAAATGAGCTGGATCTTTATCAACCTCCCACAGTTGATAGACTCTAAGTATGGTGTGAAGTCCTGTTTCTACTCGTACTCCATACATTCGGAAAAGTTTAGTTTCGGAAAACCATCTTTGTATAACTTTGACGATTTGCTTGAGTCAAAGTTGAAGTCACCGACTTTCAACATAATTTCAGTGCTGCCCTTTGAAATGCTACCATCATATTATTTACATTTTGTCATTCTTTTTTATTTTTCAGATAGGCGTAAATAGAAGAATCTGTGAAGATGTTGAGGTGGTTTAAGAAGCGGTACCAGAGACCTGTGCCTGGGAAGAACGCCCCCAGCTGCAAGAAAGACGAGTACGGATTTGACGGAGAAAACTCGTCCGCATTTATTCGGAAAGTAGAGCACATCTACGAGGAAATACCGGATATTCCGTCCCCACGGGAAGCGGAATGTGTCTCTAAACTAAGCGTTAAGAACCGCGACAGAGTCAGGGTTAGGGCAAGAGTGGGCCCCGAACTTCCACCCCGCAACTCAAACCGCTTGGCCAAGCATCGGGCCTCCTATGCCCAGTGGAGATTTCAAGCTCTGTCCAGGAAGACTTTGTCGTTGCCCGAACTGGTGGAAGCTACGACAAATAGTGCGGACCGTTCAGTTTTGTCCCAGTGTTGTGATGACTTTTTTAGTGATGCCCAAATACACCATACTGAGCATGGATCAGTGAGTCACGTTCCACACGTGACCAAACGGTGTCGTCTGCTTCCAGAAAACAATGATGGCGCGTTGGAGAACTTGGTGGCCGAATTCGACCGGAGTCTTATCACGGGCTTCCAGGATACCAAATACAGCCCTCAGGAAAGTGACAGTGGTTATGATTATTCAGGCTCGAGCTCTAACGGAAGTGACGTAAATGATTCCGGACTGTGTGGAAGTTATGAGTTTCATCTGTCCAAAGCGGAGCAACTTCGCCGAATTGAACAGGAAATACACAACCTGTCGAACCAATCCCACTGCGATATTTCCTCAACTGTCAGATCCAGGGATAGGTTGCTTAAGAAGCGTCAGAAACTGTTCGCTCAGAAATCCAGAGACCATTCACTGGGCTCGCTGTCGTCGTCTGCCTCTGTCACATCTGATTTGGACTTGGACGACGAAACGTTAGCGTACGGAGAGAGAGCCGATTTCAGCTCATGTGAAGACTTCTCTTGTCGTAAGCCCTTGTCCAGCCATCGTAAGCAGACTTTACAAAGACAGGTAGACCAGGAGAGAGATTCTGTGAAATTCAGGCATCGCAGTCACGACAAGGCTTTGTGCAAGCAAATTATGACTGTAGAGAAGGGACGTGTTGCTACAGAAAACGTGAAAGAAAGAAAGACACCGTCAGAAACCACAACAAGACGTAGCAGTCGAGATATTATGAAATCAAAAAGTTCTGTAACAGGGGAGACAACTCCGCGTTATCAACGCCCTTCTGGCAGCAACAGACTATTGAGTGATCTTATAATGAAAAACAACGACAACTTGTTCTTTGCTTGAAACTCCACTGGGCTATGATTATAGTGCTAAGTTTGGCTTGTGTTTGTGTCCGCCACTCAAACCTGCTGTCATTTCACATTGTAAACATGTCTATGTTGTTTGTATTTTATTTGTGCTATGTTATTTTAACCCCAAACGAGAAATGATGGGCTGCACTAGTATGAACTGCTCAGCGTATAGGCCTACCCCATGCCGGATAATGTTAACGAGTGCATGGTCACAGACAGTGAGGTTCATCGTTTTTTCCGTATATCATTTCATTATTTGGAATCAGTATAAAGTCTGTATTTTTGAAACAATGAAATCTGTTTCTGCATCGACATATCTTGGCATTTTTTGGTTAGTTACAGATTTATTTAAGTAGTTGATTGGAGTTTTCAGTCGTCCTCAAGAATATTTCACTTGTTCGACGGTGATCAGGCGGTGATCACTCACTGATTCGAGAATTAAGCAAGGCCATCAGATATATTTTGGATGTGACCATGAACTGTTAAGAAGCCATCCTGACAGTAATTTTTTTTTAATCACCATAACGTAAATGATAAAGATAAGTTACTAGCGCGCAATATGGACAGCTTTCTGTGCCATTTTGGAAACAGCCACGGGAATCTCGCTGGCTCGGACGATTAAAGCTCTTGGTAACTTCAACTATATCAGATCCTTGTTCTAATCCACTTCTTCCCCTCATCTCAAAAGGGTTCCCCCGGTTTCCCCCACCCATAAATCTGACTGCCAAGTGAAAAGCTCCCGTCCAGGGAGTTCAACACCATTCAAATAAATGAACTCATCTGTAGATGTCGAACAGCTGAAAAATTACTGATGGCGCTTGAATTCAGTTTCGGCTGATTTATTGAGTATGTCGGATTCGTGTTTTACGTCGTACTTAAGAATATTTCACATATACAACGCCGTCCAACATTATGGTGGGGGGAAACCGGAAAGAGCCCAGGGAAAACTCACGACCATCCGCAGGTTGCTTGTTTTCATATTTGAATTGATTTGAATAATTGACAGCTATAATTTGTGGACGTCAAGGAGTTCATGTATATCATTCCGTTAAGTGATGAGCCATTAAATTACCATAACAATTATCCCGCTCCCAGTAGTTCATTACGTTACACTTTAGCCTTCATTTTTGTTGCATTTATAATGTAATTGGTTTTATTATATAGGAAAATGTCGCATCTAGCTCATTATTTAACAACAATGTTTCTAACGCTCACGTGTCATGTGAAAATGGATTCTACAAACTCAGTGGCTGTGTCACGAGTGTTTGCAATGTTAAAAGCCTAACTACAGTTAAATGGCAAATGACCGTGTTTCAACGATTGTGTGTGACCTGATGCCAATGATCACGCTCTTCTTTTTACTGGATTAACTCCGGTTATCAAATTATTTTCTTCATCGAAAATCGTTTAGAATAATAGCGATTTCATTACTAAACGTTGCTTGAGGGAAAGAGATTTAAATTATCTACCAATTCACAACTGAGACATGCCATGCAGTAAAAGGCTAAATATCACACCTTAATTGGATATATTTAACTGGGGCATGCTTAATATAGATAAACCTAATATATCCCCCCCCCCCCCCCCCCGCTCACCATAATGCTGGTCGCCGTCGTATAAGTGAAATATTCTTGAGTAAAAACGCCTATCAAAAAATACACCAATATATCAGTCAATTAACTAATCAATCGATCCATCAATCAAACCTAATATAAAGCTATTGTCACATTTATGGAGAAAAATATGGGTTTAGGACGTGAGCGATGCCACTGCTACTCTTGTAACAGACCTAGCAATGTAGCCTCCCGGTTATGATGACAGTGACTTTGATTTATCTTGAACTCTGAAATTTATCCTCATCCTAAAACATGGCCACGGAGAGGGAATTTGTGGATTCCCTCGCTCTCACAGTTTGAGGGACTTTGGTGTCAACAAGTGGATGCCATACTTGTGCCACTAATTGTGTATATAGTCTACGTTCGTTGAGGACCACTTTTCCTCCACCAAAATGCCTACAATGTGCATATTTGAACGTTCAAACGTTCGTCTGTAGTTTTGCAGTTCGATGGTATATCCTGAGGACTCCGGCTTTCTCAACCCATAATGTAGTGACTGCCATTATTATGTCTTGATTAAAGTGTTAAACAAAGATAAGTAAGTAAATAAATAAACAAACAAGTGCACCGAAAATGAAATGTTGCTACATAATGAGGTATTGATTTTAGTCTTAGTTGAAAGACAGTTCTGCAGAAAAGAAAATAACTCACGCTTGGTATAACTTATACGAGCACGTAACTACCATGACAACGTAATGCTTACAACACTTAAACCACTTTCACAAACCTTCGTATGTCATAATTCGTAACTTTTTCGTAACAAATGTTGAAGCGGTTGTATAGCCATAAGGCGACGTATTTATGAGAAAAGGTATAGAAAATCCACTTACGAAGCCTGGCGATAGTGGCCCCAAGCTGCAATGGAAGTTACATGCACGTAATTCTTAAAGATGATTTTGTGGAACACTTCTCTTGGTAAATTAATGTAACTTATATAAGTACGACTTAGATAAGTTTTTAGTTTTGAAGGCGGGCCAAGGGTTTCGAGTCCCAGTGCGATTGGAACCTGTACGCTCAGACGTCTGTTTAGGTAACGCACAAACTGAATATTTGTCTATCAAAATAAGGATCGATCCCAACAGTTTGAACCAAAATCAACAGAGCGTATATATATATTTCATATTTGCACCACAACGAAAGGCACCTGCCGTCTTTATTGATGTTTACCTATCAAAGGCATTAAATCAATCTAAACTGCCTATACATTGTCAAAGAAGATTTCGATTTCAGATATACTTTGTGTATATAGAAGTGCGCTTATGACATAGGTCAAATTACCAGTTATATTGATTGGCTTATCAGTAACTGGAAGAAATTTAAATAAACGCGTAATAGCAATATCAAATTCTAGTGTAAACAGCAAATACATTTTTTTACGAAATTAGTCTGTGCTGAATTTTGCGAAAACGAGGCGTCGTTGTTATAAATTGACGCATCCACCACCTATACAGTGAAGATCTTAAAAGCACATTCACTGAAATTGTTCTGGCGAAAACAACAAATATCCTATACGGAGACTAGTGTATATTTACTAAACAAACAAGCCAAATGCTTTGGATAAGTGTACAGTAAAGCTATGAAGACAGCCCGACATAGAAATTAATTGGTCCAACAGATTATTTCAGCAATAGCTTACATTTTTGCCGCTATGTACTGTTTATGATGGTTGTCTCTAATAAGATCCCGGAGGGTTTTGTTTGGCAATGCAGCCCTGTTAACATCTACTGCACCCACTGTGTGGTGGCGCGAAACGGAAGCTCCTGAAATGGGCTTTCGGTATCCAGCATTCCTCTGCGATGACATTTCCGGTGCTCCTTTAGGAAAGAAATGTCCACACCGATCTGTTACACTGGACCTCAAGTGTTCAGAGATAACGCATCGGGCTTTGAGAGCTGCTAATAATTTTCTGTCAATCATATCGTCACAGTAACTGTGAAAATCGTCACCAACATTCTCATAAGATGCCCAGCTCCTACACAGAGACTCACAACTCCTGCTATACGCAGTGCCTCGAGGGTGGCACACGGGGTAATCCGAAGGATCGGGCAAGCGCGAGAATTTTTGATGCCTTCCTTCAAAAAGATGGCGGTCTATGTCTTGTGATCGAAAACAGCGCCGTCCCATTCGAGGAGAATTTACTCTAGAGTTAATAAGTTTGTGTGCTTCGGAAATGTCCGACATATCCAAGTCATTCATCAGGTCGTCCACTTCCTCCTCCAAAATTCGAAGCTGTTCAATTTTAGACAAATAATATTCATATCCAGTCACAGGAGATAAATCGACGACGTCACTTCCGGTGGAGCTGCAGTTGGAGTTTTCGTACCCACTGTCGCTGTCTGCAGTCTCCAGACAATAGTCCCCTTGTCGAGAGAAACCAAATCTCGACCTGTTTGGCTTATTTCTTTCATAGCTGTTTCTGTGACGTGTCACTACTATGGGTTTCTTATCTGGCTTCTCCAACATGGTGTGCCATCGTCGTGTTGTGGGCCTGTTTTTCCTCGGCGGTTTAACGGGGTGTGGCCTGGGTGATCCGGAAGTGAAACTAGGCAATGGCCGATCGCAGGAGGAAAGGTCATCGATGCTGACCAATGACGACGACCGTCTGTGTGTCTCGGGCATCGGATTTTCTACGGGAACCTGCGAAATATCACTCACCGAATGGCATTTACTTTCCAAGAAATGAACTTTCTTTCCACGTTTTTTATGTTTTTGTCCCTTAACATGCGAAGATGATGGCTCTTCGATTTCCTCATAGATATGATTAAGCGGGCTGTCCCGTGGATTTGCTGAATCTCTATTCAGCCTGAAATTTGAACTGAGTTCATCGGTCTTGATGATGCTTGGAGGATGGAGTTTCAGCATACGACTCTTCTCCTTCTTGCGAAATCGGTTGCGAATCCAGCGAAACATCTTGTTTGATCAGTGACCTCAGAAATGTCCAGCTGACTCTGAAAGACAATATATTTATTCATTTATTTATTTATTTATTTGATTGGTGTTTAACGCCCTACTCAAGAATATTTCACTTATAAGACGGCGTCCAGCATTGTGGTGGGTGGAAACCGAACAGAGCCCGGGGGAAACCCACGACCATCCGCAGATTGCTGGCAGACCTTCCCACGTACGGCCGGAGAGGAAGCCAGCATGAGCTGGACTTGAAATCACAGTGACCGCATTGGTGAGAGACTCCTGGGTCATAGCGCAGCGCTAGCGCACTAGCGCACTAACCGCACTATAAGATTGAGTATTAGATAATATTTATATAAATGTTATGCTGTATACATTTATATTAAAGAGATATGTGTACGAAGCAAGTAGTGGCCTAATAAAGCCACAAAAATACCGTCTGACAACAGACCTCAAACCAGCCAGAGAGAGATAGTTTCAGCCGCACGACCACATTATTCCGGAAAGTGGTCTAAGCTAAGGCGGTCTGCACCACTTTATCAGGAACAGCACGTCGTTACATATACATGTACCTTGTATACATTCATACTTCATGAACATTTCACAACCATTGTATTATATATGTTATACCCACGATCTATTACGAATGATCACGTGTCACAGAATGTGTGTAATACTTGATTCTTCGGGAAACCCAGTAAGTACAGAAGCATACTGCTCTGATCAAATAAACCAAATCTCACGCTCGTATGATCAGGTTTATATGACGTGAACAAAATGAGAATTTAACATGTGTTACAATTAAACTACTAGTATTTTGTGCTATTACACATATCTGATCATCATCAAAGCAAGAAATAATCACGCTCATGATATTTCATGCCTTATGGATAATGAGAAGATTGTACTCACACGTGGCTTCGTATACGAAAACAACACATTACTCAAACGGATCATCTGCTCACGTACATGTACATCGACCTTGTTACGCCACACTGAGAAATAATTGGGCAATTTTGAGAGTCACGTGTGCGATGTTGACTAGGCCTACAACTATTCACAATCATGTCCTAAATTATGCAAGAACAAGGTAATAAATTGACACATATAATTATATCTCGTGCTCCAAGTCGGGAAAATAATTAAGTGGTAAAATTTGAAACGAACGAAAATATACCTGGTTGAACATGATCGGAAATGAAGATCAAATCTGTCATTTTTTTAATTACCGTGCCATGTTCATAAATATTTCTTTCCAAACTTAGGTACTGGCACTTATATATTGCTTCGAAAATGTACACAATTATATGGACACGACTTACATGCAACATGACTAAAACGAAAGTTTTCCATTCTTTTCTGATTTATCTGAAGTAATTGTCTGCAAATTGAAATGCACAAATCAATTCTTGATGTAATTGGCAAAATACATGGGATACGATTGGTCGACTAATCCTACACGATACAAACTGGAACAGTTCAAAGTATTACGCTTCAGTGAGATACCTCTTCAGGTTTAACAGTCAAACAATTTCAAACAGTTCTCCGATTATCCTATATGTGAAAGTCGTGTGGTTCTACACACAGGAGCGATTCCTTAATCTTAATGAATTTACAGGTATATTTTCATACTATACTCTTTCCTTACATAATTTTTAGTTTACTGAAAATGTTCTGACTGGCTTTATAATGAATATTGCTACCATCGAGGTAGCCACACATTTCTTATATTTAGATCCATGGACACTTAGTAAAGTAAACTTTTTCAAGCCTCATCGCATATCTTGGTCGATACGAGAACCGAGAGAGCCAGTATTGTATGCGGATTAGCTTTAAATATATATTTAGTCCTGTTCTTTTCTTTGTTGTGTTATAGTATATCGTAATAAAATGCCCGACAAAAACTAATACAAATCAGTTCGATCGCGTTCTGAATGTATATTAAGTCACTTGAGTACACATTGCGTCAGAAATCGATAAGAAGGAAAATTCTGATGGATGAAGATATCGACTGGATGGTTAACACACACAGAACAAAGGCCGACGACATTGAGTGAGGCAGTGTTCATATCACAGGAAAACAATGCATATTAGGTACAAGGACTCGGGTACGTGTAATACACCCACGGACTCACGGTTCCTGCAGGAAAAGAAATGTTTTTTTCAGCACAAAGTGTAAGACCAGAGCAAAGGCGGCAGGATGATATAGTTGACAAATGGTCAACTATAATCAATCCCGTCAGTCTACCTCACTTAGGGATTTCATTTGATCTGTTCATCCCAACTGTTCATGTCAAAAGTGCATGATTTAGAATACTCACCTCTTTACATTTCTGTCAATATACCTTATAGCACTGCTAACAGTTCTTGTCTTCTGGAATACATATGAATATAGGTTCAGCGCCTTTTCTAGTGCATGTATATATCAGTTCCTAGAATGTACTCCAGATCAGAAAATTACTCTAGCCAATTATTTCTGATCACGAGCTACATTGTGTTATTCACGTGTTTTCTACGGCATGTTTTTACTTCATATAATTCGTTTCCCCTCTCTTCTTGACGAGTTGCACAACACATCAGCAAACTATTATGACCTCCATTTGTCTTTTTTTTTCAGGTTGAGATCATTACAACGACATTACTTTGTCGCCAATGTTTTGTAAGCATCCGCATAATGCAGTGTACACGATCTCACACAATAGTTCAGTTTGGTCGGAAGTAGTGGAAACACGCCGGAAGTGATATTTATGGCCATTTCGTAATTCTGAGTGCATATTTATAGGAGCCTTTTGCACGCAGTAACATGGAGTATGACGAACAGACCTTGCAGTAAGCTGAGGTTGATCGTGGGCTCTGCCCGGTTTCCTCCCACCACATTTTGCTGGCGATTGTCGTATAAGTGAAATATTCTTACGGCGTAAAACACCAATGAAATAAATAAAGAAATAAATAGTAACATGCAGATATTGGCATATATATGTGAAGCGTAATGGACTTTCAACGTCAGTGTAATAAATCGCAGGATCAGTTTCCAAGACAACGTTTAACACAAAGAAAGTGCAAAAATTCATAATTAGGACAACCGGAACCATTTATGGAGAGAGGCAGAAAGATATGAAAGATACAAAGAATACTCGAGGCGTGAAAGTTTATTCAGCACCAAAATCGTTTATCATTTATATAACAGCCGGACAGCAAAAAACTGCACGTGTATCTCCGTTGCGCTTTGTTGCAAGTGTTAACATATATCCATTTGGACTCAACGATATATATACATCCCCTTGTCCTGCGGGTAAATGAGAATTATAGGCATAATTATGAAGCAGACGACCAAAGATTCTGTACAGTACTCCCTTACCCATTCAACTTTAATCATGCCAGATTACTAGGATGAATTTCCGACTAATCATCGGATTGTAGAACAGTTCCCTCTGAAGTCTCTGCTGTATAGAGGGTAACCCAAAAAGTACAACGGGAAGTAAAGGGACATCTAACAGTTAGAAAATATTTGTCAGAAATACAGGATTTTCAGCAACATGGTCTTTCCATATTTCTCCAAAAAGTAAACAAATACCTCTCATTCTACGCGTACAGAACGGTATTTTTTGATAATGCCGTGATTTCGCTGGTACATTATTCCTTTTCAACAGTTTTATTGAAAATTGCAAATATTTAGCTCGAACAATTTTACTCAGGCCTATCTTTTTTATATCATTTGTAACAACAATGCAGAATTAAAATTGGAGCATCTCCAAACTCTAATGCACGTGACAAATCAGTGCCCAAAAACTTTTTAATCCGGGGGTTCCAGGAATTGCCTACATATACATGTACATATAACGTATAAAATCTGATAAAGTATATATATGATAAGTAGAACTATACCTGGCCAATTTACAGTTTTGTTAAATGTTATGACAACAAAACATTTTCTAGACCAGTGACGTCTAATAAATTGCAATTAACACAAGTTCAGTTTTTGCCTAATTCTGCTTAAGTCATGATGTAAGAGGGTGTGTCATTTACTAGTATTTAAGCATTGACATCAACTGTTAGAATAAACCCTGACTGAGGTAAAGTAACAAGAGGCCGTATTTCACCGGTTATATGTGACCATTTGTCACACAGAATTCTCTTGGTGGACTAAGCATCCCCGAGGCCTGGTTTCCTTTCATTAAATGTGATGACAACGCAGCATTTTCAGTAATTCTAGACCACTGACGTCTTATAAATTCAAATAACATCACTGAATTTTTTAAAACTAATTCTGCTTAAGCCATGGTGCAAGAGGGTGTGCCATTTACTAGTATTCAAGCATTTTCATGAACAGTTAGAAAAAACCCTGACTGAGATAAATTGACAAGAGCTGTATTTCACCGGTTATACGTGTCACCATTTGCTTTCTATCACACTATCGTCTCTGTTCTGGTTTTACTCTCTATGCTGTACTTGTTCACAGGTTACGTGTTACAATTTGCCAGCTATCACAATGTCGCAGCTGCAATGGTTTTACTCTCAATGCTGTACGTCTTCACCGGTTACGTGTTACCGTTTGCCAGCTATCACGCCGTCATCGCTCCTCTGGTTTTACTCTGTATGCTGTACGTCTTCATCGGTTACGTGTGGGCATTTGCCAGCTATCACACTGTCGTCGCCGCTCTAGTTTTACTCTCTATGCTGTACATCTTCACCAGTTACGTGTGAGCATTTGTCTGCTACCACAGTGTCATCGCTGCTCTGGGTCTGTATTTATCAAATGTCTTAAAATTTAAGACAAAAATTTAAGTCAAATACAGCTACAAATAAAATGCTTTGCTCTGGAAAGTTTAAAATTTATACAATGATTCTTTACTGCAAGACAATCTATAAACCAAAATTTCAGTTCTTTCCTGTTCTGAATTTATCTTTTTAAGGGCATGCAATTTAGGACTTAAGTCTTTAGTTCCTTGATACATACAGGCCCTGGTTTTACTCCTTATGCTGTACGTCTTTACTGGTTACGTGTGAGCATTTGCCAGCTATTACATGGTCGTCGCTGCTCTGGTTTTACTCTCTATGCTGCATGTACATAATTATATTATACTCCTATCGTAATATTGCAGGAAGATTTGAAGCCCAGCCAAATGCTAGAGAATGTCGTGATTTCCTGTGAACCAAAGATCTTTAACATAAGCGAATCACGAATATACTAATAAATCAACCCATATGTATACTACAAATGCAAATATAGGCTATTTAACATAAAATGCTAATTAATGCATTAATCTTTCAGAGTGTGAAAGATTATTTCTATAATCCTACTGACAATTATTAACTTTATCAATTACCTTATAACCACGTGTATATCTAAAACAAATTATTTTTCAAAATAATTAACAGCGACGCGTATTTAATTATGCAAGTGCTCATTTAATATATAGCGATCACATTGTTGTCATTTCTTCAATTCGAAGCCTTCAACGAACGTGACCACCCACATGACTCATTATAAATATGTATGCTAAACGTTGGAAAATTATGAATTCATGAACTATCGAGATAAGGGATATATGCGATAAAGATCTAGTGTGTAATATCGACTACTATTCATATCTCATTTTTCATGTCACGTTTAGATCTCCGAAGACATGTTTATGGGACACGAAACAGATGTTTTCGAGATAATGGCATCTTTTTATATTACATAATAGCAGTTTACTGTCAACCAGTATGGCTTTCTTCATTTTGTCTGACTCAATTGGTACATTATTGTTAGAACTTATGAAATAAATGATCGATGTCTTATCGTTCCTCTAAGGAACGCCAAGTTACTAGCAAATACTTAATTGTTGTCATAAATACAACTGGGACCTAGGTAGTTATTGTCTCCGTAAATAGCTGTACCGCTTCTTATGATCATTACAGCGTGGGAAATGCACTTCAGTATAATCACGTGTAGGCTTATTATGACTGCGTGTAAATGTGACAAAGAAGGACAAACAAGAAAAGCTAACCCATACGTACACTTTGATGTTGTCTTTATATACCCTTCACCATTGAAGACTCCGATTGTTTGTATATATACAACAGAGTTTATTGTCATTTCTTGTTTGTAATATTCGTCTTCATGTTTTCGGGTCCAAACTTTTCACCTTGTTGAGAATTTTCGCAATGCTAAATTTCTACATTGTGAACAGTCATATAATATAATAGACTACAGTATATAGAGTAAAAGGAGAGCAGCGACGACAGTATAATCGTTGCCAGTGGTCACACCTATGACTTAAGAAATCTGGTTTCTTGTCAGTTTTGCCTCAGTTGTAGGGTTTTATTGTAATCGTTCATGCAAAATCTCAAATAGTACCAAACTTCCGTGGCTCTTGCACCATGACAAACAAAATTATGTAAAAAAAAATCATGAATATTAATTGCAGTTCATTAAACGCCATTGCTCTAGCATTACCCAAATGCTTTGTTTTCATCACATTTAATAAACAATCGTATGGAAGCAATGCACAGGTATCAGGATCCAGTCCACCAGCAGAATCCTGGTTTATGCAGGCATACACGCACTTAAAAGGTCATTATTTTATTGAATATACCGTGCTTCGTCGCCAGAGCGATCTGTAAATGAGCCCATCCCTACATACAAATACATTTTAAACATATATAACATTTAGACAAGCTATTAAGCCGATTACCCTGCATATATATCTGTGCAGTGTGATATTTGTCAGATGTTATCAGGATTGAAGCATTATACCTCAAATCTGTATGGTTTTTGGGGAACATCATGCATCTTAGTACCTTATAACAGAATTGCGTCCTCACCAGCATGACCAAGTAAGGGTGTTGAACCCATGCAGAACGAAGGTCGTGCATTTGTGTATGAATGTATATATCATTTGCTCAGATACATACACAGACACACGTGCTGATCGCAATGGCTGAAAACCTTAGATTTTATCACGTTCAGTTAAATTATTCAGTTATTCAAACAATTAATGTATACATCGTGGTTAACGCATCTCCCGTATGGCTTACTTCCCTCCAAGCTGTTTTGTGTTGTCTAAATGCATGCTAACAGCAAATTACAGGGTTATAAAATATACTTTCGAGAAATCCTTGTGAACTGCGTATGTCTGCCTCTAATGTGATAACGTACGATGTATTCTGTGTCAAACGGTGAAGCCATTTGTTCTAGCCTGCATTTTAATAAACCATCCTGCTCACCCTACTATAATTACATATCGCCATCCTACAAAACGACTGACTCATCAATGTTTTCATGATGTCTTTCACACAGTGAGATTCCGACATTGGTATACCAATTGTAAGCCATGAACGGGCGTTCCAAGTCAATAATCAAAAGGGCCATTTCCACAACAATTTTAAGCATAACACTAAAACAGAATTTTAAACCATCAGCCCGAGAAAAAGTTCCAGGTCGAATACAAATATAAATATCTTGGTAGTGCTTTGATTGCTACAGTTTATAAAAGCGCCGGGTTGATGTAATAAACACGAATGCTTGTAAATCACTGTCCATATATTTGCGAACATGAGTGAACTTTAAAGAAAGTCACAGTGGACGGCTTAATATATAACTTGTGCCGTACCCTAAATGTCTTTCCTTGAAAATGAAGTGTTTTCCGTGCAATCAAGTCTTTCCCAAATATGTAGATGACAGACTGTACATTAATTATTTCAGTATGTGATGGATATAACTCGTAGACAATTGCCACATAGATCATCAGCATGTAGGCGTTGACACCAAAACTCGTTCCAATCGTTGAAGGTAAAATCACAACTTAAAATGCATGTATAATGTGCTTGTGATACAATTATTGTTAATGTTGAGGAAAAAAATAGATAATAACAAAACGTTCTTTTACGAATAACTAGTGGCGAGTAGCTAGGGGCGCCGTTTGCTGATGAAAATTTTTCTCATTAAAAGCATGTGTAAAATATAAAAGATGGTGCCTAAAAGATAATTATAAAATTATTTAACATTAGTACATACGTTATTTGATATAAAGTTTCCTCCATGTCCAAATTACTCATTTTTACCTATTTTAATGGTTACATTGAATTTAGAAACGCTACACACATGCGTGCCCTTGTTTTCAGAAAATGGGTAAGTTTCAGTAGATGAAGTAATATTTAATTACATTCACTTGCCTCTAAACATTGACATTTGGAGCGAAATTTTAGGACAAACACGGAATTTAGATGTTGCAGATGTATGTATGTTTTGAGAGCTGGCATTGCATATATTGTATTGTCTTTGAAGACGAAACAACGTATATACTCTGTCTGAGTCAGTGAAATTACAGGTCTACCAACGCAGACAATGTGATTTCTTAACAATAACTTAATGAAATGGATGCAATGTATCCAAACATTCATTATCTTATTCTGAAGAAAACATTAAAGAATCCTTACTTACCCTCTAAGTTGTGGAACAACTGGGTTGTCAGAACAAAGTAAGCAGACAATAGTATACCAGGTATACCTCCAGGGTTAGGAGATACCACCTCACCCCATGACCCGTCAACTGTTCATCGTGTAACATAGGTCGTGCCCAGGTGTAGTATTAAACTGGAGATGTAAAAAGGCAGGTAAAAGCTCAGGTAAGTCAGCAACCCTTGGCGGACAGGTGACAACTGGCCCACGTCACACTCACGGTCGTGATTTGATTCACTCACACATGTAAACTGTTTAATAGGACAGCTCATTAACGCCGCCACTCCCTTGTATAAAACCACTGGACGGATTTTGTGTTTTTACAATATACCTTATATATGATACGTTCAAATAGTGAGGTGTTTAATATTCCAGGCCTGGGTTGTACCCATATACTTATTGCCTGTCTCTTAAATCCCAATTAGCAGGCAGTGTACTGACACATGGTGCCGCACTTGTTTTTCTCAACTCCTCAGATACACATCAAAGGAGTGGTAAGCTTACCGCCAGTTCACCACGTGATCACACTGTATTGTTTTCGCAAACGAAAGAAAAAGCATTATTTGTTGTGCGCCTTGCACAACACAACAAGAAAGTCGTTTGTTGTCATTACCGTGTGGAGCAGGTATTTAAATGCACAAGTGTGTTTTTTTTATGAAAATGTACTTATTATTTGCTGAAGTTTTCTGAAACATAGTTGCAGAAAATATAATTCTAAACAGTGTGAAATTTCTCTAAAATCAAAATTCTTAATGCTTTAAAAATGTGCAAACGTATAAGCGCTTCAGATTTAAGCAAATATACAGTGTAGTGCTCTACATGTTAAGACTACTGACATGTCATAATAATAACGATGTTATAACCTTGCTATTGATTTATCTGCTAACGTTCTTTCTCTTTTATTCCTTGGTATAGGTGACACGTACCTATACATATCCAGTGTAAGCTATTAAATACAGATTAAATGCTAATTAATCTTCATGTTACATTTGCGCACCTATTGCACCTGTTATGGAGTTATGGTGTTGCCATAATTCCAGCGAGGGCATTCCAGCGAGGGCATATATTTTATTTCGAGCTCGTCTTTGCCTCAAAGATATGTTCTGTTCGTTAAAATCATTTGTAATATCATTTTGACTTGTACAATAACATTCGTTCATTAATGTTAATCATGTCAACCAAGTTTAGTTTGATACCACAATATGATACTGAATGAATGGTCTGCACTTAACTCTACAGATAGGCATTGTTACGTGACCCGTGGCATAGTGCTGTTCCTCTGCGTGCCCCAAACCCTCTTAGCCTGTTAACCGGCTTGTGAGACAATTACTAGTCATATTTCCAGGAACCATGAAGGTTGAAGCATAAAGGGAAGGCCTCTCAAACACAAGCAAGTTTTGGAGATGTCAGCTTCACTTTTATCAAGTGTATGCATCCGCGAAAGTTTCTTCTAATACCATGCAAAACACAAATGGTATTAAAGGTGAAAACATGCCCTAGACTAAGAACAGAAAAGGCAAGACCAAAATAATCTTCACATTTAGAGCAAAAAATATCTGGAACTAAATTTATTCAGAACCAGGAAATGCCTTTGAGGTCTGTATGTATATGTTTCCATAAACAAAAACTTTCATTTGTAGGTTGACGAACAACTGACTTAGTGTGTCAAAACTTCAAACAAAGCCTGTAATTGCAGAGTGTTCATTGTGATACGGTGGTTGCTTCCGAAATCATAACTGGTATATAATTCGAAATGCTTAACTTCCTTACTTCGATGAAAACGGTAGTGAGCAAATTTAAGCATATAGTATTAGATCCGAATTATTCTTATTCCAAAATAAAGTGTTAGTTATATATCATGCTTTCATGAAAGGTGAGAAGTCTGTTGGCATTGACATGTATACACTTATCTTATTCAGTATGTAATTTTCTTTTATACAACACATATGTTCGACGCGCATGCGCTTGGAATCCTTGTGTTGTTGGTATCGGGTGCGGCAACAACTTGGAACTTGCAGGACCACCATATACATGATCGAATCCATGAGGAATGAAGCAAAATATTTTTGTTCCTATTTTTTGGCTTGCGGGCTGTGCGACTCATGCAGCGTTTAAGATTAATAGTGGTATGTCAAATATAGATGTTTTATTGAGAAATTCAGATTATTATAAATGTCATCACATTGACACAAGCAGTTTTTGAAGAGACGCGGTTAATAATATGTCCAGCTGTTAGTAAAGTTCTGCACTCAAGAGTATTACGTCTTAGCCAGCAAGAGCAAAAACACTGCTGATTGGTTTGGTTAATTTCTTCTTTAATCCAATCATTTCACCATTTTCTCCATTGTTTTAGTAACGCAATTTCGATTGCCGCTTTTGCTTTTTACTTTTAACACAAAGCCATCATCACGAAGTCAAAACCTAACTAGATGACCAGTGTAATACTTTGCACTTTACAGCGCAATTTTACGACAATTTTCAAAACACTCAATTGTTACGGGCATAGACCAATCCCGGTTTTATTTTACACAGATAAGTGTATTTAATCACTGTCTTTTGGGCATAAAAATCTCGCCCATAAGTAATATTTATTGACAGTTAAACAGCCGATATGTACAATTGATCTGGTATATAAAGGTGTGTTCAAGTCACTTAGTCACGCTCTCTGGACAATGGCCGGGTCTCGGTAGTAAACCCGTAAGTACTGACACTGACACCTGAGATAACCAGTCAGCTTATATGTATGCATGTGGACACGTTGTCTGGCATTGTAGTGTTTTGAACGTTAACAAGTCCACTAAAACCACCCAGAAGTCGTCATGACAAACTCGACCGGCAATTAAAACTTTACTTAGGGTTATAAGCTGTTAGCAATACATATCTTATCTAAGGGGATTGGGCTAAATGTTATGTGCGTATATAAATCCAGATAAGATCTTCTGTCATCCTGTAGAAGTGTACAAGTGGTATTCATATACATGTATGCACAATTACCGTTTATTTAGGTGGATTATGTTATATGGCCTGCTCTAAGTGCTTGTCATGACAATATTATCAGATCTGGCAGCCATCCATGCCATGGCGGACGTAATTTACGATTGAATGCAATTGTAGCTTTTTCTTTCCCATTTAAAGGATTCTAAGCTGTATAGTCTATTGTAAATTCCTGTCTTTGCGATGAGATTTTGTAGGCAATCTGGTAAGGCGGTATACTCATTCAGTGCAAGAGAACAATAGTCTCTTTAGACCTGAAAACCCCGAAAATTGAGAATGTTGTTTTAGGTGAAAGGGCGCTTTGAGATAATACTAAATAGTGTTTCACCAATAAGGTTGAATGTTCGAATCCAGCTCTCGCGGACTCCTTGTGGGTTTTGTGTTATGTATTTTATATGGTCCTAATACATCAGTTGTTGTCTACTATCCATGACGTGTTTCTGCAGAGAAGATATCCCACGTAGAATCTTAACTGTTCCAGAAATATCAAGCTAACAGAAATTAACTTTCAAAGGACTCTGGCTGTGCTCTCCATGCTAGGTCTTTTATTTTACATCCTTAGAAACTTCAGCTGTGTAACTTTCAACAAAAAATGGAATCATATAACAAACACTTAAGACGATGAAGAGAATATTCTCGAGCTTTGATCCTAGGAACGTAAATATAAGTCTGAAACCTCAGTTTCATAGGAACTTTAAATAGCACAAATGTTCAGAATGCATAATTGTGTGGTGAAACTTTTTTGTGATATTGTGAAGAGCGGATATACGTGTCTGTACCATAATCAGAACCATCTTCACCTTGCCTTTACATGCTCCTAAAGCCGATCTACTTCTTGCATATATTTCAATTACTTATTTATTTATTCATTTATTGTTTTAAGTGTTGATTGATTAGTGTTGAACGCTGGCGGAACTCAAAATATTTCACTTAAGCGATAACGGTCAGTTTTATTGATGGAAGAATTTTTTTTAGGTTCCCTCCGCTTCAGCTCATGTTGCATCTTAGCACGAGGTTCAAGGATCAATTCCAGGTGGCGTCATTCCCTGTGTAGCAATTGTATGTGTCGTGACAGTTTCAAGGCTCATACTTAAATTTAATTTCCAGCCTGCATGAGCGTCAGTGTCACCGAACACTGCTCCAGACCAAGGCGTCGGTGCCACATTAAGTCATAGTAGCATATAATAACATGAGAGTTGATATCTCGATGCATGTCAAATCTCAGTCCATTTCAATTGTTTGCCTCTCAGTTAATTGCCACTAGTAGCGATAAAGACGGTATAAATGTACACGGTGGCAGACATGTACACTAGACACATCTCAGAATCTGTCTAGGTCGTGACAATGGCAGGACGAGTGTTGTATGAACTATAAGGCATTCCTCAGGACATTGGCCACGCTATAAGTGCATGGAGTTGTCTTCTTCCTCGTCACGTGTAAGTGACTGGTATTTCACATATCGGTCAAGTGTTATGAGACGGTAACAACCTGAAACGGCTGTAATTTTCTGTTAGGTACGTTGCAAAATACCGTTAAACACGCATGAAAAATTAAATGGCGATGGAATTGAAAGGTTACATACAATTGCCCATGATAATAAAGAAATTGTGGTCGTTTTGTCTTTCTTCTTGAATTTTTTACATCCTAGTGTAATATTTTTATGTATAAACTGTAAGAAATAGCAAAGGCATCATCTGTTGGAAACACTCACTTAAAATACATCGGCACTTAATTAGATAGATGGTTCTCTCAACGTTAAAAAGATTCTTTTACCCATGCCGGTAAAGCATTAAAAGTACGCCTCCAAACTACAGAACTTGCTATCATCAATGTAAACATTCTGTATGTAACTGTGTATAGGAAGGGTCTTGGGTTTGGCTTGGTTTCTCTCCTCAAGTAGATCCGGATATGGGAGTCGCTTTCCAGCAATCCCGGATAAAATGTATTATATTAAAGAACATGGTAGAGAGGACATACATAGTGTAATGCTAAGTGGTGCGTAGATCTAACTGTTGTATCAAGGGACTAGTGTCGCGATAAACAGGAAGACCCAAACCCATAATCTCACCATCCTTTCTTCAGAATCCCGCAGAATCTCGCTACTCACGACAATGGCTTCACTGCCTGCCTAGATGCCGGTTTTTGCTTTGTCTCACATTTGGTTGCATAGACGATGGACACCAAAGATATGTCCATGTTATTAATATCTGTATTATTTTCATGGATATGGTGTTTCCACTTGATCCAGGGACAGTTCAGTGGCAATGGTGTGGTGTTTCACCGACCCTGTAAGTATTCATCAAGACTGATAAATGTAATATTATGAATATATCGAACCACGTGGCTCTAAAATTATAACTAACCACGTTTCCGTTCGACATTGCCAGCCGTCATTCAGGATGTTCTAAGGCTCTGAATCAAGACAAAAGAAACCCAGCACTTTTCCCCCATATCGCATGGCGCATTATTTCAAACTTCGGTAAAAGATTCTTACAATTCTGTGATAAATTACGGTATGTTGTCCATAATTTTGGTTAACAACAGATAATGATCATTATAGTCAAGAGATAACTTCAGGTGCATTATAATTTCAGGTGTCAATTATTGTCAATACCTGTGAAATAACGTTCGAATATATGTATTAGTGTCTAAAGTTAAGTTATATCAAGACGTTTGATGAGATTGAGGAAAAGGATTTCTTAGTCTGGGAACTATTCCTTCGGCTTTAGTGGTTTTAAAGATCCACATCATGCCGATGCGTGCTATGAATAAATCCTGTGCACGCAGTAATTAAAACGTTGTAATACAGGATGTATACATGATGGGGATGCGGGCTGTAACTATATCATGGGATACAGGCTGTAACTTTATCGGGCAGGGCCGGCGATCGTATAGGTGAGAGGCACATGTGTCATTGTGCTGAGGTCCCCAATGAAGGCTAAGATATATATATATATATATATATATATATATATATATATATATATATATATATATATATATATATATATATATATATATATATATATATATATATATATATATATATATATATATATATATATATATATATATATATAACCCTAACTTTATATAGGCATCATTTTCCTTTCCAGTTTGTCATCAGTTTTTTGCTAACTCTCAAAAAAAGACGCCGTTGGAAGTGTCCGTACTGGAAAATGCTGCCGTTGGTGGGTAACGTACATAGCTATTCCTCAGTAATTCAGCTACAGTCGGGTTTTTTTAGCCAGTCGCCTATATTCAGCTATCTGTAAAATCAGTCATACTCTCAAACTGTGCCTTTAGTCAATGACACGTAAAAGCACAAGACCTACACTTGGATACATTGTAAAAAGTTCACATTCTTGCAAACAAAATGAAGTTAGAACACTTTTTCTAATTCATAATGTTAAACTCCATAAGCTTTCTTTTCGACTCAAAGAACTCATTTCCTCGTAATTATTCAAAAGCAAGTGGCAATTTTTGTGGCAAGTATGACTGATTTTACAGACTGGTTAAAAAAAAATCAGGTGGGCAACTAGTGAATCGAAAAAGTCTGCACAAAGTGCAGTTTCCTGATTTCTAATCTGGTTGTTGAAGAAATTTAATTTAAACGGACACTCTAATATTTGATGATCTCATTCAATAAGTTCTAAAATCATCCTCCTGCTTTTCAACCTTTTCAACGTTAGGCCTCTGTCCTTGTTAGTCCTGTATAGTTTTATATCTCATCTTTCTTTCCTCCTCTCATCATTTGCTGCCATTATTTTCAACTGTCTTTTTCTCTTTAAAGAAATGTCGGAAAAAATATTGAAGACCACATTTTCAACTAACTTTTCGCACTCTTTTTTCTGAATTTTTAGTGTTTTTCTACGTTTTCTCCACCTTTAAACCCTTGCTTTAGATGCTTATGTTAATTTTATCTTCTTTGTATGTAATCAGAAAGGAGATATTTTTTACCAACAGGCACCATCCTCAGAACTTTCGAGAAGCCTACCATAACCGCCCACATGAGGGTCACAGGTGGACCCCTCCGTTTTTTCGACTTCGACACTTCCAAACTGGAGCTGAGTGTGAAGCAACCATTACTATCACTGCGGGTATGTTAATCAGAACTGCCATGTCTATACTGCATAAAACCGCACGTCGCTAATCTATGTAGGAAAAGATAACTAAAATAGCTTTCGCCTGAAATTCACGAGCCCAAGAATAAACAGGTCTTAGGTTCTAATCGAGGTGTTGTTCAAACGTAGGGAGGTTGATCAGGTATAGCCAACAAGATGCCGTTATTACACCCAGTTTGCTCCACCCACAGGTCTGATTAGTTTGTCCGTGTCTGCAGTCAGGAGGTTGGTCACGTATACCTGGTAAGAGGCGGGTGTTAGCTACACCAGAAATATCTACCATAGATGGTGCAATCATCTTTTGCACAGTGGATACGGTGTCTGTGTACATGTTGAATGTATAATACTGTGTACATGTTGAATGTATAATACTGTGTACATGGTGAATGTATAATACTTTGTACATGGTAAATGTATAATACTTTGTATATGGCAAATGTATAGTACTGTGTACAATATTTACTCAGTCTTAAAAAAACATGAAACATACTGTATATTATTTCTATCAGTGTATTCCTATACGTTCCTCTGTTGAAGTTATTGGTTGATATTTTTTATTTTCTTCGATAATATGTGTTGAATCCAGAACAACTGTAATAATTTAAGGTTGATTGTACTGTTTTCCACAGGGACAAACGCTCCAGCTGAACACGTCGTGCGTAGAAACCATGCAGCTGTATAAGGTACTTGGTAAAAACGTTCAGCTTATGTTCAATTTCTACTGCTTTTACTTTAGCATATCCATGGCTTACTGCTATCTTGATCAATGATCAATATGTATATCGATTTTACATATATTATTTTTACAAAACAGTGAATTTACTGTCCTATTTTTACTGTGTTTTATTATTTATGTTCGTTATTCTTCGTATTTACTCGTTTTTTTATCACCCATGAGTAACTGGGACAATAATCTGTTGGTATCTGGGCCCAGTTTCACAAAGCGGGGTACGTCATTGTATTTATCTTACATTTCTCAAACGATATTTTGTACGTCACTATTACCGTGTCGTTGTCCTATATGAGCGATCCCTATCTTTGTGAAACTGGGCCCAGGTGTCTAATAATCCATTGACCAACTCCCATCCTTCATATGACACACATATGAATGAGTAAAGAAACATCACAGCTGATGCCTATATGAGATAAAAAAAAACGGACCTATTCAGCCCCATACTATAACGATGGTTCAAAAGGTCTATAGATAATTTAGATACTAATAAATGTTTTTGTTTCGCAATCATAGAAAAACTGATCTTTATCAGATCTCTTTGTTTTCGTCTGATTCATCGATTTCCTTTGATCTCTTCTTGCAGCTAGAGATCAAATTCTCCCCTTCTTTTATGATTACCGTCAGGGATGTCAATGATCCTCCAGTTTTTGTTAACTTACCAGGAACAGTTACCACCGAAGAGGTAAGCATCAAGCATGTACGTCTTAATTTACCATGTCAAACATATATGTCTTAATCAAGCATGTCAAGCATGTATGTCTTAATCAAGCATGTCAAGTATGTACGTCTTAATCAAGGACGTCAAACATGTACGTATTAATTGTATCACATACAACACAGCCCTTTGGAATGTGTTTCTCATTCAAGGGGATGTAACTCTTCCATTCTCCATTGTAAAATATTTCTGTGTAGCGTTTTAATTATACAAACTAGACACCGGTAGTTATTCCATTTCTTTATAATTTTCATAAAAGTCACACGTTGCACAAAATGTTACAATATTGGTGGTAGTTTAAAAGCTGAACAGTGTTTATTGTGGCTAGATTGAAGTCCACTGAATACATCTTCTTTAAAGTTTCATTCTGACTTTTAAGTCGATTAGCAATATAGTCAATGTGTTTTTCAGCCATGGCAACAAAATAATTAAGCGTATTTGTAATTGCAGGCTGTGCCTCATCAGCGGATAATTTACAAAGCCGTAGGTGACGATCCGTATGATGTGGACGATGTGTTCAAACGGAAATGGTACAGGCTTGTGGTAAGCAGCTGCAGTGGAAATCATACTATGACTAGGCTGTGCAGAAAAAAATCTATTAAACAAGAGCAACGTCATTCAAATGTATTGAGACCTTCAGTGGAAGCCGCACTAATTTATGTCGTTGTATATTCGATAAAACAAGCCTTATGAGGGATAAAGCATAAATTATTTTATATATTAAGCTTCATCTTGAATTCCTGATCGCCGTCGTTTCAGTGAAATATACCAGAGGACTGTGTTAATTTAATGAATACACCAATCAATCAATCAGTCAATCTGGCCGCTTACAGAATGTGACAGCGGTGGGGACAGATGAACACGCCTCGCAGAAGTTCTCCGTGGACAGACAGGGTAACGTGATCATAAACGGAGGGGTGGACTATGACAAAGGTCCCAGACAGTACAACCTGGTGATAGAAGTCATTGTGAGTAATCCTAGACAGTACAGTCTGCTGATAGAAGTCATTGTGAGTAATCAATAGATAGTACAATATCCTGAAAGAAGTTTTTGTTAGTAATCCTAGACTGTACAACCTCCTGATAGAAGGTATTGTGAGTAATCCTAGACAGTACAGTCTGCTGATAGAAGTCGTTGTGAGTAATCCTAGACTGTACAACCTCCTGATAGAAGTCATCGTGAGTAATCCTAGACAGTACAACCTCCTGATAGAAGTCATTGTGAGTAATCCTAGACAGTACAACCTCCTGATAGAAGTCATTGTGAGTAATCCTAGACAGTACAGTTTGCTGATAGAAGTCATTGTGAGTAATCAATAGATAGTACAACATCCTGAAAGAAGTTTTTGTGAGTAATCCTAGACTGTACAACCTCCTGATAGAAGGTATTGTGAATAATCCTAGACAGTACAGTCTGCTGATAGAAGTCGTTGTGAGTAATCCTAGACAGTACAACCTCCTGATAGAAGTCATCGTGAGTAATCCTAGACTGTACAACCTCCTGATAGAAGTCATCGTGAGTAATCCTAGACAGTACAACCTCCTGATAGAAGTCATTGTGAGTAATCCCAGACAGTACAGTTTGCTGACAGAAGTCATTGTGAGTAATCCTAGACAGTACAACCTCCTGATAGAAGTCATCGTGAATAATCCTAGACAGTACAGTCTGCTGATAGAAGTCATCGTGAGTAATCCTAGACAGTACAGTCTGCTGATAGAAGTCATTGTGAGTAATCCCAGACAGTACAGTTTGCTGAAAGAAGTCATTGTGAGTAATCCTAGACAGTACAACCTCCTGATAGAAGTCATCGCGAATAATCCTAGACAGTACAGTCTGCTGATAGAAGTCATCGTGAATAATCCTAGACAGTACAACCTCCTGGTAGAAGTCATCGTGAGTAATCCTAGACAGTACAACCTCCTGATAGAAGTCATCGTGAGTAATCCTAGACAGTACAACCTGGTGATAGAAGTCGTTGTGAGTAATCCTCGACAGTACAGTCTGCTGATAGAAGTCATTGTGAGTAATCCTAGACAGTACAACCTCCTGATAGGAGTCATTGTGAGTAATCCTAGACTGTACAACCTTCTAATAGAAGTCATCGTGAGTAATCTTAGGCAGTACAACCTCCTGATAGAATTCATTGTGAGTAATCCTAGACAGTACAACCTCCTGATAGAAGTCATCGTGAGTAATCGTAGACTGTACAATCTGCTGATAGAAGTCATTGTGAGTAATCCTAGACAGTACAACCTGGTGATAGAAGTCATTGTGAGTAATCCTAGACAGTACAGTCTGCTGATAGAAGTCATCGTGAATAATCCTAGACAGTACAGTCTGCTGATAGAAGTCATCGTGAGTAATCCTAGACAGTACAATCTGGTGATAGAAGTCATTGTGAGTAATCTTAGGCAGTACAACCTCCTGATAGAAGTCATCGTGAGTAATCCTAGACAGTACAGTCTGCTGATAGAAGTCATTGTGAGTAATCAATAGATAGTACAACATCCTGAAAGAAGTTTTTGTGAGTAATCCTAGACTGTACAACCTCCTGATAGAAGGTATTGTGAGTAATCCTAGACAGTACAATCTGCTGATAGAAGTCATTGTGAGTAATCGTAGACAGTACAACTTCCTGATAGAAATCATTGTGAGTAGTCCTAGACAGTACAATCTCCTGATAGAAGTCATCGCGAATAATCCTAGACAGTACAATCTGCTGATAGAAGTTATTGTGAGTAATCCTAGACAGTACAACTTGCTTAAAAATAGAGTCGTTTTGTATTCGGGATGTGATCTAACTATACCGTCCTCTCTCTAAGTATTGTCTTAGTTTGATGACAAATTGCAACATTACAGGTGTGAATAAATTCCATATAGGTGAATAGGTGTGTTTAGGTGTGAATCAATTATATCTACATTTACCATAACATATTGCTCAAAACTGTTCTTATACCATGTAGCGTTTTAGAACGACACCAAGTATAACTAAATTGTGAGTTCAGGGGCCGTGTTGACCAACAGTATATCACTTTTATTCTAAACGAATATTCATCGCTTTAGTTACAGATGAAATTAATGGCATGATTATAGAATGCCACACTTCTGAACAACTATCCTGAGTAAGTCGGCTATACTGCTTATTCGCTGCACCAAAGGTCGTCCCTTCAGCAGTGACTAGCATTTTTTGGTGTATATGCGAATTCAGATCAATTACATGTTTTACATTTCTACCAATGAAGTGTCACATACCGAAGGCCCGATTTTGACCAATCACAGTATTCGTCTTAAGTGTGCATGGCAGACGTAAGATCACATGATCACGCAACATCGGCTCATAAAAACAGCATGAGATATGTGCTGAGATATTTTATTGGAAAACTCATTTAAGCCAACTAATCTGTAACTGGGTCGAACTAGTTGTAATACCTTTTGTGAAGGTGGCTTCATTGCTGATCGTTGTGTCTCTGTTCAGGACGGTGGTTTTCCGCCTCTAAAGAATCAGAGTGTATTGACCGTGTTACTGGAGGACAGCGACGACCAGGGCCCCGCCTTCCAGTACGACGACTACACAGCCACCGTCATCGGGGAGAAACCCATCATGGTGAGAGGAATAAAGAGAATATTCAGTCAGCCATCAATTCAAACTATTATCTGTTTTTCTCCATTGTTATCCGGAAGACTGAACCACAGATCAGAAGTCATTGTTATCCAGAAGACTGAACCACAGATTTCTCTCCAGATGAATTCTTGAAAATTTCTCATGTTTATACATTTCTAGTTCTTTAGTGCTTTGTACTGAACGCTGGAAATCGATCTTGCGATTTCTGACCCTTAACACCCATTTTTATGGATGACGATTGGTTAACATCTGTTTCGAGGTAACTGTATTTTTGTTACAAAAATGTGTGAATCACCATCAGATCGATTGATTTTACAAGCTGCACCTCATTTGTTTGTGTAATTGTTGTCCAACACTATAGTCAAAACTTTTTGCATACCAAAAGTTGCTGCTGTTTTATGGTCAGGAAAATTCACGTTACAAGCTAATACAGCTCAGAGAAGAAATCAAAATATATGCCACAAATACAACCATCGAATGCTGAAGCTAACTTGTGACTTTTATGTCACAGGAAGTGGAGTGTCAGGTGACGGTCCCGCCATTATTCGCCACGGACCAGGACCCTGTCAAGAAGTCGCCAATCAATTACACGATCATTTCAGGTAACTTCGTACAACTTACCAGAAAAAAGTAAAAGTAACATATTCACTAAAGTAATACAAATATCGAAGTGAAGTGTTGTTTTGTGTGGTTCGGATTGTATTGAATGTACATATCAGTTGTACTTAATTACCACAAGAAAAAACTGATCCACTATAAACTCATGTCAGTAACACATTTTCTTCGGAAGAACAATGAAATACACGAGTTTTAAACACTTTTGTTCACACGATTCAATCCAACGCCAAGTGCGACACTAGAATGCCAATCGTAAACCCCCTCCCCCCCCCCACAATCAAACAGAATTTAAAAACAATCCTCATTATGTAAAACACATCAGCATCAGCAAGAGTTGGATTCAACTGGTTCAGCGAGGACCGTTCAACAGGTACTCACAATACCTATTTCCTATACGATTTTTATTAACGTCAAAGACTAAATTTTCTAAACCAGCTTCTCAATCAAATAAACTTGTAAACTATATAAGCGTTTATTTCTGATGATCTGGGTTTCAGGGGACCCTGGAGACTACAGGTATTGGTCTACCTTCTTCTACGTGGATAGCGACACAGGTCGGCTGTGTCAGAGCGAGTCCGTACCCAGATCTACGTCCAGAGCAAGTCGCAGATTGGAGAGAAAAGGCTTCCACAACTTCACATTCACAGTCCAGGTGAAGTGCGTATTATAAACTAAAAAAAGCCTATGGATAATGTTTCCCATGGAAAGTCATGAAGGAAATTCTCTAAAAGCTTCCTCTTTTAAGAACAAAGAAATGACGCAGCTTCATGAATCAATCCATGAATTTCCGTGTTCCAAAGTCCAAACACAGCTGAGCGTTACACCAGCCGTCCTGTTTTGTGTTTAACATGCAGCTGTAATGAAATAGCGAGAAAAATTTAGTTTACTATGAGATCATTTCTTGACATGAATGGCCTGGAACATTTGAATGTGTTAATATGTGTCATATTCCACACTCTCTGTATATGATCAGTCCATAAATTTGATCAAGTAAAGAACCAATCAGTCAATAGGACAATCAGTCAATCAACCAGTTGAGGTACATCGCTGGCCAAAATGATTACACAACATGCACGCTGTTAAGCGTGGACGATCAAGCCCTTGTCCTTTGAAGTTGCGTGTTCGAATCCATCTCTTATCGGTTCGGCTAAGTCAGGCCTCATAAACATGGCCGCCGTGATATAAAAGAAAATATCTTGAACGTGCCAAGTGCCAATCAATCAATCAATCATCTAATTAATCAGCCAATGAATTAATCAGAACATCGATAAACTAATTTACTAGTCAGTCAATGAAGTATCCGTCCATTAACCGAGTTTTTTTCTTGTCTTCCTCAGGCGTACCAGACAGATGACCCACGGAAGGCGGCCACCACGCGACTATTTGTCCACGTACAGGATCGGAACATTCACTCGCCGCAGTTCCGACGACTGCTGTATCGGACCTCCCTGCTCGAATATCCCGCCACCCGTCGCGGGGCTATCCTACTCACCGTTGAGGCCACGGACGATGACTATGTACGTCAAAGCTCGTTTTTAAAACTATATGCATCGAAAACTCTTTGGAACTATCAATTTCGATTCAAAGATGTAGTTATTATATACTCACAGAAGTACCGGTTTCCAAGTCATAAGAACAAACGGATAAATGTTGTCTCTTTAAATATGGAGTTTATATATATTTATGGTAGATGTTTACCGAGAAAAAAGATGTAATATTAAATTATTTGATAAAATATTGAAAAAATGCTGATGAAGGGATGAAAACATGGAACTGTAATTACTTTAGAAGAAAGCCTTTTTGATCCTGTAAAACTGGTTTATTGTATTGATTTTTCCTCCTCAGGTCAATATAAAATTGTTACTTTGATTACCGAAAAGTTCGCAATGTAAATGTAAACTATAACTATATATAACAAGTTGAAGGATGACTTTTATTCATCATTTTATTCATTCTGCATTGTAACTGTAAATCTGCGATGTTTTCTTTGCGAAAAATCTGTATAAGCAGAATTAAATGATAAACAATGTTTCATATAATGCGTCGTATTTAAATTGATGCAAATTTTTTAAACAGGAACTGTTAAATTTTAAAATTTAATGTGTTTCCAGGGTATGAACAAACTACTGAAATACGAGCTTGTTGACAATCCTCGTCATGCGTTCTCAATAGATGCTCACTCTGGTCTGGTGAGAGTAATGAGGCCCCGGTACATTGACAGAGAGGCCAACAGCACCATGGAGATATCGGTGAGCAAGTATAGAAGTTCATAGTAGCAGGAACCAATGCATGATATACCTCCATTTGTTCGAAAGTGCATTAGCTAATACTGATATTAAGTTATATTTTATATTTAAAACCTTAGCCAAACCTTGCATCCATTGCATTTGTCCAGTGTCAAAGTATGACAGCTGAAGTTCATCTTTAATAGACTGTTATGGAATTATTTTTGGTCCAAGTACAATTTTAAAGACTTGGCTTAAAGTTAAATCTGGTATTAAGACTTAAAACAGTTTTAACAAACCGGGGTTACAGTTCTTTAGGTCACAGAATAATAATAAAGATAAACCATGTGAAAATTATCACTCTGGTTAAGGTTGATTCTGAGTTGTACGGGTATCAGAGCAATATTTGACTTTAAAAAATTCATTTCATATTGTTTGGACATGTCAGTCATGTAAAGATCGCCATTGCCATATTTTTTTTTATTATTGTTTAACTTAGTGTTCAAGATTTTTTCACGGTCAAGGTTATGGGTGGAGGGTAGTGCCTGGAGTATACCTTTGGCCTTCACCAGGTACACTAGTGTCTGGAGTATACCTCCGCCCTTCATCAGGTACACTAGTACATGCAGTATACCTCCGCCCTTCACTAAGTACACTAGTGCCTGGAGTATTCCTCTGCTCTTCACCAGGTAAACTAGTGCCTAGAGTATACCTCCACCCTTCACCAGGTACCTGACATACCTCCTGACATAAAGCAGCAGCTAAACAAGGAGAACTCAGTGGTGAAGGCCCTGACACTGGTACCATTTGAGTGATGGGAGTACATACCGTAGGCTGAATAGGCTTTTATCGAATATTTTTTAATCCTAAGCACAATTTCTATTCCTATATCTGCAGCCTATGGACAGATTTCCAGTTGTTGTCTACTCTTTGTCAGGTGCGGGCTGTAGAATCTCACACAGTGGACAGATTTGAGAGCAAACAGTTGGCGAAGATAGAAGTGTCTATATTGGATGTCAACGACAACCCACCGAGGTTTACTCAGGAAAAGTACGAGTACATTGTCAAGGACAATCACCCTGTCGGAATGGCAATAAACAATGTGAGTATATAGAAAGATGCGAGCTGCATGACATGGACAACATCCTAAAATAGGATCATTTACACATGGCCATCTTACTTTGCTATATAAAGAATCCCGATGAAGAGTCACGTCATATGTTCAATAATATGACATTTGAATCCAGCGATCCTGCATTTGATTGCTTATAGGCAGCTTATCCAGTGAAATAAAGACTCAATGTTTTCTGTTACCTATGGTAGATTTCTCTCGCCCTAAAACATGCTGAGGCAATGCTTTATGAAGTCGTGGCTGACAAGTCAAAAGAAATTTAGTCGTATAGGTTTAAAGGGTTTTAACACTCCTATACCACCACAACATTTGGAAAATCTTTCAAAGATGGCCGCCTAAACAACTCAAGCCAACCCACACGTAGATCTGAGCCTTTAAGAGCATCGATCACAAATAGGCGTGGTACATTGCTTTCCTTTGCTAATGTCTTCTTGCGATTTCTCTACGGATGTGTGAATGACTGGACAACTTTATGTTTTATCGATGGTGAAATAAGAAGCATAACTATCCCAACATGATTAGGTAAAATCTTGAAAAGAGTATTCATGTAACTTACATGTAAGTCCATTAATCCATACAAAATAAAAGATTGCAGAACAAAGACTGAATGTACAGCAGCGACGACCCTACAACTTTTTCCTTTAACAAAGAACTTAAGATAAATCTACTTATTTACTTAATCTACATCTTTCTACGTACTGAAACTTTTCAAAACAATATCATACGAAACAATTGTCTTCGGTTTTCAGGCCAGCAATAAAGTAGAGGCCACCGACATTGACTTTAAGGAAAATGGCACGGTGACCTACACTATAGGTCAAGTGACCAACAGTTTTGGCAGATTCTCCATTAAGGATTTAAACCGGTTTGTTGTGGATGCCAAAGGAAATATCCGCATTGGGCGAAGTTTGCGGGATTTGAGACGAAACCGAGAGTTTCCTTATTACACCTTGAGAATAAACGCCGAAGACCAGGCCACGTCTAAATCTGAGAGATTGTAAGTTGGCTGTAACCGGTACACCATTTCAACTATTATCCGGTGTGCTATTTATACAGTATAAAAGGTAACAATACGACAGTGTGATAGTTGGCAAATGGCCACACATATTACCAGTGAAATCCGACATCTTGCCAGTTTTATTCTAACAGGTTTTTATTCTGTACATATAAATGCTTAAACATTGGCAGCTTGTCACCATTGACAGAATTAAGTAAAAATTGAAATTAACAGTATAAATTGTCACTGAACCAGAATTACCCAAAATGTTATGTTGTCATCACATTCCATATACAAACACATTAAAACAATAAAAAATATTGTTCCATGCTTTTTCATTTATAACCTGGAATGTTTTATCAACGTACCTACATGTAAAACCATATACCGTTATGTGAATATAAATGTTTTCTTCTTTAGAGATAATTATATTAGAGCATGCCTTAGAAATATCATCAAGATTTCAAAGTGATACCGAATAATTCCACTTCTTTCAGGAGTTCTTCAACCACTGTGATCATCCGTATTGTTGAGGCGAACGATTTCCCGCCGAACTTTGTCAAAGTTCCCACTTCTGTCGTCATTGGCGAGTCGGCAGAGCCAGGCACTCTGATCGCCGATATGAAGGTGAGATGCAGACGACACTCGATCAACGTTATACCTCTCCATAACATGTCTTCTTGATCAAAGTTATACCTCCCTATAATTCGTCTTCTTAGCCACTGTTATAGTTCCTGTAACACGTGTTCATGTGTCGTGCATCATTTGCCATCTCGAAGCTTCTACACCTCGACTAAAACACTTTATTTCAAATGCAACTGGCTTCTCTTGTTACTATATTTCGCCACGATATGGCTGAAGTATTGCCAATGTGGCGTGGAGTCATTATCATTCGTCCATTCTTGTTACTACAAAAGACTGTGCAAGTTTTCTTTTTGAAAGTAATTTAGCATGTTCACCATTGTCCAATGTAGCGTGGCATGGCTTTTCTCTTTGTTTTAGAACGTCGATAGGTCATTGGTGGAGCTCGTCGTTCCAATTTTAAAAAATTTAATATTTTTTGTGACGCCAATGACGGTGAGATGTATGAAACTTGACACCTTCGACGTCATGATTTTTGCGAAATTCAAGGGGAACAAACTATGACAATTTGAGCAAATTGTAGTCATCTCAGATTTCGTAGGGATATTCCTAATCAAACATAAGTTACAAACTTCTGCTAAATTGCAGACCCGTAAACAAATTAATAGAAAAAACTTAACACAATCATCTCCGTGTATTTATTACGATATCTTTCACTTTCACATCAAAAAAACAATTCGGTCCACTTTACCCTCAAACGTAAATGACCTCCTAAAAGTAACATTACCAGTGGGTAAATGCATGTGGTGTTTGTCTTGTTGCCTCCAGCTGCTTGCTAACACTGTCCTTTCTGTGACAGGCCTTGGATAAAGACGGAGACGAGGACATGTATTTAAAGTATCAGATAGCAGAAGGAAACGTGGGCAGCGCGTTCTCTATCTCTAACAGGTAGGCAGAAATTACAGTATCAGATAGCAGAGGGAAACGTGGGCAGTGCTTATTCTATGTCTAACAGGTAGACAGTATTTACAGTATCAGATAGCAGAAGGAAACGTGGGCAGTGTGTTCTCTATGTCTGACAGGTAGGCAGTATTTAGTATCAGATAACAGAGGCAAACGTGTTCAGTGGGTTTTCTATCTCTTCCACGTAGGGTGTATTTACAGTATCAGATAGCAGAAGGAAACGTGGGCAGTGCTTTCTCTATTTCGAACAGGTTGACAGTATTTACAGTATTAGATAGAAGAGGGAAACGTGGGCAGTGTGTTCTCTGTTTCGAACAGGTTGACAGTATTTACAGTATCAGATAGCAGAGGAAAACGGGGGTAGTGCGTTCTCAGTCTCTAACAAGAAGGAAGTATTTACAGTATCAAATGACAGAGGGAAACATGGGCAGTGCGTTTTGTATGTCTACCAGGTAGGCAGTATTTACAGTATCAGATAGCTGTGGAAAACGCGAACAGTGCGTTCTACTTCTCTAACAGGTAGGCAGTATTTATAGTATCAGGTAGCTAAGGAAAACGTGGACCGGACGATTTGAATTTTAAGAGCAGAGGAGTATTTGCAGCATCTGACGGTAACGTTGGATGGGAAGTGTGTTCTCCTTATCTAAAAGGTACGTAGCATTGACAGTATCAGATAGTGGAAGGAAACATTATTAAAATTTGCATTAAAATCTCGAAAATAATTATCTTGAAAATAGAAAATATTGTAGTTGCTGAAATTATAATCATGCTTTAAACAATTACACTATCTGGAACTCAGTGCTGAGATAAGTTCACTCTCAGTTATGTAATATATCTTGTTACAGGGGTTACCTGGTAACAGCCCGACCCCTGGATCGAGAACAGACGGCCGATTACACCTTGGTGGTGCAAGTCACGGATCGTGTCCATGTATGTATTATATATAGTTACCTCAATACCATTATCTCTAGATCTAGTGTTATTGCATACACTTATACTCTGTGTTATCTTTTACGAGGACTATAACATCCATATTTGAAATGAAATGTCAGTTATGAAGTAAAAATCACTTAGGAAATAAAAAATGACAATTACACTGTTGAAAAAAAGCATTGATCAGTGTTGCAATAGTCAGGCCTATTGACTATTCTAGAAATAACACTTGGTACATCTTATCTGGATCCACAATTGCACAGAGATCAAAACGGTTTCCTTTCCCGCAGACTTTACGGTAACAGGTAT